>NC_090387.1:22436366-22736385 GCF_036365525.1 Heterodontus francisci | reverse complement strand
GTTGGATTTATCCTGCTTGTTATGGACTGGACATGCCTGGCCAATTTTCCACATTGTTGGGAACAGCTTTGCTAGAGGTGCAGCCCATTCTGGAACACAGATTAGCTGTACTATAGCTGTAATATTATCAGGAGCTCAGCCATTTCCTGATATATTGTGGAGTGATTCGAATTGGCTGAAGACTGAGAAAAAGCATCCACTTATCACTTCTGACTAAAGACAATTGCAAACACTTCAATGTTGTCTTTTGCACTCACTTGCAGGGCTACGTCATTGTTGAGCATGGGGATGTTCAAACAGTCTCCTCCTCCTGTTAGCTGCTTAACCATCAACTGCCATTTGACTGTGTGACTGGATGTAGCAGGGTTGCAGAGTTTTCACCTGATTTCTTAGCTGTGCTATTGTTTAGCTATAACTACAAAAAAAAGGAAAGGCTTGCATTTATGTAGCCTTTCACAAACTTGGGACATCACAAAGCACTTTAAGTCCAATGAATTACTTTTTGAAGGGTAATCACTTTTGCAGTGTAGGAAACATGGCAGCCATTTTGCACACAGTGGGCTGGATTTTATGCTCTCCCTGCAGTGAGCTTGAAGGTGGGGAGAGCATTTAATCGGGGACCCTACCATCATCACGCCTCTACCCCAATTAAGTCATTGGTGGGAAAACCCTTGGATGGCCTTCTCACCCTGCCACCAATTGAGGCCCTTAAGTGGGAAATTAATGCCCATTAAAGGCCTCATCACGCTGCTGCCAGTATTAACCCAGTGGTGAGTGAGCCTGTCACCACATGGGGAGCATGACAAGTAAAGCCATGTGGGTTTCTTGCCACTCCCTGGGGTCCCTTGTTCAAAGGCAATTAGTGTTTGATTGACAGACTCAGCATTGGGAAGGTTGGGGTGGGGGTGCCTGCTGAACCCCCCCCCCCCACCTCCCCGCCACCATACCCCACAACCACCTCCTCTGCGAACCCCACCCTGCTCATGCCATGACTCACCTGTGGCCTGGGTCCCTCAATGATCCTAGGCCTCAGGTGGGTGCATTACTGGCAGCAGTCACCACCTCCGCAGTGGCGCTTCTCAGTAAAATAGCTGCTGGCCTCTTAATGTTCAGCAGCTCTCAGCAGGCAGAACTTCTATTGCCAGGGTTGTTAATGCTGGGTAAGGCCCACTGCTGGCCAGTTAAGTGCCTGATTGGCACATGATGTGGCAGGTCTTCTTGAACAGAGGTGATGCGGGCTCAGTTACCTACATAAAATACCACTCAGCAAGTTCCAAAGAACAGCATTGTAATAATGGCTAGATAATCCTTTTTCGTGATGCTGATTGAGGGATAAATATTGGCCGCAATTTCAGGAATCACTCCCATGATCTTTTTGAAACAATGCTTTTGTTTATTTGTTCATGGGATGTGGGGGCCAGCACTTATTGCCCATCCCTAATTGCCCTTAACTGAGTCAACCACATTGCTGTGGATCTGGAGTCACATGTAGGCCAGACCAGGTAAGGACAGCAGATTTCCTTCCCTAAAGGACATTAGTGAACTAGATGGGTTTTAGCAATAATTGACAATGGTTTCATGCTCATACTAGACTAGCTTTTTTTTAGAATTTCAGATTTATTAATTGAATTCAAATTTCACCGTGTGCTGTGGTGGGATTTGAACCCACATCCCCAGTGCATTAGTCTGGGTCTCTGGACTACCAGTCCAGTGACATTACCACTACGCCACCACCTCCCTTTTACATTCACCTAAGAGAGTAGATGGGGCCTTGGTTTAACATCTCATCCAAAAGATAGCACTTTCAATAGTGCAACACTTCCTCAGTATTGCACTGCTCAATTCTCTGGAGTTTGACTTGAACCCACAACCTTCTGACTCAGAGACAAAAGCGCTACTAACTGACCCACAGGGTGACCCAAGCATATGGTTTTCATTGTTTATAATGTATGTATTCTTGTTCATAAGCAAGATAGATATGTTGAAAATGAAATATCACCTCAGTTATAGGCTTTCATAAGGAATCTGATTTGTTTCAGAAGTGTAATTAAATTCTACCAGAAAATCACAATTTATCCCAGTCAAACAAAAGTATTTTTCTAAGTGATTTTGTTCAGTCAAATCAGCTTTAAAACCCCAGATAATTAAGTACATCAGGACTGCAATTTTAACAAAGCAGTGTGTTTTACCTTATGGCAAAATTAATTCATACCTACAATTATTGCCCAAGTCCTAAGTGGACTGAATGTACCTTTAGAAATGTTCCTTTGGATTTCCTATTCATTTTAGATATTAAAAAGTAAGCTTGGTATTTGGCTTCAGTGCTTACAAATTTGTAAAAAAAAATCTCAAGCAGTAAAAGTTAAGTGATGTACATCCATTTACTGACTTATTCCAGGGACCCATTAAATGTGGATTGCATATTTTTCCAAAAGTACAGCCATATAAGTGCATGCTGAGATATTTAATTGATTCTACTCTAAAAGCTATTTTGGTGTCTCAATAAAAGCTTGAGCATTTACAATCTTCCTTGAACCAAACAGATACAGTGTTAACTTTTGCTTTCAGTAAATGTTCCTCAGAAATTCTAAAGATCAAATACAAGTATCTCAATCTCTTTCTATTCCAAAAACCTTTTCTCTATTTTTTCACATTTAATGTCAAATGCTAGAAAGAAATGACTATACATAAGTATATTGGTGTTTTGTTCTTATTAACAGAACAACTATGAAGAAAAAACAATGACAGAGGTAGATAATGAAAGAAAAATATTATCGATTCCCCACAGCATGGACTAGTGGAGCATAGATTAAAGAGGCATGACTGTAAATGTGATTTTATGGTCCAAACCTTTGGGTAAACATGATACATAAATCAGACTGCTTGGTATAACCACAGCTACTGCGATATTAAGAGGATTGTACTACAGACTGGAAACTTAATTCCCTCAATTCAAAATTGAGAATTCAGAAAGTGCATATGTTTTGATGTTGGGTGTGATGCCTTCTATGGAGAATAGCTAACTGTTACTATCTGAGATCACATAAAGAGAAATGATGATTTGGGTAGGGTACCATAGGGCTGCCAATGCCATGGGAAATCAAGGCCAGCACCTACAGGAAAGAAAATGGAAATAATATATATGTTGATGGCTTTAGTGTCAACTAGTCTGTATGTTTTATTTCTTATAGGTCAGTGAGAGTGAATTGGATCTGGTTGCTGCTTGGCTGCTTTTCTAGCTTGCACCAGCTACAGGTTTTCTATATAAAGCAAAATCATTGGTTTTGATCTTTGCCAAGTGCAT
The DNA here is from genome assembly GCF_036365525.1 of Heterodontus francisci. Taxonomy (NCBI): domain Eukaryota; kingdom Metazoa; phylum Chordata; class Chondrichthyes; order Heterodontiformes; family Heterodontidae; genus Heterodontus; species Heterodontus francisci. The sequence continues at coordinate 22,733,081 of NC_090387.1, read as the reverse complement.
AGTAATATGTACCAATCCAGCCAGAACCTCTGGCAAAGTTCATTATGCAAGTATTCTGCTGTTTTCACTATATACACTTTGCTCCTGATAATATCAAGCTGTATTTTGCACTAAAACTATTTAAATTGTCTTGCAATTTGAATTATAACACAACAGGTAGATAATTAAGTCAAAATAAATGTGCACTATCAGATAAATTGATTTAAGTGGCTAAATTAAGAGGTGATCATATGAGGCTGATTGTCCTAGGGTTTTCTGGGACCTAAAGGCCAGCTACCCGACCCGAACCCGACGGGACCTGACGACATGTGTCGGGTTCGGGTTGGGTCGGGTTGCACTTCCGGGTCCGGCATTCGGGCTCGGGTCGGGCCGGGTCGGACACGCTCTATCACAGGTAAGTGGCTCCGCTGTTAATGTAATTTTTTGACTCGAAAGGTGTTTTTTTTTACAGTTATTTTAAGCTTGTGCAGATCAGGAACAAAGTGAAAAACGGAAGGTAAGTTAACTGATGGTCGGGTCGGGTCGGGTTGGGCGCTGGAAAAAATGGAAGGACTCGGGCCGGGTCGGGCTCAGGTTGGATGTGGTTCTGTTGAGCTGGGGTCAGGTTTTTTTTTTACAGACCTGAGCAGGCCTTTACTGGGACCTGAAACACCCTCCTCGGAATTTTTATTCCATCTAATCCAAACATGATTTATTAGATTGTATTTGTTTCTATTATATTTTGATGAGGGTGAAGTGGATAAGCTAAAGTGGGAACTAATCCTGGATAGAGACCGATTAGCCTCCTTCTTTATACCAATAATGCAATTTTTGTTATAAAAGCAAAATACTGCGGATGCTGGAAATCTGAAATAAAAACAAGAAATGCTGGAACCACTCAGCAGGTCTGGCTGCATCTGTGGAAAGAGAAGCAGAGTTAACGTTTCAGGTCAGTGACACTGACCCGAAACGTTAACTCTGCTTCTCTTTCCACAGATGCTGCCAGACCTGCTGAGTGGTTCCAGCATTTCTTGTTTTTATATGCAATTTTTGTTGCTTGGTCTCTGATTGACCTCCAGCACCTTCTGGTGAAATTGTCAAACACTGTATGAAATAGGAGCTTGAATTAAAGTGGGAAATAGCAGCAACTTGAATATCATAGTCCACAAGCAAATTTATGTTGGCCTATCTTAAAACCTTAATTGATGTTAGAATACAACACAATCAATTCAATTATAGAGTGAAATACAACCCTTAATATTGTTGAGGATCTAAGGTATATGCATAGGTTAAGGGAAATTCTGGGGTAGGAGGGATAAGGAGGGACTTAACCCAAGGCAAAAATAATTGAAGGGGTATATTTCCCTCCTCGTGTAGTGATTTTACCTATCAAAAGAAAGACTTAGATTTGTACAGAAACTTGCACGACTTTAGAACATACTGAAGCTCTTTACAACTAATGAAGTGCGATTGCTGTTGCAATGAAGGAAAATGAATACATAAAAACTTATATCATTGACTGAGAAATGTTTTTCTGTCCATTTAGTCTGTTCCTTCCACAGATCATGCATAATCTGACCACCCAGTTAATTTTCTAAGGAAAAGTTCGACACCATTTCTTCCTGCCTCCCCAAAGGTAATTTTAAAAAAAACTCATGAATATTTATCATTTTACGTCCTAGGTTATTCATCTTGACCAGCTGCCTTCCTTGGTGTGACAGTTCTATGGCCACAGCAATCAGGGAAGCACCAGATCGAAAATCAATGTTTAATGTTGTAGCATAGTTGTACCTAACGATCTATACAATGAAAGTTAAATGTGAAAATTGGGAAATGCTGAAGGAGAACAAACAACCACTACGTATGCTTACTAGGCAGCTGGGGATCAACTGGTAAGTCTTTGCTGTGCTTGTTAGCCCAGCCAAGGAAGATCAACAGCTAAGTTAAACCACTATGTTTACCTGACTCATGGTACACAAAGTACCAGCAGGATCTTTTTATGAAATATTTATTTTTAGTGATCAAATTGTGCTTGTGTATGGCGCAATATCACTAAATGGCAAAAGTGAAGTTATTACTTAATATCTATTACTCAGGACTGCTGCAGGACTTTGTTGAATGTTGCAAAGCATTTTATGTGTGTGTATGTCTGTACAGGGTTATTATTTTACAGAAAGGAACTAAGACAAATGAGTCATTTAATTTTCCCTTTGTGCTCAGCAGTGTTTTTTGATGAATGCGGGGAAATCTATTCATCTTCCCAAAAGAACCACTTCTGTCAATGTCTACTTAATTTTGTAACTAATTTAACTCTTTCTCCGGCTTGTGTAATGATTTGAACTAATTCTATTGGTGCATTCTAGCCATCATCATTTGAATTAATTACAGCCACTTCTTCTGCCAGCTCCTGTCCTGTGATGTGTTTCATGGATCTTGACTGAAATTAAATTGCAATAAAACCCTGATGGCACATTAAAATTTAGCAATCATCCCCTCCCCTGTAAAACACATTTCAGGGTATCACCATTACCATTGCTTTACTTTCTGAATTTAATGGCATGCGAAAGCCACTTTGCATTATATTTACAATTTTTCAAGTACAGTCTACTCCTAACAGATTATAGTTTGCTTCCTTGCTTGAAAGATTGAATTAACTCATAATGTGAAGTAAACAATGTAAATAACACAGCAAAGAGGCAATTTTGTGTGTTAAGAAAATTGAAATATCAGATAATTTGAATTGAACAACTTTGAATGAACAGCAGACTGTAATGCTATTAAATGTCCCACTGGACATGCTACAGATAATACATTGCCTGAGGAATTGGATTGTGTCTGGAAATGGCCACACATGCGGGCACATCTGTTAGTGTTGTTCTAGGCAAGGCATAGCATTCATGTTACCTGCGGACCATAATCAGAAAGGCATGCAGCCAGTGCTACCTGAGCTACTCATTGGCTGCATGACTATTGGAAACAGGGTGGAGGGTGGGGTGCAGGTATTGGCATCTCTGACCCGACTTAAAGCATCTTTTAGAGGAGAGTGGTGTACTGTGGCTGCAGAAGGAAGGAAGGATAAATGGTTGCAGCAAGCACTGCAGCTCTGAGGTTGTCTGATACCATGCCAGACACCCTGGTCCAGGCAGTGGATATGAGGATGGTCATTCTCTTCCACTCAGTGGGCAGCAAACCCTCTCGGTTCAACAGATGGCAGAGAGAGTTGGCAGAGTAAGTCAATGCTAATGGCATAGCACCCTGTTTGTAATGCTGGAAAAACTTCAATGACCTCACTAAAGTTTTCAAGGTAGTCTTAATCTGCTCACACCTCTGCTACCAACAGCATCATTACTCACGAAAGGAACATAGGAAAATAGGAGCAGGAGTAGGCCATTCAGCCCATCGAGCCTGCCCTGACATTCAATATGATCATGGCTGATCATCCACTTCAATGCCTTTTTCCCCACACTATCCTCATATTCCCTTATGTCATTTGTATTTAGAAATCTGTCAATTTCTGCTTTAAACATACTTAATGACTGAGTTTCCACAGCCCTCTGGGGTAGAGAACTCCAAAGGTTCACAACTCTCTAAGTAAAGAAATTTCTCCTTATCTCTATCCTAACTGGCTTCCTCCTTATTTTGAAATTGTGTCCCCTGGTTCTAGACTCCCCAACCAGGGGAAACATCTTGGGCTGGATTTTACTGGCCCCTCGAAGCCGCGGGTCATGGTGCGGGGGCCGGTAAAATGCTGCAGGGAGAGGTCCGCCTCGACCCGTGACGTCGAGAAGGGCCCGCCGCATATTACCGGTGGCGGCGGGACCTCGGTGTGGCACCCCCCCCCCCCCGCCACATGGTGGCGGCACCACAGGTAAAAAGTACTTACCTATGCTGATTATGCAGCCCACTGCCTTTGCACTGACACTGCCGGATTTTTCACTGAACGGGCGGCCGTCACGTGCCGTCCCGTTCACAATCTGAAAAGCCGGCGGGTCTTCAGAGGCAGAGTTGTTGCCAGTGAAGGTAAGTTGTGTTATTCAGGAGCCTCACTCTGCATTACGGAAAGGAGGAGGGAGGGGGAATATTCAGGGGTCTAACTGCATTCTGAAAGAGAGGGGGGATACACAGGGATCGCACTCTGTATTCTGAAAGGGGGGGGGATACACAGGAGTTGCACTCTGCATTCTGAAAGGGAAGGGGTCTGGGATTACTGGAGGGAAAGCTGTGCTGGCATGAAGGGTGGTACTGTGGACCATCCCTCTGTTAACAGTGTACACTCTGTTGTGGTGAGGGGGCAATGGCACACTAGGCACCCTGTGTGTGGGGAGGGTGCCAGAAAGGGCAGGAGCATAAAGGTTTTATGGATGATGGGGGCAATCAATTCAGCTGGTAGGATCTTGGTGTGGATGCTGTGCCACTCTGAGTGTTGGTCAAGATGGGCAATGCCATGGCACGCCACATAGGTGATCCAGGAAATCAGCTGATGTACCCATCAACACCAATCCGTGTCCTGTTAGGAACCTTCGAATACATGCAGGGTTCAACTTTATTTATCACATGGAAAAAGGTATGGCTCATCCTACATTGTCTGATCCTCTGCACGTGAGGATCCGTATGCGCCAGAGGCAATACCAACAGGCGAGTGCGATCCACGTAGAGGGCCCCGGTCATGAGCAGCAGCCCCCAAGAGGAGCCCGCCATTACATTTGCCGTGCATCTACAGGCCCTACAGGACATGCCATCGGATGTCAGAGCACCAGTGTCAGAGGAGATTGCGCATATAGAGAGGGTGGTGACAGGTCTCTGTGCCCTGCTCAAGGATGACCTGCAGCCCATGGGCTCCAGTGGACGTCCCATGCCTTTGTTCCTCATAGTGGCAGCGGTTCTCAAGCCTGACGCCTCTGCAGCTTGTCAGGGACCCACCAGAGACCTTTGTGGGGTCACACAGTCAGCAGTGCACCGCTGCACAGGGAGGTCACCAATACCCTGCACCGGAGGGCCATTGAGGATGTCCGCTTTAGGACGGTCTCTCAGCCAGACCCAGAGGGCCTTTGGTTCTGTCACCATTGCCGGAGAACCATAGGTTTTCATGTTCATAGACTGCACTCATGTGGCCAGCAGACCTAGAGCCAGGCTACCACCTGTAGATGTCACCATTAAAGGCACCCTCTCAATCTAGGTGAAGCTGTTATGTGAACACCACAGATGCTTGCAGCAAATCTGTGACCGCTTCTTAGGCAGCTGCCATGACATCTGGGTCTTGTGCCAGTCCCGGCTGCCACCGCTGTTCACTGAGCTGGCTCAGATGGAGGGATGGCTTCTTGGTGATAAGGGATATCCTTTGCAGACCTGGCTCCTGACACCAGAGACCCCACCACTGCTGCAGAGGAGAGATACAATGCCAGTCACTGAGCTACATGAGCCACCATTGAGCAGGAGATTGGCATGCTGAAAGAGCGCCTCCAATGCCTGTATGGATAGGGTGATGCCCTGTACTACTGGCCGAAAAGGCCAGCTCCTTTCTTTGCTGCTCTGCACAACTACGCACCCAATAGGCCTGGCATGGCGAGGAGAGATGTCAACAGAATTCCTCCTCGGACTATGAGGATGCTGAGGAGCTACAAAATGAAAGACGCACGGGAGGGCAGATGGCTCTGCATGCAGGGCTAGCAGTAAGCTAGGGATGTACAGAAGTGGCTTATCAGACAAAGGATGTCTGCTCCATAGGTACCGATATGAGCTCTGCAAGCTACTCATTACCCTCGCTCACCTGTTCTGCACCAGTCCACATCTGCAGCATCCCTGTGTAAACCATTAGAGGCAGCAGCTGACTGAACCAATGTCCATGTCACTGGGTCCGTGGAGACGCTCATGAGTAATCGTGGCATGGCAATGATGTTATTGGATACGTTGGCTCTTCTGAAAGGCCAACAGTGCAAAGGCTTGTGACATTGACACTACATGCTGGCACACATCATTCACACAGAGAAAAGGACACACATGTTGATGAGGAACATTTAGTGAAAGACGTATTTATATTGCTGTGACACCCGTGCATTCCCATTTGTGTCAGTGTGTTCTCTGTAAACTTCTGTAATACCTTTTATGGTCTAGTTAAGTCTCACGTCCTGGGATGTGCAAAATGAAAATTATTCACCCAGGTGTGGCATGCCTCCAAGAAGGAATGTTACACTTGAGTGGGAGAAGAGGATCGCAACTTCAAAGGACACTGGGACACAGCAGGGTAAGTATGTGGCAGCAAAGCAGGAAGTGCTGGGGTCACTCAGAAGGTCAGACCGCATCTGTGGAGAGAGAAGCAGAGTTAACCTTCAAATGGACTGCAGCAGTTCAAGAAGGCAGCTCACCACCACCTTCTCAAGGGCAATTAGGGATGGGCAATAAATGCTGGCCTGGCCAGCGACGCCCACATTCCATGAACAAATAAAAAAAAAGATGCTGCCTTACCTGCTGGATTTCTGCAGCACTTTCTGCTTTGCTGCCAGATTGACAACAGCCCCACTCTTCAGCAGTCAGGTAAGTATTCTTTGACAGCTGTCAGGAAGCAGGTGCTGGGGCACTTAAAATAGGACCCCAGCACCTGCTGCGCCGCTGTCAAAGGGTTCCTTACTGTGCCATATGTCCACCCTCTCCCCACGTAATATGGAGAGGGTGGCTCGGCGCCGTGCTTCTAATGAGCCCCCGTGATTAATATTGCCGGCAAATGCGGGCGCACCGCCAAGTTCAAAGGGCGCCGCCACGGACGGTGGCACCTCAATAAAATTCAGCCCCTTAGCTGCATCTACCCTGTCTATCCCTTTAAGTATTTTGTAGGTTTCAATAAGATCACCCCTCATTCTTCGAAACTCTAGAGAATACTGGCCCAGTTTCCCCAATCCCTCTTCATAGGACAGTCCCACCATCCCGGGAACAAGTCTGGTGAACATTCGTTGCACTCTTTCTATGGCAATAATATCCTTCCTAAGGTAAGGGGACCAAAACTGCACACAGCATTCCAGGTGTGATCTCACCAAGGTTCTATACAATTGAAACAAGACTTCATTACTCCTGTTTTCAAATCCTCTTGCGATAAACACACTATTAGCCTTCCTAATTGCTTGCTGCACCTGCATGTTCGCGTTCAGTGACTTATTGGCAAGGACACCCAGGTCCCTTTGTAAATCTATACTTTCTAATCTCTTACCATTTAAGAAATACTCTGCACATTTATTCCTCCTACCAAAGTGGATAACCTCACATTTTTCCACATTATATTCCATCTGCCATGTTCTTTCCCACTCACTACTTCTGTCCAAATCCCCTTGAAGCTGCTTTGCATCTTCCTCACAACACACATTCTCACCTAGTTTTGTGCCATCCGTGAACTTGGAAATACTACATTTGCTCCCCACATTCAAATCATTGATCTATATTGTGAGCAACTGGGGCCCAAGCACTGATCCCTGTGGTACACCACTCACCACAGCCTGCCAACATGAGAATGACCCATTTATTCTGACTCTCTGTTTTCTGCCTGTTATCCAATCTTTAATCTATGCCAATATATTACCTCCTATCCTATGTGCTTTAATTTTGCTAACCAACCTCCTGTGGGGGACTTTATCAAAGGCTTTTTGAAAATCCAAGTATACCACGTCCACCGACTCCCCTTTATTAATTCTGTTAATAACATCAAAAAACTCCAACAATACACTCTTTCCTACTGCCCTTCGCTCCTTACAATCACTGTGCCAGACTACACTACACTTCCTTGTACTTACGCTCACACACTCACCACCATTCCTACCCTCACTTCCCCACGCCTCACATCTAACATACTACTTACCAGTTATTCTATCCTAAACAGCACATGCTCTGTGGTGGTGGACCCGAGTGCAGACTAAACGCAGCGACGGAGGAGTTAAACCTAGGAGAGGGACACCAGCAAAATCACCAATAACAAAAGAAACAGCGGTAAAGCAACTATAGTGACATCACAGCCAGGGAAGGAGCCAATTAGTGAGTAGCTGGTAAGTGTTTCTAGTTAATAATATAAAAAGTAAAGGCATGGCAGGGTACCTCAGCCCTGTGGAATGCACATCCTGTGTATTGTGGGAAATCCTGGATGCTTCTTGTGGCCTGGATGGCTGCAGGTGTGACTGCAGGATGGTATGTTGTCTCCCTGGTGACAGGGTCAAGGATGGCACTGAACAGCTGCAGGACTATCTGAGGGGGGAGGGTGAACAGCCAGAGCTCATGGTCTGTATCAGCACTAATGACAGAGGCAGAAGGAGGGATGAGTTCCTGCAGGCAGAGATTAGGGAGCTAGGAGAGAGATTGAAAAGCAGGACCTCAAAGGCAGTATCTCCAGATTACTCCTACACGCTAATAAGTACAGAAATAGGAAGATTGAGCTTATGAATACATGGCTGGAGAGATGGTGCAGGAGGGACAGCTTTAGTTTCCTGAGGCATTGGGTCCACTTCTGGGGGAGGTAGAACCTTTACAAGCCGGACGAGCTGCAGCTCAGCAGAGCTGGGAGCAATATGCTCACAGGGGCTTTTGTGAGTGCTGTTGAGGAGTGTTTCAACTAGCTTGGCAGAAGGATGGGAACCTAAGAGTAGATTTAGAAAGGAGAGAAAAAGTTGGAAATCGAAGTCTAGAAAATAGGCAACAAAGCAGTTTGGCATTGCAAAATAGAATATACTTCAACACGAGTAGTCCAGGAAGTAATCTAATGCTGACCATGAAACCATTTTCGATTGTCATAAAAAAACCATCTGGTTCACTAATGTCCTATAGGGGAGGAAATCTGCTGTCCTTACCTGGACTGGCCTACACGTTGACTCCAGACCCACAGCAATGTGGTTGACTCTTATCTGCCCTCTGAAATGGCCTAGCAAGCCACTCAGTTGTATCAAATGGCTATAAGGAATGAAACTGGATGGACCACTTGGCATTGACCTAGGCACCGGTAAAATCAGCCCCGTCGCACCGGGCAATTAGGAATGGGCAATAAATGTTGGCCTAGCCAGCAACGCCCACATCCCATGAACGAATTTAAAAAAAGACCCTGCAAAGTCCTCCATGTTAAAATCTGGGGGCTTGTGTCAAAATTGGGAGAGCTATCCCACAGACTAGTCAAGCAACAGCTTGACATAGTCATACTCACCAAGTCATACCTTACAGATAATGTCCTAGATACCACCATCAACATCCCTGGGTATGTCCTGTCCCACCGGCAGGACAGACTCAGCAGAGGTGGCGGCACAGTGGTATACAGTCAAGAGCGAGTTGCCCTGGGAGTCCTCAACATCGACTCTGGACCCCATGAAGTCTCATGGCATCAGGTCAAACATGTGCAAGGAAACCTCTGGATGTTCTGGAGCTCAAATGATTGACCTCCAACAACCACAACCATCTTCCTTTGCTCTAGGTATGACTCCAACCTGCAGAGTTTTCCACTGACTCCCATTGACCTCAGTTTTGCTAGGGCTCTTTGATGCCATACTCAGTCAAATGCTGCCTTGATGTCAAGCGCAGTCACTCTCACCTCACCTCTTGAGTTCAGCTCTTTTGTCCATGTTTGAACCAAGGCTGTAATGAGATCAGGAGCTGAGTAGCCCTGGCAGAACCCAAACTGAGCATCACTGAGCAGGTTACTACTAAGCAAGTGCCGCTTGATGGCACTTTTGATGACACCTTCCATCACTTTACTGATGATTGAGAGTGGGCTGATGGGGCGGTAATTGGCCGGGTTGGACTTGTCCTGCTTTTTGTGTACAAGACATACCTGGGCAATTTTACACATTGCAGGGTAGATGCCAGTGTTGTAGCTGTACTGGAATAGCTTGGCTAGGGGCGCAGCAAGTTCTGGAGCACAGGTCTTCAGTACTATTGCCAGAATATTGTCAGGGCCCATAGCCTTTGCAGTATCCAGTGCCTTCAGTCGTTTCTTGATATCATGCGAAGTGAATCGAATTGGCTGAAGTCTGGCATCTGTGATGCTGGGGACTTCAGGAGGAGGCCGAGATGGATCATCAACTCGGCACTTCTGGCTGAAGATTGTTGCAAATGCTCCAGCCTTATCTTTGTCGGAGGGCAACCATCTCAGGCCCAGGACATTACTGCAGGAGTTCCTCAGGGTAGTGTTCTAGGCCCAACCATCTTCTGCTGCTTCATCAATGACCTTCCTTCAATCATAAGGTCAGAAGTGGGGACGTTCGGTGATGATTGCACAATGCTCAGCACCATTCCTGACTCCTCAGATACTGAAGCAGTCTGAGTCCAAATGCAGCAGGACTTGGACAACATTCCGGCTTGGATTGATAAGCGGCAAGTAACATTCGCGTCACACAGGTGCCAGGCAATGATCATCTCCAACAAGAGACAATCTAACCATCTCCCCTTGACATTCAATGGCATTACCATCGCTGAATCCCCCACTATCAACATCCTGGGGGTTATCAATGACGAGAAACTGAACTGGAGGAGCTATAGAAATACTATGGCTACAAGAGCAGGTCAGAGGCTAGGAATCCTGTGACGAGCAACTCACCTCGTGTCTCCCCAAAGCCTGTCTGCCATCTCCAAGGCACAAGTCAGGAGTGTGATGGAATACTCTCCACTTGCCTGGATGGGTGCAGCTCCAACACCACTCAAGAAGCCCGACACCATCCAGGACAAAGCAGCTTGCTTGATTGGCACCTCATTCACTCCCTCCACCATCGATGCACGGTGACAGCAGTGTCTACCATCTATAAGATGCACTTCACCAAGGTTCCGTCAACAGCACTTTCCAATCCTGCAACCTCTACCAGCAAGAAGGACAAGGGCAGCAGATACGTGGGAACACCAAGTTCCCCTCCAAGCCATGCACCATCCCGACATAGAACTATATCGCCGTTCCTTCACTGTCGCCGAGACGAAATCTTGGAACTCCCTTCCTAACAGCACTATTGGGTGTACCTTTCCCATATGGACTGCAGTGGTTCAAGAAGGCAGATCACCATCGCCTTCTCAAAGGCAATTAGGGATGGACAATAAATGCTGTCCTCGCCAGCACTGCCCACATCCTATGAATGAGTTTTAAAAAAGCTGAGAGCTGTGGGAGTATGATATTATAGCTATTGCTGAGACCTGGTTGAAAGAAAGGCAGGAGTGGCAGCTCAACATTCCTGGTTACAGGGCTTTCAGATGAGATAGAGAAAGGGATAAAAAAGGAGAGGGGACTAGCAATATAGATTGAAGAAGCAATTATTGCTGGGAGGAGGGATCCTTTTTCTTTTATTCATTCATGGGATATGGGCATCACTGACAAGGCCAGTATTTATTGCCCATCCCTAATTGCCCTTGAGAAGGTGGCGGTGAGCTGCCTTCTTGAACCCCTGCAGTCCATGTGGGGTAGGTACACCAATAGTGCTGTTAGGAAGGGGGAGTTCCAAGATTTTGTCCCAACGACAGTGAAGGAACAGCGATATAGTTCCAAGTCAGGATGGTGTGTGGCTTGGAGGGGAACTTGCAGGTAGTGGTGTCCTCATGCAACTGCTGTCTTTGTCCTTCTAGGTGGTAGAGGTTGCGGGTTTGGAAGGTGCTGACGAAGGAGCCTTGGTGAGTTGCTGCAGTACATCTTGTAGATGGTACACACTGCTGCCACTGTGCATCAGTGGTGGAGGGAGTTAATGTTGTGGATGGTGTGCCAGTCAAGCGAGCTGCTTTATCCTGGATTGTATTGAGTTTCTTGAGTGTTGTTGGAGCTGTACCCATCCAGGCAAGTGGAGAGTATTCCATCACACTCCTGACTTGTGCCTTGTAGATGGTGGACAGGCTTTGGGGAGTCAGGAGGTGAGTTACTCGCCACAGGATGCCTAGCCTTTGACCTGCTCTTGTAGCCACGTTATTTATATGGCTACTCCAGTTCAGTTTCTGGTCAATGGTAACTCCCGGGATGTTGATAGTGGGGGATTCAGTGATCGTAATGCCATTGAATGTCAAGGGGAGATGGTTTGATTCTCTCTTGTTAGAGATGGTTATTGCCTGGCACTTGTGTGGCGTGAATGTTACTTGCCACTTATCAGATCAAGCCTGGATATTGTCCAGGTCTTGCTGCATTTCTACACAGACTGCTTCAGTATCTGAGGAGTCACGAATGGTGCTGAACATTGTGCAATCATCAGCGACCCTCCCCACTTCTGACCTTATGATTGAAGGAAGGTCATTGATGAAGCAGCTGAAGCTGGATGAACCTAGGACACTACCCTGAGGAATTCCTGCAGTGATGTCCTGGAGCTGAGATGATTGACCTCCAACAATCATAACCATCTTCCTTTGCATATGGTGCAACTCCAACCTGTGGAGAGTTTCCCCCCGATTCCCATTGACTCCAGTTTTGTTAGGGCTCCTTGATGCCATACTCAGTCAAATGCTGCCTTGTTGTCAAGGGCAGTCACTCTCACTTCACCTCTTGAGTTCAACTGTTTTGTCCATGTCTGAACCAAGGCTATAATATGGTAGAAGGATCAAATGGGGCCTTATGGATTGAACTGAAGAACAAAAATGGGGCAATCATATTTCTGGGATCGACCCTCAAATAGTCAAGGAGATAGAAGTGCAAATATGTAGGAAAATCTCTGAGAAGTGCAAAAACAGTAGGACAATAATAGCGATGGATTTCAACCACCCTAAAGTCAACTGGGAGATAATTAGTGTGAAAGCATAGAGGGAGCAGAATTCTTAAAATGCATTCAGGAGAACTTTTTTTAACCAGTACGTAGCAAGACCAACAAGAGAGTGGGCGATTCCAGACTTAGTTTTAGGGAATGAATCTGGGCAGGTGGAAGGGGTATCTGTTAGCGAGCACTTTGGTGGAAGTGATCATAACCCAGTTAGATTTAGGGTAGTTATGGAAAAGGATAAATATAGACCAGATATAAAAGTTCTCAATTGTGGAAAAGCTAATTTTATGAAGCTGAGATGTGATTTGGCTAAAGTGGACTGGAAACAACTACTTGAAGGTAAATCAGTGCCAGTTCAGTGGGAGGCGTTCAACAACAACATTCAAGGAAGAGATAGTGAGGGTTCAGAGCAAGTATATCCCCTTAAGGAAAAAGGCTGGGACTAAAAAATCCAGAGACCCTGGATGCCAAGGAGTGTAAAAGAGAGGATGAAGGATAAAAGGGCAGCCTATGACAGATACTGAGGGCTCAATACTGCAGAAAACCTAAAGGAGTATAAAAAGTGGAGGGGTGAAATTAAAAAAGAAATTAGGAAAGCAAAGAGAGGACATGAAAAGTGTTGGCAAGTAAAATCAAGGGAAACCTAAAGATTTTTTTATAGATACATAATAAGCAAGAAGATAACTAAAGACAGAGTAGGGCCTATTAGGGATCATAAGGGACCTATGTGTGGAGGCGGAGGATGTTGGTATGGTTCTTAATGAATACGTTACATCTGTTTTCACAAAAGAGATGGCCAGTAAAGACATTGCAGTCAGGGAGGAGGAGTGTGAAATATTAGATGAAATTAACAGTGAGAGAGGAAATATTAAGGGGCTTATCTTTGAAAATCGATAAATCCCTAGGCCCGGATGAAGTGTATCTGAGGCTGTTAAAGGAACAAGAAAAGAAATATCGGAGGCAAATTATTGGAAAAAGTTCTGAGGGACAGGATAAATCTTTATTTAGAAAGACACGGATTAATCAAAGACAGTCAGAATAGGTTTGTTAAGGGAAGGTCATGTCTGACTAACGTGACTGAATATTTTGAGGAGGTAACAAGGAGGGTCGATGAGGGTAGTGCATTTGATGTTGTCTATATGGATTTTAGTAAGGTTTTTGATAAGATTCACATGGAAAACTGGTCACGAAAATAAAAGCCCATGGGATTCAAGGCAAAGTGGCAAGTTGGATCCAAATTAACTCAGACAGGAAGCAAAGGATAATGTTCGATGGGCATTTTTGTGACTGGAAGGTTGCTTCCAGTGTGGTTCTGCAGGGTTCAGTATCAGGTCCCTTGCTTTTTGTAGACTTGAATGTAGGTGGTATGATTAAGAAGCTTGCAGATGACACAAAATTTGACTGTGTGGCTGTGTTATGGCCACGTGGTGTGACATGGGTGGTTCCTGCTGTTTCAATTAACTCTCCACCTGACTGCAGCTAGTGTATTTGTATGAAGAGATTAGCACCTTAGTGTTTTCTTTTTCAAATAAACAGGCAGCGACAGGTTTTCTTGTAGGTTTTAAAAAACAGAAAGTCAATTGTTTATTGATCAATATGCCTTATCCTGAAATTGTTGCAACTGCATTCACTCATGCATTTGCTCGTGCACACATGCACACACACATACACAAGAGACAGATAGAGTAGGGAAAGAGTAGGTTGGTTTTAGTGGGGGGGAGGCGGGGGGAAAGGGTTACAATAAACCTGTTGAATTCTCTTGAGACTCGAGTTATAGAGGGTTGTAGGTCTGTGATGATTGTAGATTTCTCTTTTGATTGAAGGTTCTGTTGAAGATGGTGGGTTACTTCTAGCTCTCTCTCTGCTGCATGATGTAGATGTCAGATTTTTTCTAGCAAGGCATGTGTTTTCTGGCTTTCTGGAATGCCAGCAGTTACAAGTAGCTTCATCTTCTGTGTCAGTCTCTCTCTCTCTTTCTGGCTGTCTTTTTTAAGGTAAAACTATCATTTCTCGCCTCATGTTCGGAGACATTCTGGTTTCTCCTATGCTGATCGCACAACGACCCAGGATGTGGCTACTTCACACCTCCTTTGTTTTCGAAGAAGATATTAAATTCTGGAATGTTTCTATGATAGGTGTGAGATGGGTTTCATTATCACCTTTTGTCTTTATCAGACTATTTGAATATACAAAAGCTTAATCCCCTTCTCTTTGTGGCCATTTTGGACCATTGTCCACTTTTTAAAAATAAAGGTTCATTTTTAAAGACAAAGCCTGTTTTTTTCATAACTCTTCAGAGTTACTCTGTAAATGTTGTATCATCACACCCCCAATGTGCATGACAGTTGATAATGAAGAAGTAATCTGTAGACTGCAGGAAGATATCAATAGACTAGTCAGCTGGGCGGAACAGTGGCAAAAGGAGTTTAATCTGCATTTCAGGAAGGCTAGCAAGGCAATGGAATACACAATAAATGGCAGGATCCTGAGAAGTGTGGAGGAACTGATGGACCTTGGAGTCCATGTCCACAGATATCTGAAGGTGGCTGGACAGGTTGATAAGGTGCTCAAGAAGTCATATGGGATACTTGCCTTTATTAGCTGAGTCATAGCATGTACGAGCAGGGAGGTTGTGCTACAACTGTACGAAGCACTGGGTAGACCACAGCTGGAGTACTGTGTGCAGTTCTGGTCACCGCACTATAGGAAAGATGTGATTGTACTAGAGAGGGTGCAAAGGAGATTTATAAGGATGCTGCCTGGACAGGAAAATTTCAGTTAGGAGGAAAGATTGGATAAGCTAGGGTTGTTTTCTTTAGAACAGAGAAGGCTGAGGGGAGACCTAATTGAAATGTATAAAATTATGAGGGGTCTAGATAGAATGGATAGGAAGGCCTATTCCCTTTGGTTGAGGGTTCCATAACAAGGGGGCATAGATTTAGCTTTAGAGGGGATTCAAGGGGAAATGTTTTGACCCAGTAGGTGGTGAAGATCTGGAACTCACTGCTTGAAAGTATGGTAGAGGCAGAAATCCTCATACCATTTAAAAAACACTTGAATATATACTTGAAGTACGGTAACCTGCAAGGCTGTGGACCAAGAACCGGAAAGTGGGATTAGTTGGGATGGCTCCTTGTCAGCTGCCGATAACATGATGGGCCGAATGGCCTTCTTCTATGCTGTAAATTTCTATGATTTCTATGCTTTCTAAACAGCTCTGAAGACTCGGCACTAACCTGCTTTCTTATTTCTTGGAGCAGAATGTCACGCACTACAGGATGTTGCTACTGAAGAAGGCCAAACCCATCTGCACACCCTCGGAGAGAACATACTGGCAATTATAGGCTTGGGGATGGTCACAGTTATGACGATGGGCAATGCTGTAGAGATGTCATGCAGGGTTTCCTTGTTGGCGTCACACCTCTTTGGGGGATGTAGGAACTTGAGTATCTCTGATGCCACTTAAAGGCAGTTAATACCTCTTAAAGGAGATGTGCACGCTGGCTGCAGACAATGTGGGTAAATGGAGTTGAGGTGTAGATCAGTTATGACCCAGTTGAATAGCAGATCAAGCTCGAGGGGCTGAGTGACCTATTACTGTTCCTAATGTTTCAATGTTTCTCAAAAAGGATTAATCTTGGCATTGGTTTTTCATTTACAGATAAACAATTAATATTTGTTTGGGGCATGCTTCCCATGTTTGGCATTTTAATATAATGTCTAAGCCTTCGAACCAGTTATGGGGGAATGGAAGAGATGAGGTTAATGCACAATAGCAACACTGAAAGGCATAAATTATGGCAATGATTATCTCAGGTTAGGCATTCCACAAAATTTTGAGAATAAATGAGACTTGTGTAAAATATTTGAGGACAGGTAGATATCTGGTTCAATAATATGCCGTTTGTTAAGAAAAGATGACATACATATTAATGAACGTACAATACATAATATCTTTTGTACAAACTTATATTGGAATCTTAGTTCGACCTTTATGTACTGATCAGCTGTTCACTGTTGTTGATTAATTGAAAAGTCATGAGCTCAATCTAGCTTTTTTTGACTATCAGAATGATTATTTACAGTGAGTAGTTCCACTATAATTTAATGAAGGGAGTGAATCAAGCAATCATTTCCACATGGTTCATATGGTCATTAGAAACAAGTTGACACCAGATACTTTTGTTCTGTATGATGTTAATCAGATGGCTTACAGAACAGGTTATTTCAATGTAGCTTATGATCTTGACCTGCTAATCAATCCAACATGCCCCTTAATGTCCTTGCAACCATTTCCAATTTGGCAGTTACAGGCTGATGAATACTATTTTGGTAACCATCACCTTTGGAAGTTTGTTGAGCAGCATGTCCAAAGCAGCATAATTAGCCATTGGCCAGGGTTACAAGTGTTGTAACTCTTGACGAATAAAGTTGACATTTACGATGTACTATAGGCAGTTGATGCAGAGTAGACAGCATTGAGAGGGATCATTTTCTGAGAACCTTACCTGCTGCCAGTGCATACACAGAAAATGTAGGTCCACATGTCGCAAGCTGATAGCTGCTGTGGTTGTGCTTAAACCAGAGTTCAAATTGTGTTGCTATATATCAGTGTCAGTAGCGTTGCAACATGTAGGATTCAAGACTTTTTCTGCAGACTAACATGATCAGATTCAATGCACATAAAAATTGTGAGAGATGCAAAACAAGCTGCAGCTTCGCCATCACTATTTTTGCACTATTGCCCGAAGCCAAAATGACTCCCCTTTGACTCTGAAGCATCATTGAGCTGGATTTTATAGGCCTCACTGTGGCATGGGTGGAGGTGGGTGAGGGTGAGGGGCGGCCATAGAATCGCGATGGGTGGCGGCGACAAAGAGTCCATCATCTCCCTGTCGCCAAACGAATTTTGCCAGGGGCGCAATAGGCCGACGACAACCTTCTTGCCCAGAAGCCAATTGAGGCCCTGAAGTGGCCTATTAATGGCCACTTAAGGGCCTCATCCTGCCAACTCTGGTATCTTACCAGCAGCAAGGGGTGCCTCCGCCATGTGGGGAGGGCACCTTGTAACATGAGGCACACTCCCTGAGGGCTTGTAGGGGGGGTCCATCCTCTGTAGGCAATCTGTGGCCCACAGAGGAAGCCCGCTGGGAACGACTTTACTCCCTGCAACCCCTCTCCCCATGGACTGCAGGACCATCCCCCCAACCCCCTAGCCGGAGCCTTCCAGGACGGGCCTCAATGACTCTGCCTCACCTATCTGAGGTCTGGAGTTCCAGCACTGGGTCTGGATCCAATGCCTCTGCAGTACCAGTAGTGGCCACCATTCCCAGTGGCACTGTCGATACTGCTGAGCTGCCGGCCCTGTGATTGGAGATGGGATCCCTGTCTTCAAAGGGACAAGGATCCTGGCGCTGGAAACATCTCCAATGAGGATCATGCGATGGGTGGTGCAAAAAAGCCGAAGCAGCGCTTCCCCAACCTTTTCGGACCGGTACTGGGAGCCCCCGCTGCCTCCACAAAATCTAGCCCATTCTGTTTGAAAAGATTTCTTCTGCCATCACAACAGTGTGTAAATTAGCTATCTGGAAATGGCTCCCCTAGTGGCTCAGTGAATATATCCAGTGAAAGCCAGACAGACCAGAAAGCTCCTGTAGTTTGTGCCTTCATGGGTGATCTAACGGGAACAACTAAGGCAATGGTCAGAATGATACAATTGACCTGAACATCTGCTGAAAACCCAGCACAAATTGCCAGGGATTCTTGGAGTCATTAGAATTCCCAAAGCAATTGTACATGGATAGAAATGTGTATCACAAAATAGTTTAGATTGGTCAATACATAGCACACATTTTTTTTTCGGAGTTTACGAGCAATGAATGTTCTAGGCAGAAATCAAAAAGGTTCATTGCAAAATAGACTGTAAAACAGATTTGTACGTACTGTTTGCTTTTGTACGTAAAACATTTAACAAAGCAATTGCCTCACTTCTGTGTTACAGCCAAGTTATGAACTTATACAGACCACAAAGTGTAATTCAGTAGCGGAAGTATTACTTCACTTATGTCCCAGTTTGTAGCTGTTGATAAAATTATGATTTTTTTTTAAACATCTCAGAACATAGGAATGGGAGTAGGCCATTCAGCCCCTTGAGCATGTTCGTCCATTCAATTAGATCATGGCTGATATGTACCTCAACTCCATTTACCAGCCTTTGTTGCATATCTCTTAATACACTTACTAAGAAAAATCTATCTCAGTTTTGAATTCTTCAATTGACCTAGCATAAACAGTTTTTGAGGGAGAGAGTTCCAGATTCCCACTACCCTTTGTATATCAATTAAACAACAACAAAAAATCTCTGGATTAATGCTTTGTCTTTTACTACAATTATTAACACCCCCTTTGCCTTTGTTCCATAACATCCTTGCCATTTAATCTCTCCTGTTCTCTGCTGTATCACACACCTTCCCTTTTTTGTTCCTCTTTACCCCTCCCCCTCCCCCTTTTCACTTGCTCAAAGCCTATTACATTTTTAACCTTTGCCCGTTCTGATGAAAGATCGCAGACCTGAAACATTAACTCTGCTTTTCTCTTCACAGATGATGCCTGACCTGCTGAGTATTTCCAGCACTTTCTGTTTTTATTTCAGATTTCCAGCATCTGCAAGATTTTGCTTTCAAAAAAAATCAAATGCTTTAAAAATTACTAAAAGATAAAAATGATTATTTAGAGTATACTATTAATGGGCAAAGTTTATGCAGTGGCAAATTATAGATTTTCATGTTATATTGCCCAAGAAGCGTATTTTTAACTGCAGGCATTGCTCTCTTTGAGAACAGAGATAATTGCTTACCCAATAAGTAGAAGGAAGAGGGGCAGTGCTTTTTTGACAGCTTTCTATGCAGGCCTAATGCAGATTCTATCAGTATCTAGATAAATTATTTGTTTGTTTCTATGCATTATAGCCTGTGGGAAATAGATTTATTGCTTTTTTTAAAAAAAGGAAAATGGGAGCAGCAGGTGACATGGGGACTCTGTTTCAGAGCGCAAACTGTAAGAGATTTGATCACCATTTGAGCTTTGTCAGGCAGGTGTTAAACAGAGGCCCTGGCAGCAGAGACCAGTGGACCAGAGGAAATTAAAGTGGGCAGTCATGCAGGAGAGGTCTCCAATACCTCCTGGCTATCGCTGTTGAGGATCAGTGCCTATTGTCTGGTTGCATGCAGTGTATTCGCCTGCCTCTCAGAGTTTGATGATTGATTAGAAAGAGGAGGCACTCACTCAAATACCCCAGTTAAATAGCACTTAACAAGTAATAGAAATCTAGGTGCAATTTTTAATGAATTTACCTCTTCATTATTGCATGCCTAAAATTGTATCAATACTGAATGCAGATACTATGTCTCAGTAAGCAATGAGATATGATTAATACCTCCACAGATGAGGAGAGTCAGATAACCTTAGCTGATCTAAAGCCACCCAATCTTTTGGGTAGACAAATACTGTAGGTTTATTTTTCTGCTACTTCACCAGCCCATGATTTCTGTGCCTATGAGCAGATACCTCTTGACTGACCAGCACAGAAAGTGAAAGATCCTGATTTTTATTACTGCCACAAATGTATAATAGAACAAATATTAAAGATATATTTAGAGTCTTCTAAAGCACTCACATTCTCCACACAAGAAACTACCAGTCCTGTTAAAGCTCGGCTCCAACATATTTAAATAGTGTTAGAGGGGTATGGCTCACACTTCTGCCCAGTCCCCTCCATTTTCGGCTCAAGGTGCAAGGTGGTAGGAGGACCCCATAAGGTCCTAAAGAGTCAGAACTTTTGCTGCTTCTTTTACTAAGCTCTGCTCATTGTAGTGCTGCCAGTGATATGTGTCCTTCAAGAAATAGCGTAATAGTGTGAGTATTACAATGCTTTGAGAAAACACATGATGCTGAAGTTATACCAGATGCCTATTGGCACCAGTGCTTTGAGTTACCTTGACCAGCCTTGTGAGATCATTGAACCTCATCCTAAACCGTGTGGCAATTCTTCAGATGGTGGAATTTCCACAGACTGCACTATTACCTCCTTCCAGCCTACACTACTCAGTGAAAGGAACAAAGCCAAATTGTGGCCCAATATATGCAAGTAGAATTTTGAACTGCATCTCAGACACTGACTTTGCAGCCAGATCCAGTTTATATCTGTCTGTGACAGGATGATTAGCAGCACTGGCATGTCCACTCACAGATGCTGACGTTCATCAACCACGACAACTCAGAAGGGAAAAGGAGACTGCAAGTTACTTACCAGAATTAATATCAGAAGTCCAAGGAAAATCTTCCGACCATACATGATTGGGTTTTCTGAAATATACAAATGCTACATCCTATCGGACTTTGCACAGAATCATTGAATTATCCAGATTATATAGATCTTTAT
The DNA here is from genome assembly GCF_036365525.1 of Heterodontus francisci. NCBI lineage: Eukaryota > Metazoa > Chordata > Chondrichthyes > Heterodontiformes > Heterodontidae > Heterodontus > Heterodontus francisci. Next base: position 22,711,994 of record NC_090387.1, on the reverse strand, counting down.
TTCAGAACTTTTTCAATTTATGGCCTCGTAAGTTACAATTTCAATTCCAATTGTGTAGTTAGTCTTGCGTGAGTGCATGAGCTAGACCTCTTGTGGGAATAGCAGTTCCACAGCAACTTTATTTATTGCTTACTTAAAAAACCATTGGACTGAGTATAGTACTGGCCTAGTCACCAAGGGCAAGTACCTCGGCATCAATGTGAATATAACATACCAAGCTAAAGGCTTTGGATAAAATTTTGGTTCAGTTGTGCATAATTAAAACCCAGACATTCCTTTTACAGTAGCATAGATCATACGTTAGTGCTGAAACTCCCAATCTGAGGCAATATTCAGTTGGCCATTCAGAGAAACTCAGGTAAAAGGTCACCTGAGAAAGCATTGTGATTATGATTTCACTTTGTGCTAATAAGCTTATAGCAAGTTCCCACTAACAGCAATGAGATAATGACCACGTGCTGCCAGTCATGAGTGCATTAGTTTCTATCCCCCGGCAACCTGACAGAGAATGAGTAGAAGCGACGCAGAGGAGAATAGACTACGCGAAAAGGAAAGAGGTGGAGGGTAAGGGGGAGAAGGATGCTGAGCAGAGGCCATATCCACCCAAGACATTCAGGGAGCATTTCTCCTACCTCAACCTCAGCAAGGAATAGGATGTGTGACATCTCCACTTCACGAAGAGAATGTTTACTGAATTCTGCCACCTGCTGTAGCCTTACAGCAGGGAGAGGACGGCATTGCCAGTGGCTGTGAAAGTATCCATAGCCATCTTACAGGGTAAGGATAAGCAGAAAAAGAAAGCTTGTGGTGGTCACAAAAAACTTAATGCTTTAGAAAGCCTAGAGGAGTATAGAAAGTGCAGGGATGAAGTAAAAAAGGAAATTAGGAAAGCAAAGAGAGGACATGAAAAATTATTGGCAGGTAAAACCAAGTAAAAGCCAAAGATGTTTTATCAGTATATTAAGAACAAGAGGATAACTAAGGAAAGGGTAGGGTCTATCAGAGATGTACAAGGGAACTTATGCGTAGATGCAGAAGATGTGGGCAGGGTTGTTAATGAGTACTTTGTCTCTGTCTTCCCAAAGGAGATAAATGATGCAGACATCGTAGTAAAAGAGGAGTGTGACATATTAGATACGATAAGCATAATGAGGGAGGAAGTACTAGAGGTTCTGACATCCTTGAAAGTGGATAAATTGCCAGGGCCGGATGGATTGTATCCCAAATTGATAAAGGAAGCCAGGGAGGAAATAGTGGATGCTCTCAGGATCATCTTCAAATCCTCACTAGATACAGGAGAGGTACCAGAGGATTGGAGGTCTGCGAACGTGGTACCATTGTTTAAAAAGGGTGCGAGGGATAGGCCAAATAATTATAGGCCAGTCAGTCTGACCTTGGTGGTGAGTAAATTGTTAGAATCAATTCTGAGGGCCAAGATAAACTGCCACTTAGAAAGGCACGGATTAATCAGGGATAGTCAGTATGGATTTGTTAAGGGAATGTCATGTCTTACTAACTTAATTGAGTTTTTTGAGGAGGTAACAAGAAGGATTGATGAGGGTAGTGCAGTGGATGTGGTCTACATGGACTTTTAGTAAGGCATTTGACAACGCCGCACATAGCACACTGGTCAGAAAAATGAAAGCTCATGGGATACAGGGGAATGTAGCAGGTTAGGTCCAAAATTGGCTCAGTGAAGGAAACAAAGGGTATTGGTCAACAGATGTTTTTGCGATTGGGAAGCAGTTTCCAATGGCGTTCCACAGGGCTCAGTATTGGGTCCCTTGCTGTTTGTGGTCTTTATTAAAGATCTGGACTTAAAGGTGGGAGGCATGATTGGGAAATTTGCAGATGATGCAAAAAATGGCCATGTATTTGATAGTGAAGAAGATAGCTGTAGACTCCATAATGATAACAATGGTTTGGTTGAGTGGGCAGAAAATTGGCAAATGGAATTCAATTTGGAGAAGTGTGAGGTAATGCATTTCGGGAGGGCAAACAAAGCTAGGGAATATACAATAAAAAGGAGGACATTGAGAGGGGTAGAAGAGAGAGACCTTGGAGTGCATATGTACAGATCCCTGAAGACAGGACAGGTAGATAGAGTGGTGAAGAAGGCATATGGAATGCTTTCCTTTATTGACTGAGGTATAGAATACAAAAGCAGGGATGAAATGCTGGAACTGTATAAAACGCTGGTTCGGACACAGCTGGAGTATTGTGTGAAGTTCTGGTCACCATTTTACAGAAAGGACATAATTGCTCTGGAGAGAGTACAAAGGAGATTTACAAAAATGTTGCCAGGGCTTGAAAGTTGCAACTATTAGGAAAGATTGGATTGCCTAGGGTTGTTTCCCTTAGAACAGAGGAGGCTGAAGGGTGACTTAATTGAGGTGTACAAAATTATGAGGGGCCTAGATAGAGCAGACATGAGGGACCTGTTTCCCCTAGCAGACAGGTCAATTACCAAGGGGCACAGATTTAAGGTGATTGGTAAATGGATTAGAGGGGACATGAGGAAAACCTGTTCACCCAGAGGGTGGTGGGCGTCTGGAATTCACTGCCCGGATCGGTGGTGGAGGCAGAAACCCTCAACTCATTTAAAAGGTACTTGGACATGCACCTGAAGTGCTGTAACCTGCAAGGCTACGGACCAGGTGCTGGAAGGTCGGATTAAATTGGGCGGCTAGTTTTTTCAGCTGGTGCAGACACAATGGGCTGAATGGCCTCCTTCTGTGCTGTAACGTTTCTATGGTTCTGTGAATTTTTTTGCATTGGGCTTTTTCCAGATTAGAGCAGGTGACATTTCCAACATCTCCCAGTTTGGCGTCCACTGTTGCTTGAAGGAGATCTCTGAGCCTCCAAATGCAAACAGAGATGAATATGTTTCATTCTCTCTTGCCAGAGGAAAGCAGGCAGGGTGAGCATGTGGCTTTGCCAGGATAGCAGGCTTCCTCATAGCACAGGGTGCCATTGACTGCACACATGTTGCTTTGCAGATGTTGCATGTAAATTCAGAGATGTACTCAACTGCAAAAGATTCCACTTCCTCAACATTCAGTTGCTGTGCGACCATACTCAATGCATCATGCAGGTCAATGCCCGGTATCATGATGGCTTCTTTCTGCAGCATTTGTGCCACCAGAAGGTGGCAACTGGGTTCAAGGGCTATCTACTGATCAACTAGCTCATGACTCCTGTGCATAACCCATGAACACATAGGCAGCATGCTTATTATGAAAGCCATGCTGCCGCATGAAATGTCACCCAACAGATCATTGGTGTGCTTAAGCAACACTTCCACTACTCTGGAGGACTTGCCAGAGTGCGTGTCACAATTTGTCTTGGTCTGCTGCATCCTACACAGCCTTGCCGCCAGGTATACAGTGAGCAGCTGAGGAGGAAGAGAAGACAAGGAGGAGTAGAGGTGAAGGAGGGGGAAGGGAGAAGGTAACCAACACAGCTCCTTTCTGGCTGGGCTGTCTGTAATCAGTTCATCAGACTATGGTATCAGTGAACACCACACCATTTCCCCACCGTTAATAAATGGGGAAAATCCATGGCTGCCAATGGTGGAGTGATTAAAATTGTAAATACTCAAAAGTCCAGAATTAGAGGAGGGTTGTAAGACTGGAGGAGATTGGAGAGATAGGGAGGGGCGAGGTCATGGAGGGATTTGAAAACATGGATGAGAATTTTACAATTGAGTTGTTGCTTAACCAGGAGCTAATGTAGGTCAGTGAGCACAGGGGTGATGGGTAAATGGGGCTTAGTGAGAGTTAGGATACGGGCAGCAGAGTTTTGGATGACCTCCAGTTTCCAGAGAATGTAGGAAACTGACCTGAAATGCATTGGAATAGTTACGTCTAGAAGTAACAAAAGCATTGGTCAGGGTTTCAGCAGCAGATCAACTGAGACATGGGTGAAGTAGGGCAATGTTACTGAGGTGAAAATAGATGGTCTTGATGATGGCATGGATATGTGGTCGGAAGTTCATCTCAGGGTCAATTATAATAACAAGGTTGCAAACAGTCTACCCGAGAGGGTTATGCAGCTGCATCATTGAATACCTTTAAGGCTGGGATGGAAAGATTTTTGTTCTGTAAGGGAATCTAGGGAGATGTTGAGTGGGCAGGAAAGTGGAGTTGAATCCTAAGATCAGCCATGATTGTTTTGAATGGCGGAGCAGACTGAACGGGCCAAAAGGTCTATTCCTGCTCCTATTTCTTGTGTTATTGTGTTCAGTCTGGTTCGGCCTCAGACACTTTTCAGCGCAAGGGATAGAGTTGGGCTAGGAGTTGGTGGTAATTTAGAGACAGTGGAGGAACCGAGAGAGGTGGTGGTGAGAAGGAACTGATGCTCTGTTTTCGGATGATGTCACAGCGTATCGATGAAAAATATAGTGTGGGAGCAGGATGAGAAGCCATTGCAAGTGATTCTATGTCTGTGACTGGATAGGGGAGGCAGTGGCATAGTGGTAATGTCACTGGATTACTAATCCAGAACCCAGGCTTAATGCTCTGGGAACATCGAATTCAATTAATAAATCTGGAATTAAAAGCTAATATAATGGTGACCATGAAGCTCACTGATGTCCTTTAGAGAAGGAAATCTACTGGTCTGGCCTACATGAAACTGACTCCTTAAATAGGGATGAGCAATAAATACTGGCCTAGCCAGTGATGTGGACATCCCATGAAGAAATAAAAAAAAAGAATGGTGAGCAGTCTCACCCAGTTAGACAATGGTGGACTGGTATTGGCAGAGAACGGTGTGGTCAGTTCTGTCTAAGGAAGGATTGTTTATCTTTGTTGCAGACACATAGGATGTCATTTCTGACTTTGATAGGAGCTGCTTTGATATTGAAACAGGGGTGGGAACCTGATTGGAGGCATTCAAACATAGATTCCTGGGAAAGATGGGCACAGATTTGGGAGGCAACAGCACATTCAAGGACTTTGGCGTGGAAAGGGAGGATGGAGATGGGGCAATAGTTTGCAGGGGTGGTGGTCAATGGTAGTTTTTTGAGGAGAGGGGTGATGACAGCAGATTGGAAGGAGACGGAGACAGAGAACCGTTAACAATATCAGCTAACATTGATGCCAGGAGGGGAAGTTGGGTGGTCAGTAGTTTAGTGGGAATAGGGTCAAGGAAGCAGGAGGTTGGTCCAAGAATGAGCTTGGACAGGGCATTAGAGGAAATACAAACTGGGTGGTTTTATTTTAATAAAAAAAAGTCAACAGATGAAAATCTCCCTCCATCATGTTCACCATATCTGATTCACATACAACAGCACTTTCAAAATCCCAACTCTCTTGGCCCTCCATTTACCACAAAGTTTTTGCACCGACCGATCTGCTCATCCGTCTGCTTACCTCTAACTTTGATGCCCTAGTCACCATTAAAAGTGTTACTCTCTCTTCGCCTGGCCTTCCCCATGGTAAAGCCCTCATCTCCACTCCATTAAGTCCAAGGGATGCAGATTTGAACAGATATGGTGAACATGATGGGTGTAGAGAGACAAGGTGAAAAGTGTGGCCATGAATATAGGTCAGGGAGTTTATATGGAGGGAGATATTAAGGGAGGATAGCAGGGCACCTGGGAAGGGGTTGATACTGGAGAGAGGAGCGATCGTGAAAGAGGGCGACTGGAAAGGAGAACCATCAGGAAGGAGATGCAACTGGTCGGTAGGCAATCAAGTTAAGGGTAGTCACAGAGTCACAGAGTCATAGAGAGATACAGCACCGAAATAGGCCCTTCGGCCCACCGAGTCCGCGCCGACTGTCAACCACCCATTTATACTAATCCTATTTTCCCTCTCACATCCCCACCTTCCCTCAATTCTCCTACCACCTACCTACACTAGGGGCAATTTTTTTTTACAATGGCCAATTTACCTATCAACCCATGTCAGGTGGGTAGCAGTGGTCGGCAGGGAGGGTAATAGTCCGCAGTGATCAGGGAGGGCAGGATTGAATTACTCTATTGGCCATCACAGTCTTTTTTCCATATTTATAAATGACTTATTTTGTTTAGTATATATATTTTAATCTACATCATGTTAGTTCTCCATCTACTTCTTGTGGGTGTTTATGGACTAATGTCAGAAAACCTGTGTCTGGGAGTGTTTAACATTAGTGGTTGAAGACAGTAATGGCTAATGATACTTTTTTTTTACTTGCCATCCACTGGTAATCAATTGCAATTTGTACCATTCTAGCTAAACCCTAGTTTCATAGAGAACATTCCACTGAACCGGGACACATTTTCGATTCCTGTGTCTTTGAGTATTTTCTAAGAGAAATGTCAGCATTAAATTATAAGCTGGATTGAGGCAACACCAATTTATTTCACTTAGCTGTCTGAGAGATGCAATAGTCATCTTCTCTGGGTTTGTTTCAAAAATGACAATATAATGAGGCTATAACTGTCAGAAATAATTGTGGCTGGCATTACTGAAGTTGACTCCCATTGTTGCCAATAAAACCTACTGTTTCAGGCCACTAGGCTTCCTGTGCTAGTAAAGTTTGCCTATTAAACAATTCAAGGCAGATAGGCTGTGAAACCTAGCTCTGTAGCACCACTGGTAATGGTGCGACAGAAGCCCATAATTTTAATAATGGCTGGAATGCTGATGGACACGTCAGGGGCGGCCTGTGCGGTGCCGCCTGACTGTAAGTATGTAGGAGGACTGTGACGTCAAACAGTGTTTAATGCTGATTTCACACACAAACGGCTATTTGGGACCTTGTAAGTCCAGTTGACACCCTCTCTTAATCACTCCCAGCTGAACATGTGTTCAGCTGCATGTGGGACACCCCCACTAACGTTATTTAAAGGGCTAACCATCCAATTTGCAGGTGAGGTACTGTTGACTTTCTTTTGCTACTGCAGAGTAAGTGGAAGTACTGTGTTGAGTGTTATTGGAGGAGTTGACAAACGTTTTTGGACTCACACGGGAGTGGTGCTGGATTCTGTCAAGGAGGTCAGAGGAATTGGAAGACCTGAGAGGAGAAAGCCTGCTTTCAGTAATGGGGGCCATAGTTGCCATCCTTCTTGGGCTGCAGCATGACTTGGAGCACAGACAGCAGAGAGGGGAAGCTGTGCATAGAGGGAGGAGGAGGAGGGCTCTCAATAGAAGGTCACATCCACCTAGAGTCTTCAGGGAGCACTTCTACTCCCTCCACCCCAACCAGGAGCAGCATCTGAGACACCTATGTTTCACAAAGGAGGTGGTGACTGAACTGTGCCACCTCCTATAACCGGACCTGCGGCTGCACAGCAGAGTGAGGACGGTGCTGCCAGTGACTGTGAAGAGATTCATGGCCCTTAATTTCTACACCAGCGGATCCTTCCATGCAGGAGCCACTGACATTTCCAACATTTAACAGTTTGTTGTGCATCACTGTGTCAGGGAGGTGACAGAGGCCCTGTATAGAAGGAAAGGGGACTTCCCTGTTTTTACTCCTACTAGAGAGAAGCAGGAGGAACCAGAACATTGCTTTGCCAGGCCTGCAGGATTCCCAATGGTGCCGGGTACAATCGACTGCATGGACATGGCTCTGCAGGTCCCATATGTTAATGGGGAAATCACTGCAACCGTAAGGGCAACAACTCCACTAACATCCAGTTGCTATGCGACCATGCCCAGAAGATCCTGTCAGTGAATGGCCACCATTCTGGCAGCAGTCACGTGCAATCACCCTGTACACCAGTCAGCCATACATGCTGTAGTATTTGATTGATCAGGGTTTAATTGTATCAGTTTGTCCACTATCTGTGTTCACTGTGTTTGAGCTGCAAAGTGAAAGTGAAACTAAGACAGACGCACAGCTAGAAGCTTCACAGAATACACTGCTCTGATTGTACTGAAAACCTGTAAGAACCTTTATATTTAAAGTCCTGTTGGTTATTTGACACAAGTGTGATATCAGCATTATTCTGAGTTAAATCAGATATTACAAGCTAAACCCAGTAATCCAGCATAAACATTACACCCACCATATTTGAGTCACCACGATGAACCAGAGGCTGGTTGCTGGGTTACAAGGAATACCCGTTCTACACCTGGCTTCCCTCCACCATCTGACCATATGTGGACAGCGTGCATACAATAAGAACCATGCTGCGACCAGGAAGATCATGGAGCAAACCACTGGGGTCCTGAAACAGGGGTCCTACTGCATGGACCGCTCAGGGGGAGCTCTCCAGTGCTTACTGGAGAGTATCGCCAAGTTTGTAGTGGTATGCTGCATCCTCCACACCCTTGCTGTCATGAGGGCATAAGGCAAGAATATACTGTCATTCTGAATGTTCTAGGCGACACCAAATATAATGGCCTTAGTCACAGTCAGCCCTGTGGTGCGGTCACCATCACCTCCAAAAGGCATGGAAAAGCAGGTGTGTCTAGCCCCACTGGTTCTCTGCTGCTCCCTGCTGTTATGTGTGACCCTGTCCTGCAACAGAGAGGAAAGAATGTCAGTAATTGTGTTGCAATGTGCTTGGGTGATGTGCTTGCCATAGCTGAACAGCTGTCTGGTCAGAACAGCTAAATATAGAAGCTGCGAGAAGTGGGTTTGAGTCTGACAGCATTGGTAAGTGTGTGCGGGTGAGTTGAAGTATCTGAATGTTAAGCATGAGTCCTAATTGCTGATGGGTGAGTAATGGGGCTCTGGTGCATTGAGTAGCATGAGAGGTTGGTGGGGTGGTGGGTAGGAGATGTCATTTGAAGATGCATTCACTGACCTTGAACCCACATGTGAGGTCATTGAATTTTATCTTCAGGGCTGGACTACAGGAATTGATCTCCCTGGCCACTTGCTCCCATTCCCATTTCAGGGTGTGCCTTGAGGGCCTGCTGGCCCCCCTGTGAAAACATGGACTTTCTCCTCCTTTCCAATTCCATCACTTAGGCCTTCAGTCCCACGTCTGGGAACATAAGGCATAGAACATAAGAACATAAGAGCTAGGAGCAGGAGTAGGCAATTCAGCCCTGCGAGCCTGCTTTTTTTTATTCATTCATGGGATGTGGGCGACGCTGGCCAGGCAAGCATTTATTGCCCATCCCTAAACGAGCATCATGGGACAGGACGTCAGAAATGCTCCATCCATCAATATCGGCGACCACGCTCTGGAAGTGGTTCAAGAGTTCACCTACCGAGGCTCAACTATCACCAGTAACCTGTCTCTCAATGCAGAATTAAACAAGCGCATGGGAAAGGCTTCCTCTGCTATGTCCAGACTGGCCAAGAGAGTGTGGGAAAATGGCGCACTGACACAGAACACAAAAGTCCGCGTGTATCAAGACTGTGTCCTCAGTACCTTGCTCCACGGCAGCGAGGCCTGGACAACGTATGTCAGCCAAGAGCGACGTCTCAATTCATTCCATCTTCGCTGCCTCTGGAGAATCCTTGGCATCAGGTGGCAGGACCGTATCTCCAACACAGAAGTCCTTGAGGCGGCCAACATCCCCAGCTTATACACCCTACTGAGTCAGCAGCACTTGAGATGCCTTGGCCATGTGAGCCGCATGGAAGATGGCAGGATCCCCAAGGACACATTGTACAGCGAGCTCGCCACTGGTATCAGACCCACCGGCCGTCCATGTCTCCACTTTAAAGACGTCTGCAAACGCGACATGACGTCTTGTGACATTGATCACAAGTCGTGGGAGTCAGTTGCCAGCGATCGCCAGAGCTGGCGGGCAGCTATAAAGGCGAGGCTAAAGAGTAGCGAGTCGAAGAGACTTAACAGTTGGCAGGAAAAAAGACAGAAGCGCAAGGAGAGAGCCAACTGCGAAACAGCCCTGACAACCAATTTTTCCTGCAGCGCCTGTGGAAGAGTCTGTCACTCTAATATTGGCCTTTATAGCCACTCCAGGCGCTGCTCCACAAACCACTGACCACCTCCAGGCGCTTACCCATTGTCTCTTGAGACAAGGAGGCCAAAGAGAGAAGAGAGAATTGGCCTTGAGAAGGTGGTGGTGAGCTGCCTTGTTGAACCGCTGCAGCCCATTTGGGGTAGGTATACCCACAGTGCTGTTAGGAAAGGAGTTCCAGGATTTTGACCCAGCGACAGTGAAGGAACGGCGATATAGTTCTAAGTCAGGATGATGTGTGAATTGGAGGGGAACTTGCAGGTGGCGGTGTTCCCATGTATTTGCTGCTCTTGTCCTTCTAGTTGGTAGAGGTCGCTGGTTTGGAAGGTGCTGTCTGAGGAGCCTTGGTACATTGCTGCAGTGCATCTGGTAGATGGTACACACTGCTGCCACTGTGCGTTGGTGGTGGAGGGAGTGAATGTTTGTAGATGGGGTGCCAATCAAGCGGGCTGATTTGTCCTGGATGGTGTCGAGCTTCTTGAGTGTTATTGGAGCTGCACCCATCCAGGCAAGTGGAGAGTATTCCATCACACTCCTGACTTGTGCCTTGTAGATGGTGGACAGGCTTTGGGGAGTCAGGAGGTGAGTTACTCGCCTCAGGATTCCTAGCCTCTGACCTGCTCTTGTAGCCACGGTATTTGTATGGCTACTCCAGTTCAGTTTCTGGTCAATGGTAACCCCTAGGATGTTGATAGTGAGGGATTCAGCGATGGTAATGCTGTTGAATGTCAAGGGGAGATGGTTAGATTCTCTCTTGTTGGAGATGGTCAGTGCCTGGCACTTGTGTGGCGCAAATGTTACTTACCACTTATCAGCCCAAGCCTGGATATTGTCCAGGTCTTGCTGCATTTCTACACGGACTGCTTCAGTATCTGAGGAGTCACGAATGGTGCTGAACATTGTGCAATCATCAGCGAACATCCCCACTTCTGACCTTATGATTGAAGGAAGGTCATTGATGAAGCAGCTGAAGATGGTTGGGCCCAGGACACTACCCTGAGGAACTCCTGCAGTAATGTCCTGGAGCTCAGATGATTGACCTCCAACAACCACAACCATCTTCCTTTGTGCTAGGTATGACTCCAGCCAGTGGAGGGTTTTCTCCCTGTTTCCCATTGACCTCAGGTTTGCTCGGGCTCCTTGATGCCATACTCAGTCAAATGCTGCCTTGATGTCAAGGGCAGTCACTCTCACCTCACCTCTTGAGTTCAGCTCTTTTGTCCATGTTTGAACCAAGGCTGTAATGAGGTCAGAAGCTGAGTGGCCCTGGCGGAACCCAAACTGAGCATCACTGAGCAGGTTACTACTAAGCAAGTGCCGATTGATGGCACTTTTGATGACACCTTCCATCACTTTACTGATGATTGAGAATGGGCTGATGGGGCGGTAATTGGCCGGGTTGGACTTGTCCTGCTTTTTGTGTACAGACATACCTGGGCAATTTTACACATTGCAGGGTAGATGCCAGTGTTGTAGCTGTACTGGAACAGATTGGCTAGGGGCATGGCAAGTTCTGGAGCATAGGTCTTCAGTACTATTGCCGGAATATTGTCAGGGCCCATAGCTTTTGCAGTATCCAGTGCCTTCAGTCGTTTCTTGATATAACGCGGAATGAATCGAATTGGCTGAAGTCTGGCATCTGTGATGCTGGGGACTTCAGGAGGAGGCCGAGATGGATCATCAACTCGGCACTTCTGGCTGAAGATTGTTGCAAATGCTTCAGCCTTATCTTTCTCTGCCATTCAATACGATCATGGCTGATCTCATATTGGTCTCAACCCCACTTTCCTGCCCGTTCTCCTAACCCTTCAACCCATTTCTAATTAAAAATCTGTCTATCTCCTCCTTAAATTTACCCAATGTTCCGGCATCCACTGCACTCTGGGGTAGTGAATTCCACAGTTTCACGACCCTTTGAGAGAAGTAATTTCTCCTTATCTCTGTTTTAAATCTGCTACCTCTTATCCTAAAACTATGACCTCTCGTTCTCGATTGCCCCACAAGAGGGAACATCCTCTCCACGTCTACTTTGTCAATCCCCTTAATCATCTTATATACCTCAATTAGTTCTCCTCTCATTCTTCTAAACTCCAGAGAGTAAAGGCCTAAACTGCTCAATCTCTCTTCATAAGACAAGCACCCCATCTCTGGAATCAATCTAGTGAATCTCCTCTGAACTGCCTCCAATACAACTACATCCTTTCTCAAGTAAGGGGACCAAAACTGTACGCAATACTCCAGATGCGGTCTCACTAATGCCTTGTACAGTTGCAGCAACACTTCCCTACTTTTATACTCTATTCCTTTAGCAATAAATGCCAAAAGTCCATTTTCCTTCCTTATTACCTGCTGTATCTGCATACTAGTTTTCTGTGATTCATGCACGAGGACATCCAGATCTCTCTGCACCAAAGCACTCTGAAGTTTCTCTCCATTTAGATAATAATTTGCCTTTCTATTCTTCTGACCAAAATGGATAACCTCACACTTATCCATGTTAAAATCCATTTCCAAATTTTGGCCCATTTATCTAATCTATCCACACCCATTTGTAGATTTCTTATTTCTTTATTGCAACTTACAGTCCCACCTATTTTAGTGTCATCTTCAAATTTGGCTACAGTACCTTTTATCCCCGCATCCAAGTCATTTATATAGACTGTAAATAGTTGGGGCTCTCTCGCTCTCTCTCTTTCTATCGGCTCTGCTGCTCCATTACCAGCCCTCTTCCTTCCACCAAAGCCTTCCTGACATTGTTTCAGCAGCTGCTGTAGCCTGAGTGCACCTCCCCTTTTAGAGGGGCAGGCTGCCTTTAGGAAGTGCAGGCTATCTGTACATTGTGCTAGCCATGCATACTGCTGGGTCCTTTGTTGAGCATGCAGCCAGTCCGCAGCATGCGGTGGGCTGTACGCTACAATCATATTGATGACCAGGTAGCACGGAGTTTGCATGCTGTCTACCTCAATGAGATCTGGCGTGGGCTAATTGCCCGATATCAGGTCTAATTGAATTTTTCTCCCCTAATGTTCCTAATTTATATAACCAATTGTATTGTCATTATGAAATGAAAGATATAACTATAAATTCAGCAATAATGAAGCAATCATAGAAAATTCATGGTTATACAGAAATTTTCCACGTTGCAATTTTGCTTTCTGTTCAGTGAAAGTGTTATGGATTAAGTCTGTGGTTTAAATACTGGATTATAATTGCTTTATGTCTGATGGAATTAGGGATGTTAAGCCAATAGAGATAAACTTGTCAGTCGAACTAAGTCAGATGACTACAGCTTTTGAAATGTTGAAATCTAATATAAAAGGAGAAACAGTGGAAGAAATATATAAATATGACAAATGTATACTGAATCAGACTCTAGTTTGTTCCTTCGCTCCCACTGGGTTGGCAACTGAACAGCCTCCAAGATGAAGAATTGGGATCAAAACTCACTCATATGTTTATATGCCAGTAAAAGTGGAATACGTCTTTGAGCAGTTTCGAAACACAGTTGACATATACCTGATTGGAGGCACAGTCTTAAATTGAGGTGCACTGTTTCATAGCTTCCAGTTTTCTTAAGATAGTTCAAATATGAGTTAACTAAACCTAGAAAAAAATTATAAGTTTAAACAATTGTATAATGGACTGTGGGAACAGATTAAAGATAAGCTAACAGTTTATAAAGAAAACTAACAGGCAGAAACTGACAGGACAGCTGCAGCTAAACAGGCAGAAACTGACAGGACAGCTGCAGCTAACGGTTCAAGGAAGGGAGGGGGAATGTGAAACTTGCTGGTACGAGCAGACCAATTACGCTCTGACACCACAAAAATTGCAGAAGTCTGCAGACCAATTAGGAACAAAGTGGGGGTGGGGGGGGGGGGTGGGTGGTGGTGTTACGGACAAGTATAAAGGAGGCTGGTTTTGGCGCGCAAAGGGCGGTTCGTTTTCGGGACACAAAGTTCGGTCCGTCTGTTCTCCAAGCTGTAACACAAAGTACCACGGCATGCGGTAAGTCCATTGAGGTGAAGAAGGAGCTGCGGGACCCGAGAGAAGTCCTGTGAAAAGGTGCCCCGAACACCCAAAACATCCACGAACGGCCCCCCCGGCCGCAACTTCAAAGCGCCCGCGGGAGATGGCTCGGAGAGCATCTGCAGCGCACTGTCGGCAATGCTGCATGCCTTTATTTAAACCACTGCAAAAAAAAAAACCCTTAGCAAATGTAATCACCTCTAAGTCTGCCAAATGATGCTTCACCTCCCGAAGGACGTGGATGAGCTTTCCGGACGTCGATGGTGGGCACTGAGGAAATGGCTTATTACCTGCACCAGATTCCACCCCCCCTCCCCCCCCCTTTACCCCCCTTCCACCCCCCCCCCCCCACCCCCGTCCCCTTCCCTGCTCCACCCTCTCAGCTCACCCCCTCACAACCCCGTCCCAGCCCGCCCCCCCCTCGCACCATCTTCACCCCGCACCCCCTTCCCCTGCACCCCCCCCCCCACCCCCTCCCTCTACCCCTCCCCCTTGCATCCCCTCCTCCCACCGGCACCATCCTACACCTGTGTAGGGGCCCCAACAACCCCACTGCCTTGTGGGCGTCTCGGGAGAGACCAAGGCTAAGGGAGTAAACCCTAACAGAAAATCCGGAGCGGAACCCCGTAGGCGGTCATGTGTCACCTTTGGCATGTTTCCGGCAGTTCCTGCAGCCATACTGGTGCCAAACGTCGTGTCCTGCACTCCTTTGGACCCCACCAGAAAGGCCGAGAGGGGGGTTTTGACGACTGGGCAACTCTCAACCTCCATAAATTTGCCCAGGCATGCGCCATGGAGAGGTCACTCCATAGTTGCCTCACAGCGACTGAAACAACACGGAAGGCAGCAGTTACGGGTTATAAGTCCCGATAAATTGGCGTAGAAACTGGGCGCCACGGGTTGCCTTTGTCGGTGGGAGAGGTCATTGCACCTCACTGGACAGCTACCGCCCGCCTCAAACCGGGCAGCCCCCGGTCAATAAGGTTCTGTCCCGCCACAGTCTGCCTGCTTCAATGGGTGCTTGGAGCTCAGGGTCATTGCCCGAAAGGTGGACTGATACACCGCACCAAACAACATGAAAAAAGGAAAGAAGGTACCAGCCCTTCGCTTTGCAAGCTGGAACGTCAGAACTATGTGTCCTGGCCTGTCGGAAGACCTTACACAAATCAACGATTCTCGGAAGACCGCCATCATTAACAACGAGCTCAGTAGACTCAATGTGGACATTGCAGCACTTCAGGAGACTCGCCTCCCCGCGAGTGGCTCTCTAGCAGAGCAAGACTACACCTTCTTCTGGCAGGGCAGGGATCCTGAAGAACCAAGACAGCATGGAGTGGGCTTCGCCATCAGAAACTCCTTGCTCAGCATGATAGAGCCTCCCTCAAATGGCTCGGAACGCATACTGTCCATCCGACTGCTCACCACCTCTGGTCCAGTACACCTACTCAGCATCTATGCTCCAACACTCTGTTCCGCACCTGAAGCTAAAGACCAGTTCTATGAACAACTCCATAACATCATTAGCAGCATCCCCAACACCGAACACCTATTCCTGCTGGGGGACTTTAATGCCAGGGTTGGGGCCGACCATGACTCATGGCCCTCCTGCCTTGGGCGCTATGGCGTTGGAAGGATGAATGAGAACGGACAGAGACTGCTTGAGTTGTGTACCTATCATAACCTCTGCATCACCAACTCGTTCTTTCACACTAAACCCTGTCACCAGGTTTCATGGAGGCACCCAAGATCACGTCGTTGGCACCAGCTAGACCTCATTGTCACAAGGCGAGCCGCCTTAAACAGTGTTCAAATCACACGCAGCTTCCACAGTGCGGACTGCGACACCGACCACTCCCTGGTGTGCAGCAAGGTTAGACTCAGACCAAAGAAGTTGCATCATTCCAAGCAGAAGGGCCACCCGCGCATCAACACGAGCAGAATTTCTCACCCACAGCTGTTACAAAAATTTCTAAATTCACTTGTAACAGCCCTTCAAAACACTCCCACAGGGGATGCTGAGACCAAGTGGGCCCACATCAGAGACGCCATCTATGAGTCAGCTTTGACCACCTACGGCAAAAGTGCGAAGAGAAATGCAGACTGGTTTCAATCTCATAATGAAGAGCTGGAACCTGTCATAGCCGCTAAGCGCATTGCACTTTTGAACTACAAGAAAGCCCCCAGCGATTTAACATCCGCAGCACTTAAAGCAGCCAGAAGTACTGCACAAAGAACAGCTAGGCGTTGCGCAAACGACTACTGGCAACACCTATGCAGTCATATTCAGCTGGCCTCAGACACCGGAAACATCAGAGGAATGTATGATGGCATGAAGAGAGCTCTTGGGCCAACCATCAAGAAGATCACCCCCCTCAAATCTAAATCGGGGGACATAATCACTGACCAACGCAAACAGATGGACCGCTGGGTTGAGCACTACCTAGAACTGTACTCCAGGGAGAATGCTGTCACTGAGACTGCCCTCAATGCAGCCCAGCCTCTACCAGTCATGGATGAGCTGGACATACAGCCAACCAAATCGGAACTCAGTGATGCCATTGATTCCCTAGCCAGCGGAAAAGCCCCTGGGAAGGACAGCATTACCCCTGAAATAATCAAGAGTGCCAAGCCTGCTATACTCTCAGCACTACATGAACTGCTATGCCTGTGCTGGGACGAGGGAGCAGTACCCCAGGACATGCGCGATGCCAACATCATCACCCTCTATAAAAACAAAGGTGACCGCGGTGACTGCAACAACTACCGTGGAATCTCCCTGCTCAGCATAGTGGGGAAAGTCTTTGCTCGAGTCGCTCTGAACAGGCTCCAGAAGCTGGCCGAGCGCGTCTACCCTGAGGCACAGTGTGGCTTTCGTGCAGAGAGATCGACTATTGACATGCTGTTCTCCCTTCGTCAGATACAGGAGAAATGCCGTGAACAACAGATGCCCCTCTACATTGCTTTCATTGATCTCACCAAAGCCTTTGACCTCGTCAGCAGACGTGGTCTCTTCAGACTACTAGAAAAGATCGGATGTCCACCAAAGCTACTAAGTATCATCACCTCATTCCATGACAATATGAAAGGCACAATTCAACATGGTGGCTCCTCATCAGAGCCCTTTCCTATCCTGAGTGGTGTGAAACAGGGCTGTGTTCTCGCACCCACACTTTTTGGGATTTTCTTCTCCCTGCTGCTTTCACATGCGTTCAAATCCTCTGAAGAAGGAATTTTCCTCCACACAAGATCAGGGGGCAGGTTGTTCAACCTTGCCCGTCTAAGAGCGAAGTCCAAAGTACGGAAAGTCCTCATCAGAGAACTCCTCTTTGCTGACGATGCTGCTTTAACATCTCACACTGAAGAATGCCTGCAGAGTCTCATCGACAGGTTTGCGTCTGCCTGCAATGAATTTGGCCTAACCATCAGCCTCAAGAAAACGAACATCATGGGGCAGGATGTCAGAAATGCTCCATCCATCAATATTGGCGACCACGCTCTGGAAGTGGTTCAAGAGTTCACCTACCTAGGCTCAACTATCACCAGTAACCTGTCTCTAGATGCAGAAATCAACAAGCGCATGGGTAAGGCTTCCACTGCTATGTCCAGACTGGCCAAGAGAGTGTGGGAAAATGGCGCACTGACACGGAACACAAAAGTCCGAGTGTATCAGGCCTGTGTCCTCAGTACCTTGCTCTACGGCAGCGAGGCCTGGACAACGTATGCCAGCCAAGAGCGACGTCTCAATTCATTCCATCTTCGCTGCCTTCGGAGAATACTTGGCATCAGGTGGCAGGACTATATCTCCAACACAGAAGTCCTTGAAGCGGCCAACACCCCCAGCTTATACACACTACTGAGTCAGCGGCGCTTGAGATGGCTTGGCCATGTGAGCCGCATGGAAGATGGCAGGATCCCCAAAGACACATTGTACAGCGAGCTCGCCACTGGTATCAGACCCACCGGCCGTCCATGTCTCCGTTATAAAGACGTCTGCAAACGTGACATGAAATCGTGTGACATTGATCACAAGTCGTGGGAGTCAGTTGCCAGCATTCGCCAGAGCTGGCGGGCAGCCATAAAGACAGGGCTAAATTGTGGCGAGTCGAAGAGACTTAGTAGTTGGCAGGAAAAAAGACAGAGGCGCAAGGGGAGAGCCAACTGTGTAACAGCCCCGACAAACAAATTTCTCTGCAGCACCTGTGGAAGAGCCTGTCACTCCAGAATTGGCCTTTATAGCCACTCCAGGCGCTGCTTCACAAACCACTGACCACCTCCAGGCGCGTATCCATTGTCTCTCGAGATAAGGAGGCCCAAAAGAAAGAAAACCTAGAAAAAAATTATAAGTTTAAACAATTGTATAATGGACTGTGGGAACAGATTAAAGATAAGCTAACAGTTTATAAAGAAAACTAACAGGCAGAAACTGACAGGACAGCTGCAGCTAAACAGGCAGAAACTGACAGGACAGCTGCAGCTAACGGTTCAAGGAAGGGAGGGGGAATGTGAAACTTGCTGGTACGAGCAGACCAATTACGCTCTGACACCACAAAAATTGCAGAAGTCTGCAGACCAATTAGGAACAAAGTGGGGGTGGGGGGGGGGGGGGTGGGTGGTGGTGTTACGGACAAGTATAAAGGAGGCTGGTTTTGGCGCGCAAAGGGCGGTTCGTTTTCGGGACACAAAGTTCGGTCCGTCTGTTCTCCAAGCTGTAACACAAAGTTCAGTCCGTTTTTATAACATGGCTGAGCTGTTTGCTGTAGTGAAGAAAACCTCCATCAAGGAGAGGAATTCAAGCTGTAACAATTACTTACCTCAATAAAGTCTTGAAAGTTACCATCGGACTCTGACTGTCTCTGAAATTGATGAGATCTAACATGGACACTGGAGGCAAACATTTTATGCTTTTGTTAAATTTAAAAAAGCACCAAGAATATGCTAATATGCAGTTAATTTATGATAACCTTATTGTTACAACTGTTACATGAGCACTCTGTTTTTCTTTGTAAAATATGTTTTAAGAAATTATAGGTGAATTTTGGACATTGAGTCATCTGGCAATCATTGAACTTTGTGGGTGTTGTTCTTAAAAGGAAGGTCAACAGAAAATTGACCAGTAAACAAGTTTTTACTGGGAAGTACGTGATTTCAAGTAAACACAGCAGGGGGTTTCACTTAAAGTGCTATTTGCTTATTGACAAGTCAGGATTTATGGCTGTCATAGGACTTGCCTCTGGAAAAAGCTGGTTTCATTTTGAACTGTTTCAAAAAAAAGGCAGTTTGTTTGGCTAAAAACAGGCAGTTGGAGTTTGCTTATTGACCTACCAGGAGAAGAAAACCCTGCTTATCTTGCTCTTGAAAAGCAAATCTTGTATCAAGTTGTACTATTGCCTCCAGTATTTGAAGGAATCCTGAACATTTGCAGAAATCCTGAATGTATGCAGAAACCTTGCATCTTTAAAAGACATTTTTATTGAATGTGTGAGAACTGAAACCTCATGTTGCTGCACACCTGATGTAAGACCTATGTGAAACCTTCTGTAGCTACATTTCTTGAAAGCCTACCCAGACTGTTCATCAACATTGCCTGGAAAGAACTGTTTTAGGAAGACTCCTAGTGGTAGCCACCTATTTGCCCTTGGGACACCTTGCCAAAACGAAAGACTTCCATATCTTCTATTCAGTCTAATTTTTTTTTATTCCTTCTTTTTTTTGTAACAGCTGTAAACAAAAATCCCTTTATTTTCCCAGTTAACCAGTTGTGTATGTGTATGTGTGTATGTGAGGGCTAGGATAAAAAATAAGGGGCTTTAATATTTCAATTTGAGTATATGTTTACTTCATTATTGGTTATGACTTGGTTTATAATAAATGGATAATTTTGTTGTTTATTAATGAAACCTGGTTGGTGTGACTTATTCTGGGGTTTTGGTAAGTGGGAAAATTTAAATATATGTTGTGACCAGTGGAGAATTGGGACTGAATTATTAGTGCAATCCTCCTGTCTCAATCATTACACAACTCAAACTTTCTCTCAACAATTTTAATAAGGTCACAGCAAAATGATAGTTTCCATGAGCACACTGATTCTCCAGAAATCTGATGAATACTGGGAACAAGGCAGCATGCTGCAAGACTAACAATTACCTTTTAATAGCACCAGAAATGTTTTTCATTTTTGGCCAAAGCATTTGGAGAAAACAGTTTTATGTTGGCTTCGGGTGATATTCCTGCCCAACACACAGAATCCAAATCCAACTTAGACTCAACTTAAATTGAAGTAAATGTATTGAGGAAAATTTGCAGTCTATATCCTAGCCCAAAAAATCTATAAATAAAATGCTATTAATTAATCAAGTTCATAGATAGAAAGGGGTGTGCAGAGGGCCTAGGGAATGATCCCCATGCCTGAATGGATAGACTGGAGGAACACATGGCATTGGACCTCAATATCATCAAACTGGTGAGCTGTGGATACCTATTTAGGTGTCCCCGGGCAGCCTGCTGCTGAAAAAGTGGCCCTCAAGTAAGTCACTAAACGGAACTGGAAAGGGGAGAGTGATTGGGAAGAAGGGCAATAGGAAAGGGGGGGGGGGGCGGAATTTAGGAAGGAGGCATGACCACAAAGTGGGGATGATCAGGTCAGGAGGGAGTGCAATGAGGTTGGGAGGAAAGAGGTGGCTGAGAAGAGGTGGATAGCGATTGGGAACAATGATTGAGGAAAGCAAAGACTGGGATTGGGGGAATCGTAGCAGTGAGAGGGTTGAGGTCACAATGAGGGCGGGTGGCCGGGTGCATGCATGCATTGGCTGGCAGTAGCCTATCTGCTTTTAATATGGTTTTTATACCTGCATTCAGGTAGGTATATTTTAAACACTACCTGTTGTAGCCTGGGGTAATCCATTTGAGAAACACCTGTTAGCTCACATATAGATGTGGAAACCCAATATTGCAGAGGAGGCTTCAAACAGACATTTGGGCCCATATTTGAATAAGCAAAGGGCCTAACGTCTTTATCAAACATTGCTTTTTATTTTGCTTCCACAAATCTAGTGAACATTGCATTTCCAACTTGTAATGAATGTGCACTTGCTGCCCGCCAAATTAGAGACTTCGGAGGCTTTTTAGTGCCTGAAAAATGGGCGCAGCAGGCTCAATTTCTCAACCAATGCTCTGATGAGAAGCAGTCGCAAACCTTGACTAGGCTTCATATTTGTATTAATGCTTTGCTAAGTATAATTATATTATTACCTATAAGAATGCTTCAGCATCAAGACACATCTACCTTTTTGCTCCCGCCCACTGGCCACATGGTGATTTCTGTCAGGTTCAGGCAGGAGTTGGGGCCCTCGTTATGGAAGTGAGGCTTGGGAGTTAAATCTCTCGAAAAGGGAATAGTGCCAGTGGACGGCTAATGCAAATTTTATAATTAAAAAGGAAGATAGAACAAGTCCAGGGAACCATAGACCAGTTAGCTTAATGAAGGAAATATAATAAAGTCTTTACTCAAAGATATAATAGAAAAATATCCAGAAACCAAAAATATAATGAATAGTCAGCACAGATTTGGGTCATGTTTTTAAGAGGTAACAGGAAGAGTAGACAAGGGTTATGTAGTAGATGTGATATATTTGGATTTTCAAAAAGCTTTCGATAAGGTAATATTAGACTCCTGATGATGGTCAGAGCATGTGAAATCAGGGGACAAGTCGCAAAATTGATAACAGGCTGGGTGCAAAACAGCAAGCAGAGTGTAGGGGTTAAGGGTAGTTACTCAGACTGGCAGAAGGTAGGAAGTGGTGGTCTGCAAGGATTGGAGATGATTTACTACTTACCTGCTTCTCTCCAAGGCTGCCTCAATCTTCAGCCATTCTTGGTTTTTTAAAGGCTGCATTACTAATTTCCAAAATCTCCCAGTGCACTATTTCCATATTACATGAGAATTGTGCTAATGAACAACCATAGGATATATAAATGAGCTGATGTTACAATTTACACTGGTACCATTACTGGACACTATTGGCAGACACAAGCCCCAGCTGAGGAATACAATATTAGCATAAATAGCCTCGGGAATTTCAGGGCCAAATGTGTCACAGTAGGTTAAAATTAAAGTGCACAATAAAGCATCAACCTAGATTGAATGTTGATTTATCTTGACCAAGTCTTTAAATTTAAGAACCTGTTCATGTGGGGAAGACAAAGTGCATGTTATATCAGCAGCATACTTTTAACAGCCAACAATTGTTTTAGACCTTTTTTCAATGCCCAGCCTTAATTTCTTAGCTCATGAAAGAGCAAATGCAATTGTTTCAGGAACATACTGGCTCATGTTTTGAAAAACAGTTGGCTGAACCAATAGACAGAGTGCAGTGCTAAAACATCCTAGTGCCAGGAAATAAAGCTGGGTGCAATTTTTCATGCCCGCTTGTTCAATCATCAGATAAATGTTTTTCATTGAAAGATTTAATAGCATGACTTGAAGACAGTCCAGCTGGCAAGGGTCTCTATTGTACACATGAAAATGTTTAATGGATGTTTCAAGCCTTAAAAACAATCCATGAGATGTGCAAATATTTATTCCACATGACAACCTCCAGAAAAAAATCCTGAATTCAACAAAACACATCAGACGTCAAGCAACAAAAGCAAGAATGCGCAAGACAAAGCTGATGCAATTATATGTATTCTGTAACCTTAAGATAAGGGCTATCAGTAAAGGCATTTTAAATGGCATTCCAGAACATAAATGGCTAACAGTATGCATTTCAAACTGTGAAAACCAAAAGGTATATTTTAAGAATGGATATTTTCCATAGAGTCATAGAGTTCTACAGCACAGAAACAGGCCCTTTGACCCACCATGTCCGTGCCAGCCATCAAGCCTATCTATTCTAATCCCATTTTCCAGCACTTGGCCTTGTAAGCTAGGGCGTTTTAAGTGCTCATCTAAATACTTCTTAAATGTTGTGAGGGTTCCTGCCTCTACCGCCCCTTCAGGCAGTGTGTTCTAGATTCCAACCTGGGTGAAAATCCCCTCTAAACCTCCTGCCCCTTACCTTAAATCTATGCCCCCTGGTTATTGACACCTCCACTAAGGGAAAAGTTTCTTCCTATCTACCCTATCTATGCCCCTCATAATTTTGTATACCTCAATCAGGCCCCCCTTCAGCCTTCTCTGCTCCAAGGAAAACAACCCTAGCCTATCCAGTCTCACTTCATAGTTGAAATGCTCCAGCCTAGGCAACATCTCTGAAGAATCTCCTCTGCACCCTCTCCAGTGCAATCACATCCTTCGTTATAGTGTGGTGACCAGAACTGTACACAGTACTCCAGTTATGGCCTAACTAGCGTTTTATACAGCTCCATCATAGCCTCCTTGCTCTTACATTCTATGCCTCAGCTAATAAAGGCAAGTATCCCATATGCCTTCCTAACCACCTTATCTCCCTGTGCTGCTGCCTTCAATGATCTATGGACAAGTACACCAGGGTCCTTATGATTCTTTGTACTTCCTAGGGTCTTACCATCCATTGTATATTCCCTTGCCTTGTTAGTCCTCCCAAAATGCATCACCTCCCACTTCTCAGGATTAAATTCCATTTTCCACAGCTCCGCCCATCTTACCAGCCCATCTATATCATCCTGTAATCTAAGGCTATCCTCCTCACTATTTACGACACCTGCAATTTCCGTGAAAACTGCGAACTTACTGATCATACCTCCAATATTCACGTCTAAATCATTAATGTACACTGCAAACAGCAAGGGTACCAGCACTGATCCTTGCGGTACACCACTGGTCACAGGTTTCCAATCGCAAAAACAACCCTCGACCATCACCCTCTGCCTCCTGCCACTGAGCCAATTTTGGATCCAATTTGCCAAATTGCCCTGGATCCTGTGGGCCCTTACCTTCTTGACCAATCTCCCATGCGGGACCTTATCAAAAGCCTACATCAACTGCTTTACCCTCATCTACACACTTAGTCACCTCCTCGAAAAATTCAATCAAATTTGTTAGACATGATCTCCCCCTGACAAAACCATGCTGCTTATCCTTGATTAATCCCTGCCTCTCCAAGTGGAGATTAATTTTGTCCCTCAGAATTTTTTCCAATAGTTTCCAAACCACTGATATTAGACACACTGGCCTGTAATTACCTGGTTTATTCCTAATACCCTTCTTGAATAATGGTACCACATTCATTGTCCTCCAGTCCTCTGGCACCTCTCCTGTGGCCAGCGAGGATTTGAAAATTTGT
This sequence comes from Heterodontus francisci, assembly GCF_036365525.1. Classification (NCBI taxonomy): domain Eukaryota; kingdom Metazoa; phylum Chordata; class Chondrichthyes; order Heterodontiformes; family Heterodontidae; genus Heterodontus; species Heterodontus francisci. The sequence goes on along the minus strand of NC_090387.1, from coordinate 22,687,825 downwards.
GTCAGAGCCTCGTAGTCTCCTCCCTTGCCTTACATAACAGCCTGGGATATATTTCATCTGGGCCTGAGGATTTATCCACTTTTAAGCCCGCCAAGACTGCTAATACCCCATCCTTTTCAATTCTAACTTGTTCAAGTATATCACAGTCCCCTTCCCTGATCTCCACACCTACATCATCCTTCTCCATAGTGAACACAGATAAAAAGTAATCATTCAAAACCTCACCTACATCCTCCGGCTCCTCACACAGATTGCCACTTTGGTCCTCAATGGGCCCTACTCTTTCCCTGGTTATCCTCTTGCCCTTCTTCTTCTTTCTTCTTCTTTGGCCTCCTTTCTTGAGAGACAATGGGTAAGTGCCTGGAGGTGGTCAGTGGTTTGTGAAGCAGCGCCTGGAGTGGCTATAAAGGCCAATTCTAGAGTGACAGACTCTTCCACAGGTGCTGCAGATAAAATTGGTTGTCGGGGCTGTTACACAGTTGGCTCTCTCCTTGCGTTTCTGTCTTTTTTCCTGCCAACAGCTAAGTCTCTTCGACTCACCACTCTTTAGCCCCCCCTTTATGGCTGACTGCCAGCTCTGGCGATCACTGGCAACTGACTCCCATGACTTGTGGTCAATGTCACAAGATTTCATGTCACATTTGCAAACGTCTTTAAAGCGGCGACATGGATGGCCGATGGGTCTGATACCAGTGGCGAGCTCGCTGTACAATGTATCCTTGGGGATCCTGCCATCTTCCATGTGGCTCACATGGCCAAGCCATCTCAAGCGCTGCTGGCTCAGTAGGGTGTATATGCTGGGGATGTTGGCCGCCTCAAGGACTTCTGTGTTGGAGATATGGTCCTGCCACCTGATGCCAAGGATTTTCCGGAGGCAGCGAAGATGGAATGAATTGAGACGTCGCTCTTGGCTGACATACGTTGTCCAGGCCTCGCTGCAGTAGAGCAAGGTACTGAGGACACATGCTTGATACACTCGGACATTTGTGTTCCGTGTCAGTGCGCCATTTTCCCACACTCTCTTGGCCAGTCTGGACATAGCAGCAGACGCCTTTCCCATGCGCTTGTTGATTTCTGCATCGAGAGACAGGTTACTGGTGATAGTTGAACCTAGGTAGATGAACTCTTGAACCACTTCCAGAACGTGGTCGCCGATATTGATGGATGGAGCATTTCTGATACCCTGTCCCATGATGTTCGTTTTCTTGAAGCTGATAGTTAGGTCAAATTCGTTGCAGGCAGACGCAACCCTGTTGATGAGTCTCTGCAGACACCCTTCTGTGTGGGATGTTAATGCAGCATCGTCAGCAAAGAGGAGTTCCCTGATGAGGACCTTCCGTACTTTAGTCTTCGCTCTTAGACGGGCAAGGTTGCCCTTAATATACTTATAAAGCGTCTTAGGATTTTCCTTTATCTTGCCCGCCAGTGTTTTTCATGCGCCCTCTTAACTCTCCTAATTACTGCTTTATGTACCCCCCTACATTTTCTATACTCCTCTAGGGTCTCTGTTGTTTTCAGCGCTCTGAATCTGCGTAAGCGTCCTTTTTATTCCTTATCCAATCCTTTATATCCCTTGACATCCAGGGTTCCCTGGACTTATTGGTCCTACCCTTCACATTTACTGGAACATGTTGGCCTTGAACTCTCATTATTTTCTCTTTGAATGACTTCCACTGGTCTGATGTAGACTTTCGTACAAGTAGCTGCTCCCAGTCCACTTTGGCCAGATCCTGTTTTGTCATATTGAAATCGGCCTTCTCCCAATTCAGTACCTTTATTTCCAGTCCATCTTTGTCCTTTTCCATAACTACCTTAAATCTTACAGAGTTATGGTCACTATCCTCGAAATGCTGCCCCACTGACACTTCTACCACTTGTTTGAATGATTGTAAGTAAAGATGGCCATTTCCTGTTTATGCCAGTCCTTAATGCATGTCAACAATTGACGATGATGGTATTGACTCACTGTTCTGGCAAAATCCCTCTGTCTGTCTCCCACGCACGCACTGGTAATAATGTCATCACCAAGTACAACTATTTATGCTGGGAAGATCTTCCAGTGTCTTGGCCAAAATTTATCTCTCAACCAATGCCAGCAAAAGAGATGATCTGGTTATCTATTTTATTACAGTGTACATTTTGTCTGTCTTGTTGCCCGACATTACAACAGTTACTACACTTCAAAGCTGTAAAGAACTTTGGGACATCCTGAGGTCATGAAAGTCACCATATAAATGCAAGTTCTTTCTTCTTAACAGCCAGCAATAGAAAGCAGTGGAAACAGATGGTGACTTTGTGAGAAAATGTATGACATTTCACTGTCCATTATACTCAAACAGCAACATCTCAGAAAGACTCTTTTGGCCTCAGTTTGAAACATTTCTTCAACAACACAACAAAAATGGGAATAGTGGAAAAACTTTACTGTTAAATTGACTTGAATTTAAAAAAGCCCACAAAGATTTTGTAAAATGCATTGTCATTTAGCCAGGTAAATGAAAATATCTATAATATGCCCTTTATACACTTAGAATCATTGAATAGTTACAGCACAGAAGGAGGCCATTCGGCCCACCATGTCTGTGCCAGCTCTCTGCAAGAGTAACTCACCTAGCCCCACTCACCTCCCTTTTCCCGTAGCCCTGCAATTTGTTTCTCTTCAGATAATTATCCAGTTCTCTTTTGAATGCCTTGAATGAATCTGCTTCCACCATACTCTCAGGCAGTGCATTCCAGATCCTACTACTCACTGTGTAAAAAAGTTTTTCCTCATGTGGCCATTGCTTCTTATGCTATGCACTTTAAATCAGTGTCCTCTAGTTCTGGATCCTTTGGCCAATGGGAATAGTTTCTCCCTATCTACTCTGTCCAGACCCCATGACAGTTTCCAACATGGTTTTACAGAAGTATTTTTGACTTAATTCTCTGAAGAAAGTCGTCAATATTCCTCAAGGTTTTTACGAATACTTTAAAAATAGAATATTATTAAAATTTTAACAGTTTTTATGAAGAGTTTTAAATCAAGTATATGATATTGCATTTTGAGTGATCTGCTGTACACATACAAAGGTATAAAGTGCAACAACTAAGTCTAAACTAAGAGGACACAAGTTTTTAAAACAAAAACTAGATGAAACGGAAATTTAAAATTATTTTGCATAACCCTTGAAAGAATATTGGAGTGAAGCCTGCCATAATTTAAAATTGGGTGAAAATGTTATTTCAGTTTTCATATGGGATACCGATCACACCAGTATTAAATCCCAGAGCTGATGACAGTATTGGACCATTGTCTTGTTAATTTCAATGTTGCAATTATTTATCTACAATATCCAAAATTTGAAACATCTCTTGTGGTTCAATACTCTGGCAATGTTATTTGGTTGCTAGCTGACAGGTCCTGTAGACATAGGAACTAGCTTATTATTTCTGATAGTTCTCAAAAGTCCAGCAATGTTCTAAATGGAGACAAGGCAATTCCTCAGAGCAATGAGAAGGGAAATTAGAGGGTTATCACACCTACATGGAAAGACAACGGAATTCCAAGATGGAAACAAGTCATATAGCCCAGCCAATCTATGTTTGTATTTATGCTCCATGTGAGCAAATAGTCCGAACCATATTTGCCTGCTCTGTTTCATATCCATTTATTTCATTTTCCTTTATTTACCTACCCAATCCAATCTCAAATGTTGTCATAGTTTCTGTCCACACCACTAACCCTGGAAATGAATTCTTCCAGCCTCAAAACTCTATATGTAAAAAGGTTTCTCTTGCTCCCTGTTCTAAGTCACTACCGACCTTGTATATATGATCCCGCATTCTAGACTCCTCAGCTACTGGAAACACTCTGGGCTGCATTTTACCTGCCTCGCGACGTTGTGAGTCATGGTGGGGGTGCCCGTAAATTACTTACGGGAGAGGCCCACCACGACCCACGACGCTGAGAAGGCCCCACCGCATTTTACCGGCGGGGCTTTCATTTAAATATTGAAATTAATTAAAACAAGATGCAAATACACCTACCTGGTCCTGGAGGCCGTCCCATGCCGATATTACGGGCGCTGGCTGCAACTCGCGTGCCTTCGGAACGAACAGCGAGACACTGGTGGGGAGGGGGGAGGAGTGAAATTATCAGGGTGGTGGGGGGGGGGGGGCAAGCGGGGAAAACATTTTTGTTGGCTGTGGGGATAGAAACATAGAAACGTAGAAAATAGGAGCAGGAGTAGGCCATTCATCCTTTCGAGCCTGCTCCTCCATTCATTATGATCATAGCTGATCACCCAACTCAGTAACCTGTTCCCACTTTTGCCCCATACCCTTTGATCCCTTTAGATCCAAGAGCTATATCTAGCTCCTTCTTGAAAACATACAATGCTTTGGCCTCAACTGCTTTCTGTGGTAGCGAATTCCAAAGGCTTACCACTCTCTGGGTAAAGAAATTTCTCCTCATCTCAGTTCCGTATCCTGAGACTATGACCCTTGGTTCTGGACTCCCCACCATCGGGAACATCCTTCCTGCATCTACCCTGTCAAGTCCTGTTAGAATTTTATAGGTTTCTATGAGATCGCCCCTCACTCTTCCGAACTCCAGCGAATATAATCCTAACCGGCTCAATTTCTCCTTATAAGTCAGTCCTGCCATCCCAGGAATCAGTCTGGTAAACCTTCGCTGCACTCCCTCTATAGCAAGAAAATCCCTCCTCAGATGGTGAGAAGAGGTTGATGAGGTTGGGGGAAAGTTCGGGGTGGGAATAAAGTTGATGTTCAACATATGGGCCAATTAAAAAAAATTGCGGGGCCAATGTAAAATACTGTTGCTTTAAAAATTCAAACGTCTTCTCAGGGCTTGAATTCCTTTAAAAAAGGCACTGGCCCCTGTGCAATGGCGCTGGACACCATTGCCGGAGATGGCGTGGTCACCCTCTGCTCCATCCATTTAAATGAGCGGGGTCTCAGCGGCGACCAATGTGCGTGGGCACACCACCGACATCAGAGTGCACCGCCACGATTAGCGGTGCACTCATAAAATTCAGCCCTCTATTTCTATCTACTCTGTCTCATTCTTTCATATTTTTAAAACTATTTCCATTCTATTGTCCCTGCATTGCTTAATCTGTATTGTTCTGATGAATAAAAGCCTCTGTTCGTAAAGTCTGGTTTCATATTTCTATTCCCTCATACCAGATAACATCATCGTGAATCTGCATTTATAGCCTCAAATATCCTTCCTTTGTGCGGAGACCAGTACTGCACACAGTTCAAGATTGACTCCAGCAAGCCACAGCTCCTATCATTGCAGAGGCTTGGGAATAGTTCTGGGGAATGTTGTATAGACCTAAAAGGATTTTAAAATAATATTTAAATAAGACCAAGAGTAAAAATTTTAAATTGGGAAAAGGCAAATCTTACTAAGCTGAGGTGTGATTTGGCAAAAGTGGACTGGAAACAGGTACTTAAAAGCAAATCACTGTCAAGAAGTGGGAGATATTCAAGGAGGCGATAGTGAGGGTTCAGAACAAATATGTTCCCAGAAGGTAAAAGACTCCCAAATCTAGACACTCCCCCCACCCCACTCCCAGATGTTAAAGAGCATACAGGGTAGGATAAGGCAAAAAAAGGAAAGCTTGTTTCAGATACCAAGAGCTCAATACTGCTGAAATCCTCGATGAGTATGAAAAGAGCAGGCGTGTAATTGAAAGGAAATTAAGAAAGCAAAGAAAGGGCATGAAAACACATTGACAAGTAAAATCAAGGAAAGCCCAAAGATGTTATTATAAAGAGCAAGAGGATACCTAAGGGAAGAGCAGGGCATTTTGAGACCAAAGAGGTAACTTATGTGTGGAGGCAGAAGATGTGAGCATGGTTCTTAATGAATACTTTACATCTGTCTTAACAGAAGAGGGGGATGATGCAGACATTGTAGTTAAGGAGGAGGAATGTGAAGTGTTGGATGGGATAAATATAGTGAGAGAGGAAGTATTAAGGGGTTTAGCATTTTTGAAAGGAGATAAATCTTCAGGCCTGGATGAAATGTATCCCAGACTGCTAAGAGAAGCAAGGGAGGAAGTAACGGAGACACTGACCATCACTTTTCAAACCCCTCTGACTGTAGGCGTTGTGCCGAGGACTGGAGGACTGCTAAAATTGTACAATTGTTTCAAAAGGGAGGAAGGGATAGACTGTGTAATTACAGGACAATCATCCTACCCTTGGGGTGGTGGACAAATTATTGTAAAAAATCCTCATTTAGGAAGTCATGGATTAATGAAGGACAGTCATGGATCTTTTCAGGAAGGTCATGTCTAACTATCTTGATTGAATGTTTTGAGGAGATAACAAGGATGGTCAATGAGGATAGTGCATTTGATGTAGTCTATATGAATTTTAGCAAGGCTTTTGACAAGTTTCCACAAGGAAGACCGGTCAGAAAAGTAAAAGCTCATGGGATCCAAAGGAAACTGACAAGTTGGATCCAAAATTGGCTCAGTGGCAGGAATCAAAGTGTAATAGTTGATGGGTGTTTTTCTAACTAGGAGACTGTTTCCAGTGGGGTTTCTCAGGGCTCAGTACTAGGTCCTTTGCTTTTTGTGGTATATATTTGGACTTAAATGTAGGGGGAATGATTAAGAAGTTTGTAAATGATACAAAAATTGGCAGTGTGTTTGATAGTGAGGAAAAAAGCTGTAGACTGCAGGAAGATAACAAACTGGTCAGGTGGGCATAAAAGTGGCAAATGGAATTCAATCCAGAGAATTGTGAGGTAATGCATTTGAGGAGGACAAACAAGGCAGGGGAGTACACAATAAATGGTAGGATATTGAGAACTGTAGAGGAACAGAGGGACCTTGGAGTGCATGTCCACAGATCCCTGAACATAGCGGGACAGATAAGGTGGTTAAGAAGGCTAACAGGATACTTTCCTTTATTAGCTGAGGCATAGAATATAAGAGCAGGGAGATTATGCTGGAACAGTATAAAAATGCTAGTTATGCCAGAGCTAGAATACTGCGTACAGTTCTGGTCACCGCATTACAAGAAGGATATGATCGCACTAGAGAGGATACAGAGGAGATTTACAAGGATGTCACCAGGAATGGAGAATTTTAGCTATGAGGAAAGATTGGATCGGCAGTGGTTGTTTTATTTGGAACAGAGAAGGCTGAGGGAAGGTTTAATTGAGGTGTATAAAATTATGAGTGGTCCAGATAGAGTGGATAGGAAGGACCTATTTCCATTAGCAGATAGGTCAATAATGAGGGGCATAGATATAAAGCAATTGGTAGAGGATTTTGAGGGGATTTGAGAATAAATATTTTTTCACCCAGAGGGTGGTGGATCTGGAACTCACAATCTGAAAGGACGATAGAGGCAGAGACCCTCATTGCATTTAAAAATTACTTGGATGTGCAGTTGAAGTGCCGTAACCTACAGAGCTACAGACCAAAAGCTGGAAAGTGGGATTAGGCTAGTTTGCTGTTTTTTAGCCAGCACAGATATGATGGGCCGAATTGCCTTCTGCGTGCCGTAAATTTTCTATGTTTCTATGTAAGAGGATGTGAAAAGAATGAATGATATAAACATTTTGTGCTTTACCCAAATCTTTTTTAATGTTATTTTATGGGGACAATACATGGTTGGATACTGGGAAGTGTAGAGGAATAAAGGGACCTTGGAGTGCTCTTCATTTGGCCAGTTGAATTGAATTTTAAGGACCGAATTCATTATTTGAGAAAAAAAAGAAAGACTTGCATTTATAAAGCACCTTTCATGACCACTGGACGTCTCAAAGCGCTTTACAGCCAATGAAGTACTTTTTTGAAGTGTAGTCACTGTTACAATGCAGGGAACATGGAAGCAATGCACAGCAAAATCCCACAAACGGCAATGCTTTTTTTTATTAGTTTGTGGGATGTGGGCATCGCTGGTTAGGCCAGCATTTATTGCTCATCCCTAATTGCCCTTGAGAAGGTAGTGGTGAGCTGCCTTCTGGAACCGCTGCAGTCCTTGGGATGTAGGTACACCAACAGTGCTGTTAGGAAGGGAGTTCCAGGATTTTGACCCAGGACAGTGAAGGAATGGTGATATAGTTCCAGGTCAGGATGGTGTGTGATTTGGAGGGGAACTTGCAGGTGATGGTGTTCCCATGCATCTGCTTCCCTTGCCCTTTTAGGTGGAAGAGGTCACGGGTTTAGAAGGTGCTTTTGAAGGAGTCTTGGTGAGTTGCTACAGTGCATCTTGTATACGGTACGCACTGCTGACACTGTGTGTCAATGGTGGAGAGAGTGAATGTTTGTGGATAGGGTGCCAACCAAATGGGCTGCTTTGTCCTGGATGGTGTCAGGCCTCTTGAGTGTTTTTGGATCTGCACCCATCCAGGCAAGTGGAGAGCATTCCATCACATTCCTGGCTTGTGCCTTGTGGACAGGCTTTGGGGAGACAGGAGGTAGGTTACTCGCTGCAGAATTCCCAGCCTCTGACCGGAACTTGTATTCACAGCATTTATGTGGCTGATCCAGTTCAGTTTCTGGTCAATGGTAACTCCCTAGGATGTTGATAATGGGGGTTTCAGTGATGGTAATGCCATTGAACATCAAGGAGAGATGGTTATTGTTGTGCAGGCCCCCACCTGCCAAGAATGAGGCACACATTATTTCACCACATAAACATTAAAAACTTAAAAATGTTGCTGGGAAGAAAAGAAGGCCTATCACAAGGAATTGCCAGGCCCTTGCCGGAAAGACCTTTTTTGCATGCTAGCAGACAGTGTTGGAACAAAGAAACCAGTCCCTGCTTTTCCAATACACAGAAAAACTGGTCAGACCATTTTAGTCAAATGACTAACTGGCTGTTTGAATTTGAACTTGCCACAGAGTGTTTGAAACTCAGAAAGCTCTTTGCTCCTGGACTGAGAACACCTCTCTCCTGTCTGCTCTCATCTCTTTCTCAAGGAACTGAAGACCCATTGAAGACACATGAACCCCAAGAGAGAAATGTCTCCTACAATGAACAAGGTTTAAGAAGAATACTGGGCCCCAATGAAAAGCAAGACTACTTACAAAAGGACTACAGTGAACTCAAAGCACAGTAAACAAGAAACAATTCTGGTATTGCCTCAAACCTCTCTACTTTATTTTTCTACTGCTTTTTTTTGGTCTCTATTTGCATGTGTGTATCGTGTGTGCATGTTAGCGTGGGGGTGTCGCATATCCGTAGGCGTTAACTGTATTAGAGTTTAAGTTTAAGGTTTAATAAATTTCACTTTTCTTCTTTGAACCTAAGAAAGCCTGTTTATGCTCATTTCTTTGCCTTATAATTGGAAAGTGGTGAACAAGGATTCACCAAGGGGAAGCTCAAAACACGGTGTGTTTAAAAATTAAACCTGTTACAATAAGATCAGGTGAAGGCTAAAAGGGACCTCTAGACACCTTTCTCACCTGGTCGTAACAGTTAGATTCTCTCTTGTTTGAGTTGGTCATTGTCTAGCACTTGTGTGGCGTAAATGTTACTTGCCATTTATCAGCCCAAGCCTGGATGTTGTCCAGGTCTTTCTGCACCTGGACACAGGCTACTTCAGTATCTGAAGAGTCATGAATAATGTTGAACATTGTGAAATTATCAGCGAACCTCCCACTTCTGACCTTAGGATGAAAGGAAGATCATTGATGAAGCAGCTGAAGATGGTTGGGCCTGGGACACTAGCCTGAGAATCTCCTGCAGTGATGTCCTGGAACTGAGCTGATTGACCTCCAACAACCATAGCTATCTTCCTTTGTGCTGGGTATGACTCCAACCAGTGGAGAGTTTTCTCCAGATTCCCATTGACTCCAGTTTTTCTCGGGCTCCTTGATACCATACTCGATCAAATGCTGCCTTGATGTCAAGGGCAGTCACTCGCACCTCATCTCTGGAGTTCAGCTCTTTTTGTCCACGTTTGGACCAAGGCTGTACTGAGGTCAGGAGCTGAGTGGCCCTGGTGGAACTCAAACTGAGCGTCAGTGAGCAGGTTATTGCTGAGCATGTGCCGCATGATAGCACTGTCGACGACACCTTCCATTACTTTGCTGATGATCGAGAGTAGTCTAATAGGGCAGTAATTGCCTGAGTTGGATTTGTCCTGGTTTTTGTGGATAGTACATACCTGGGCAATATTCCACATTGCCAGGTAGATGCCAGTGTTGTAGCTGTACTGGGACATCTTGGCTAGGTTCTGGAGCCCAAGTCTTCATACTATTGCTGGAATATTGTCAGGGAGCATAGCCTTTGCGGTATCCAGTGCCTTCAGCCATTTCTTGCTATCACATGGAGTGAATCAGATTGGCTGAAGACTGGCACTTGCCAAGGGAAACAGATGTGCAGGGAAATTAGGTAATAACTGGATGAGTGGGCAGATTTCAGAGCTGGAAAGTATTGGTGTCAGCTATGGCTCATGCACACCTCTGATCCATAATATTGTGTGTTCAAGCCCTGCTCCTGAGCTTAAGCACACAGTCCAGGCTAATAGCCCAGTGCAGTACTGAGGGAGTGCTGCACTGTAGGAAGTGCATCTTTGCATGAAACTTTGAGTTGCGGCCCCTCCTATGCTCTTGGTTGAACCCAAAAGATTGCATGGGACTCTTTAAAAAAAAGAGCAGGGGAGTTATTTGTTGATGATGACTTCACGAGGAAGCTGAGAGTAATCGTCCACTCGGCACTTCTGGCTGAAGATGGATGCAAATGCTTCAGCCTTGTCTTTTGCACTGATGTGCTGGGCTCCCCTATTATTGAGGATGGGGATATTTGTGGAGCCTCCTCCTTCTGTTAGTTGTTGTGTTGTCCACCACCATTCATGACTAGCAGAACTGCAGAGCTTAGAACTGATGCGTTGGTTGTGGGATCGCTTAGCTCTGTCTATTGCATGCTGCTTCCATTGCTGGCATGCAAGTAGTCCTGTGTTGTAGCTTCACCAGGCTAACACCTCATTTTTAGGTTTGCCTCGTGCTGCTCCTGGCATGCCCTCCTGCACTCCTCATTGAACCAGGGTTGGTTCCCCGGCTTGATGGTAATGGTAGAGTTGGGGATTTGCCGGGTCATGAGGTTAAAGATTGTGGTTAAGTACAATTCTGCTGCTGCTGAAGGTCCATAGTGCTTCATGGATGCCCAGTTTTGAGTTGCTAGATCAGTTCAAAATCTATCCCATTTAGCACATTGTTAATGCCACAAAATACGATAGTGGTTATCCTCAATGTGAAGACAGAACCAGGCACTCTGTTTTTGTGATACTGGTTGAGGGATAAATATTGGCCAGGACAACAGGGATAACTCCCCTGCTATTCTTCAAAATAGTGCCATGGGATCTTTTAGATCCACCCGAGGAAGCAGATGGGGTCTCGGTTTAGCAACCCATCCAAAAGACGGCAGCTCTGACAGTGCAGTCTGGAATGTCAACCTTGATTTTTTTGTGCTTGAATCTGGACCCAATTGTGTCTCAAAGGCAAGAGTGCCACCCACTGAGTCACAGCTGACACAGAGGGTGTATGCATTAAACAGTCGCCGTAGTACACACTAACAAAATAAAATCAATAATCCTCTCCAACTTCTTGAAACTTCAGCCAGTTTTTATCCAGAAAACAGCTAGCTTCACTTTTATACTGGAAGACCAGGCAGCCCGAGAATTATTTCCACAAGTTGCAAGGCTCCAGACGTGGATTTATTTCTTAAGTCACTTCAACTTTCAAGCCATGATTGTAGTGACTAATGACAATGAAAAAATTCAGTGTGGCGATGCCACACATAATACTGCAACAAATGATTTGGCAACTCAGTGATCCATTGCAACATGAATTGCACAAGTCCCACACAGTGTTTAGCAAAGACAGAAGTTTGCTCAAGAACTTCATGAACAACATATCCGTAAAACTGAAAAACTAACCACTGAATTTCTGTTGTGTCATGACTGTCAATGCATTCATTTTTGATAGCTGACAGGGTAATTTTGACTTTGGCTGATCGTGTAAATCGGGGTCTCTTTGGTCTCCTTGACTCGGGAGACAATGGGTAAGCGCCTGGAGGTGGTCAGTGGCGCAATCAGTGTTAGTCTGCCTGTTACACATTGACCTCAACTGAAATCAAATTGATCAATGTGAATGATTCACAGAATCAATATCAACCCCAAAGAATGAAGCCTGATCAAAGTTGAAAGTAAAATGGCTAATTTAATTAGAACTGGTATCAAGTTTACCTGTCAAATTAGTTTCTATTTAGATAGAAATTCTAGGGTCTGAAGGCTATTTAACACTCAATGAATAGGACTGTCACCTACATGTCAAGTGTGCTAACCCTGCATGAAAACATGGGATATGCTCATGAATGTGGGAGTGAAGGGGTGAGGGTACAGAGTAGTGGTGGGGCAGGTGGGGGGTGCAGTGGGAGGTGTATGGGACAGAGATGAAATTTGTTGCTCCAGGAATTAAAAGCCATCTTATTTGCATCTTGTGATCCAGTGAAGGAGTGAGTGGAAAGAATGGACTCTGTCTTTAATTTTGTCAGAATGAAAACTAAACAGAAACAGGTCCCACCCTGAAATCTGATCATCAAAATTGAGTTGCGCCCCAATTACACCTCTACCTTGCCAACACAATGTGGATTTTTGGCTGCTATGTTTTTCAACTCCAGTTTTCTTCAACCAGTATCTAGGCACTTGCCAAGGGAAACAGATGTGCAGGGAAATTAGGTAACAACTGGGTGAGTGGGCAGATTTCAGAGCTGGAAAGTATTGGTGTCAGCTACGGCTCATGCACACCTCTGATCCAGAATATTGTGTGTTCAAGCCCTGCTCCTGAGCTTAAGCACACAGTCCAGGCTGATAGCCCAGTGCAGTACTGAGGGAGTGCTGCACTGTTGGAAGTGCATCTTTGCATGAAACTTTGAGCTGAGGCCCCTCTTATGCTCTTGGTTGAACCCAAAAGATTGCATGGGACTCTTTAAAAAAAGAGCAGGGGAGTTATTTCTGGTGCCCTGGCCAATATTTATTCTCGAACAACATCACTTAGCAGATTATCTGGCCATTATCACATCAATGTTTTTGAGAACTTGCAGTGTACAATCTTGTTTTTGCCTTTTCTGCATTACGTAAGTATATTCAAAAGTACTTAATTAGCTGTAAAGCACTTTGGGACATCCTGAGGTTGTGAAAGGCTCTATACAAATGTAATTTATTCCTTTACTGGAAGATTAGGCTCAAAAGAAAAACAACAACTTTATCAATACCAAATGAAATATGAGAGTAATCCAGAAGTATATAAAAATGTGCATGTTTGCACAAAGTGAGTAAAGGCCCTCTTGAGGTATGTTCCACAGCATTGTGAACAAAGGATAGAGAAGCCTGGGTCCTGAAATTCCACAGGGTTATTTACATTAGTTTTGCACCCCTGAGCCAGGACTTTTGCTGGCTGTTCCTCTGCAGGGTTAGCTCATTGAAATAACCATCAGCAGTTCAGTAGTGCTGGTCCCATGTAAAATGGGAATAGTGGACTGGGAAGATGGGGAAGAACTTAGGAATTAGAGTGCTGATTTTAGAAAGGCCACAAGTGTATCAAAGTTTGCAATATGCAGGCAGGGAGAGCAGTATGTAAGCAGAAAAGTCTCTGCCTCAGACCACCAGGTAGCAGACTGGATGATTCGGGTGTGATCTGGCAGAGGCAGCCAGAGAGCCAGACATTGCGAGCTGACAGAAAAGAAAAGTGAGGCTGACCTACAAAAGTTCTTGTTTGAGACATGGCAATTCGTGAAGCAGTCCGTGTAGAAATGCAGCAAGACCTGGACAATATCCAGGCTTGGGCTGATAAGTGGCAAGTAACATTTGCGCCACACAAGTGCCAGGCAATGACCATCTCCAACAAGAGAGAATCTAACCATCTCCCCTTGACATTCAATGGCATTACCATCGCTGAATCCCCCACTATCAACATCCTAGGGGCTACCATTGACCAGAAGCTGAACTGGAGTAGCCATATAAATACCGTGGCTACAAGAGCAGGTCAGAGGCTAGGAATCCTGAGGCGAGTAACTCACCTCCTGACTCCCCAAATCCTGTCCACCATCTACAAGGCACACGTCAGGAGTGTGATGGAATACTCTCCACTTGCCTGGATGGGTGCAGCTCCAACAACACTCAAGAAGCTCGATACCATCCAGGACAAAGCAGCCCGCTTCATTGGCACACCCTCCACAAACATTCACTCGTTCCACCACCGACGCACGGTGGCAGCAGTGTGTACCATCTACAAGATGCACTGCAGCAACGCACCAAGGCTCCTTAGACAGCACGTTCCAAACCTGTGACCTCTACCACCTCGAAGGACAAGAGCAGCAGATGCATGGGAACATCACCACCTGCAAGTTCCCATCAAAGTCACACACCATCCTGACTTGGAACTATATCGCCGTTCCTTCACTGTCGCTGGGTCAAAATCCTGGAACTCCCTTCCTAACAGCACTGTGGGTGTACCTACCTCACATGGACTGCAGCGATTCGAGAAGGCAGCTCACCACCACCTTCTCAAGGGCAATTAGGGATGGGCAATAAATGCTGGCGTAGCCAGTGATGCCCACATCCCATGAATGAATAAAAAAAAAAGGAAGAGACACTGCTGGGTCTCTGTGGGCGAGATGTACATGCGGAAATGTGTCTCATGCCACATGGAAGTGATCCCCCAGAGCAGCAGTCCAATGCTGGAAAAAATTCAATGACCTTATGAGGGCAGGCAAGGTAACTGATAGGCCACCCTCCATTTTCCATTTTGGGCGTCCTGGGCACCAAAACACTGATCACTGTCTAAAATTAATAGATTCACAACTAACCCTTCACACTGCACTCTGGTTAATGGGGTACCAACTCAGTATCTCACACTTTGTATCATCAATACATCAACAACAGTTTCTTGCACGCAGAACTTTACAAATCCTTCCTTTACTTTAACAAGGTGATACCATCAGATCCATTGCATCAGCTATCTGGTGCCTATTGAGAGACATCCCTCAATTGCTAGCCCTCACCCAATTCACTCATTCTTGTTGCAAAAGAAACTTGAGTACAGTGCCTCTCAGAGGCAAAGGACTGGAGGGGGCATTCTGGACAACAAACAGCTGACCTTCTACAAGGAGCAGGTTGTGGTGGGGGCGGGGTGAGAGGGGAGGGGGCAATTTTATTCGTTCTTATCTATGCCATCCTTTTCTAAAAATCCATCACAACAACAGAGGATGGCAAAGGATGACGAAGAAGAATGATGAGTAGTTCCAGGAGGAGCAGGAAGAAAATAAATTCTTCATTGTCAACCCGGATGGTGATGCTGATGAGGGAGAACCCACACTGAAAATCCTGGAGCAAGATCCAGCCCCAGATTTGGAACATGGGGCGCATGAAATCAGTGGAGCTAAATACTGGATGGGACGTAGAATGTGTGGTAGATGAGATACCACCCGTTTTGAATCCCCGCCGTCAATTTTCACTCCCAGTGTCTCTCATTGATAATCCATTAACAGCTAGCTGTGGTTTTGAAACTAAGGCATTGCAAAGCATTTATAACAAAATAATCACTGCACTGTATGAAGACCTAACCGACATATTCAAAATCAAGAATACTGAATGCATGGGGCACATTGTGAAAACTCTGTGTGAGGCTCAGTGAGTTTTCTTCTCATTGTTTAAAAAAGTATCTAAACATTTGTTTTCATACTTCCATGATGTACTTTAACTTTTCTGAATAGATAAGGAAAAATAAAAGAAGCACATCAAGTAAACACAGCAGAACTGGAATAAAATACTAGTCTCATTAATAATGATCATGAAACTACTGGATTATCATAAAAACCCACTCCAGACCGACAACAATGTGGTTGACTCTTATCTGACCTCTGAAATGGCCTAGCAAGCCATCCAGTTGTATCAAACCGCTACAGAAAAACTGAATAAGAATAAACCTAGATGGACTACTCGGCATCGACCTAGGCACCAGAACCAACAAAGGCACAACCTGCCCAGCCGACCCTGCAAATTCCTCCCCACTAATGTCTGGGCACTTGTGCCAAAACTGGGAGAGCTGACCCATAAGCAACAGTCTGACCTCGTCATACTCACCGAATCATGCCTTACAGCCAATGTCCCAGACTCCTCCATCACGATCTTTGGTTATGGCCTATCCCACCGGCAGGACAGACCCACCAGAGTGGTGGCACAGTGATATACAGTTGGGAGTCCTGGGAGTCCTCAACACTGACTCTGTGAGGTCAAACACAGGTAAGGAAACCTCCTGCTGATTACCATTTACCTCCCTCTCTCAGTTGATGAATCAGTGCTCCTCCATGTTGAACATCACTTGGAAGAAGCTCTGAGGGTAACAAGGGCACAGAATGTATTTTGGGTGGGAACCTCAATGTCCATCACTAAGAGTGGCTCGGTAGTATCACTACCTGAAGGACATATCTGCCAGACTGGGCTTGCAGCAGGTGGGGAGAGAACCAACAAGAGGCAAAAGCCTACTTGATCTTGTCCTCAACCAATCTACCTATCACAGATGCACCTGTCCATGACATTATTGGTAAGAGTCACCACCGCACAATCCTTGTGGAGATGAGGTCCTGTCTTCACACTGAGGGCATCCACCATCGTGTTATGTAGCACTACCACCATGCTAAATGGGATCGATTCAGAACAGGTCTAGCAGCTCCAAACTGGGAATACATGAGGCACTGTGGGCCATCAGCAGCAGCAGAATTGTACTCAACCACAATATGTGACCTCAGGGCCTGGCATTTTTCTCACTGTACCATTACCATCAAGCCAGGAAACAAACCCTGTTCAATGAGGAGTGCAAGAGAGCATGCCAGGAGCAGCATCAGGTACCCCTAAAATTTAGATACCAAACTTTTGAAGCTACAACATAGGACTACATACATTCCTCAGCAATGAAAGCAGCATGCTATAGACAGAAATAAGCAATCCCACAACCAATGGATCAGGTCAAAGCTCTGTAGTCCTGCCACATCCAGTCGTGAATGGTGGTGGACAATTAACTGAATGGGGGGGGAGAGTCTGCAAAAACATCCCCATCCTCAATGATGGGAGAGGCCACCACATCAGTGCAAAAAACAAGGCTGAAGCATTTGCAACCATCTTTAAACAGAAATGCTGAGTGGATAATCCATTTTGGCCTTCCCCTGAGGTTCCCAGCAACATAGATGCCAGTCACAGAGTCATAGAGTTATACAGCGCAGAAACAGGCCCTTCCTTTGGCCCATCGTGTCTGTGCCGACCATCCAGCAGCCAACTATTCTAATCCCATATTCCTGCGCTTGGCCCGTAGCCTTGTACGCTATGGCATTTCAAGTGCTCATCTAAATACTTCTTAAATGTTGTGAAGGTTCCTGCTTCCACTACCTCTTCAGGCAGTGCATTCCAGATTCCAACCACTCTCTGGGTGAAAGAATTTTCCTCAAATCCCCCCTAAACCTTCTGCCCCTTACCCTAAATCTATGCCCCCTGGTTCTTGACCCTTCTGCTAAGAGAAAATGATTCTTCCTATCTAACCTATCAATGCCCCTCATAATCTTGTACACCTCAATCATGTCCCACCTCAGCCTTCTCTGCTCCAAGAAAAAGAACCCTCGTCTTTTCAGTCTCTCTTCATAGCTGAAATGCTTCAGCCCAGGCAACATCCTGATGAATCTCCTCTGCACCCTCTTCAGTGCAATCACATCCTTCCTATAATGTGCTAACCAGAATGTACACAGTACTCCAGTTGTGACCTAACTAGCATTTTATATAGCTCCATCATAACCTCCCTGCTCTTATATTCTATGCCTCAGCTAATAAAGGCAAGTATCCCATATGCCTTTCTAACCACCTTATCTACCTCTGCTGCTGTCTTCAGTGATCTATGGACAAGCCAAGGTCCTTCTGTACTTCCTAGGGTCCGACCATCCATTGTATATTCCCTTGCCTTGTTAGTCCTCTCAAAATGCATTACCTCACACTTTTCAGGATTAAATTCCATTTGCCACTACTCCGTCCATCATACCAGCCCATCTATATCTCCCTGTAATCTAAGGTTTTCATCCTCACTATTTACAACACCACCAATTTTTGAGTCATCTGTGAACTTACCTATCATACCTCCTATATTCATGTCTAAATCATTAATGTACATTCCAAACAGCAAGCGTCCCAGCACCGATCCCTGTGGTACACCACTGGTCACAGGCTTCCACTTGCAAAAACAGCCCTCGACCATTACCCTTTGCCTCCTGCCACTAAGCCAATATTTGATCCAATTTTCCAAATTGCCCTGGATCCCATGGGCTCTTACCTTCTTAACCAATCTCCCATGTGGGACCTTATCAAAAGCCTTACTGAAGTCCATGTAGACTACATCAACCACTTTACCCTCATCGACACATCTAGTCACCTCCTCGAAAAATTCAATCAAGTTAGTTAGACACGATCTCCCCCTGACAAAGCCATGCTGACTATCCCTGATTAATCCCTGCCTCTCCAAGTGGGGATTAATCCTGCCCCTCAGAATTTTTTCCAATATTTTCCCAACCACTGATGTTAGACTCACTGGCCTGTAATTACCTGGTTTATCCCTACTACTCTTCTTGAATAATGGTACCACACTCGCTGTCCTCCAGTCCTCTGGTACCTGTCCTGTGGCCAGAGAGGATTTGAAAATTTGTGTCAAAGCCCCTGCTATCTCCTCCCTTGCCTCACATAACAGCCTGGGAGACATCTCATCTGGGCCTGGGGATTTATCCACTTTTAAGCCTGCTAAAACAGCCAATATTTCCTCCCTTTCAATGCTAATATGTTCAAATATAGCACAATCCCCCTCCCTGATCTCTACACCTACATCGTCCTTCTCCGTAGTGAACACTGATGAAAAGTAATCATTTAAAACCTCACCTATGTCCTCTGGCTCCACACAAAGATTGCCACGTTGGTCTCTAATGGGCCCTACTCTTTCCCTGGTTCTCCTCTTGCCCTTAATACACTTATAAAATGCCTTGGGATTTTCCTTTATCTTGCCCGCCAGTGCTTTTTCATGTCCCCTCTTCGCTCTCCTAATTATTTTTTTAAGTGCCACCCTACACTTTCTGTACTCCTCTAGTGCCTCCGCTGTTTTCAGTGCTCTGGATCTGCCGAGGGCCTCCTTTTTTTTCCTGATCCAATCCTCGATATCCCTTGACATCTAGGGTTCCCTGGGCCTGTTAGTCCTACCCTTCACCTTAACGGGTACATGTTGGCTCTGAACTCTCACAATTTCCTCTTTGAATGACTCCCACTGATGCAATGTAGACTTTCCTACAAGTAGCTGCTCCAAGTCCACTTTGGCCAGATTCTGTTTTATCATATTGAAATTGGCCTTCCCCCAATTCAGTACCTTTATTTCTGGTCCATCTTTGTCCTTTTCCATAACTACCTTAAATCTTACAGAGTTATGGTCACTATCTCCGAAATGCACCCCCGCTGACTCTTCTACCACTTGAACAGCTTCATTCCCTAGAATTAGCTCCAGTACTGCCCCTTCTCTTGTAGGACTTTCTACATACTGGCTCAAAAAGCTCTCCTGTATACATTTTAAGAATTCCGCCCCTTTTAAGCCATTTTCTGACTGTTTGGAGGCCTGTAGTACATACCCAGCCAAGTGATTGCCCCCTTTTTGTTTTTAAGTTCTACCCAAATGGCCTAATTTGAGGAACCTTCTAAGATGTCATCCCTCCTTACTGCAGTAATTGACTCCTTGATCAACAGTGCAATGTCACCTCCTCTTTTATCCCCTCCCCTGTCGCGCCTGAAGATTCTATACCCTGGAATATTGAGCTGCCAGTCCTGTCCCTCTCTCAACCATGTCTCTGTGATAGCAATAATATCATAATCTCATGTGCTAATCAACGCCCACAATTCATCTGCCTTACTAGTAAGACTCCTTGCATTGAAACTGATGGAATCCAACCTTGCATTTTTCCCTTGTGCCTTACCAGGTCTATATTTGCACTGCCTTCCAGGCAGACTTACTTTCTGTTCTATATTACCCCCTACTGTACCTATACTCTGTATCCCATCCCCCTGCCAAATTAGTTTAAACCCCCCCAACAGCACTCGCAAATCTCCCAGCAAGGATGCTTGTCCCATTTTGGTTCAGGTCCAACTTGTACAGGTCCCACCTTTGCCAGAAACAGACCCAGTGACCCAGGAAACTAAAGCCCTCCCTCCTGCACCATCTCCTCAGCCACGCATTCATCTGCTCTATCCTCCTATTTCTAAGATCACTAGCATGTGGCACCGGGAGTAATCCAGAAATTACAACCTTAGAGATCCTGCTTTTTAATCTGCTACCTAGCTCCCTAAATTTTTGTTGCAGGATCTCATCCCTTTTCTACCTATGTCGCTGGTACCAATGTGTACCATGACCTCTGCTGCTCACCCTCCCCCTTCAGAATGTCCTGCAGCCGCTCCGTGACATCCTTGACCTTAGCACCAGGGAGGCAACATACCATCCTGGAGTCACGTTTGTGGCCACAGAAATGCCTGTCTTTACCACTTACGATAGAATCCCCTATCACTATAGCTTTTCCACTCCTTTTTCCACCCTGCTGTGCAGCAGAGCCATCCTTGGTGCCACAGACCTGGCTGTTGCTGCTTTCCCCTGGGAGGCCATCCCCCAACAGTATCCAAAGCAGTTTATCTGTTTGAGAGGGGGATGGCCACAGGGGACTCCTGCACTACCTGCCTGTGCCTACTAATTCGCCTGGTGGTCACCCATCCCTTTTCTGCCTGTGCTGCCATTACCTGTGGTGTGACCATCACTCTAAACGTGCTATCCACGACGTCCTCAGCATTGCGGATGCTCCACAGTGAATCCACCCGCAGCTCTAGCTCCGTAATGCGGGCAGTCAGTAGCTGCAGTAGTGTGTACCATCTACAAACTGCACTGCAGCAACGCACCAAGGCTTGTTCGACAGCACCTTCTAAACCTATGACCTCAACCACCTAGAAGGACAAGGACAGCAGATGCATGGGAACACCACCACATGCAAGTTCCCCTCCAAGCCACACACCATCCTGACTTGGAACTATATCGCCATTCCGTCACTGTCGCTGGGTCAAAATCCTGGAACTCCCTCCCTAACAGCACTGTTGGTGTACCTACATCGTGTAGACTGCAGCGGTCCAAGAGGCAGCTCACTACCATCTGCTCAAGGGTAATTAGGAAACGAGAACAGAAAGTGCTGGAAATACTCAGCAGGTCTGGCAGCATCTGTGGAGAGAGAAACAGAGTTAACGTTTCAAGTCTGCAATCCTTCATCAGAACTGGCAAAAGTTAGAAATAGAACAGTCTTTGAGCAAGTGAAAGGGGGGAGGGGGGAAGGAGAACAAGAAGTAAGGACTGTGATAGGATGAGGGGGGAGAGATGTCATGGAACAGAATGCAAATGGAGTGCTAAATAGTTGTAGTGAAAGGCAAAGCACAAGTCCAGAGAGATTGCTAATGGCAGAATTAGGGCAATTAGAGATGGGTAATAAATGCTGGCCTTGCCAGCGATGCTCACATCCCAAGAATGAATTTTAAAAAATTTGGTTTTAAGGTAAAATCAAATTATGGTCTTTGAACTGAGGACTGCTTGTTAAAAATAACCACCTCCATGTAATCAAAGTCAGACGTAGCCTTCAGCATAGTAAACTGTTATGCTCAGAACTAGGGTTGAATAAGGATATTTTAATCAGTCGAAGGAATGTTCTTGGATGTAACTGAGACACTAAAACAAACATATGGAAAATTGGATTGTCTTTTGCCATAAATGGGGATGCACTTTCAATAGTTGTTACACAGGAGAAAAATAGGTACTGAATATTTGTACACATAAATAATTCACACTGGCAACACTTTCCTTCACTACCTTGATTTTGTTCTATAACAGTACTGAAGACACAAGTCCCAGGGTACAAATTTCTCATACCTCTTGGCTTTTTAATAATAAACTTAAATTCAAGTTGATTCCTGATGGATTATGAGATTATTACACTTGAGCTCTGCAGAGGAAAATCTTAGTCAAAATAAAAGGACGCCACAATACCTTGGCCCATCCCCTGAATCACTAATGTAGAGTTTCAGTCTACATTCAGACAGTGCTAAATGATAAGTCTGCTAAATTTTCTGATTACCAGCTCTGTGATTGACACACAATGGCAAAAGCATAGTGTGTAGATTTGTGGACATAATTATTTACATTGTAAGTTTCTGACCGCATGTGATGGGGCTCTGTGTGCGTGCGTGTGTGCGTGCTTGTGTGTTGGGGGAAGGGAGTAGGAGGGGGAGCATAGAGCACACATTTCCCATAGGGAAGGATGAGAAAACAAGAGGGAGAGCCATTCAGACTAACTCTTTCTGATCAATACCTCATTATAATCATTACATTCACTTATATTCTAAATAGTTATTTAGTGACCATTTATTGTTATAAATAATTTTCAGTTACAGACTCAATTGAATCATCCTGATCCTGGAGTATTCTTTTAAATAATAGTTTCTAACAGAATTAACATGTTCAGTTAATCACAAGAGTTGAAAGGTTCGAGTATTAGAGCTGCTCGTTCATCATGAGTCCTGGTATGTGTACACTGTGTGCTTGGCCCGTCTTTAAGTTTTCTCTCTTCCCTCCCACGTATTGTAATCAGTTCAATATATTCGCTCTATTCTTTTTGCAGCCAGTTAGATCTAGCTGTGGCCAGTTTCTCACTGCACCATATTTAGCCAGGCACTGTACTGATTCCTGAAAAGGGGTAAAAGTTGGAAGAGACCCACATCACGGTCATACTCGTGACAATTTTGTGATTTTGTTATAGGTTTCAGTCCAAGGATTGGCAAACAGAGGGAAAAAAATAGTTGTCTCATTTGCTGAGCAGTGAGAACAGACAAGATGTTATCTCACTAAATTTCTTGCATAAATAAATCATCCTATAAGTCAAAGCTTAGGGCTTCCAGCAGAAAGACTTGCAGTCTTGGATTGACCATGTGCTAATTGTGTGGTCTCTTCAGTTTCATTTTGCATATTCGTATTTGGTATTTTGTCTCCAAATCACAATCTCAGATCTTTCATGTATTTTGCACGTTGCCATCATATTTTGGGGGCCAACTCATATCCTTTCCTGCGTGTTTTGTGCATTTTGAAATGACAACACTTGCAAGAAGGCCTCATCAAACACAACACATTTTCTGAAACTTAAATGGTTGAATAAAAATGAGGGATAATATGTCCGAAGGGCTGTTGTATTGTTGGGAGAGATTTTAAGGCTACCTGCCTTCTGAACATGAGGTGGGAGTGACCCAAAAATAGTGGGAAATGACTTACTGACCCACTCCTGCCAAAGATGTGGCCGTGGTTATCTATCTTCGGGCCTACTGCTAGGAGGCTGGTGTGCTCTTTTGATAAGCAAATATATGACATACATTTGGCCTCGGTTGTATTACAGGACAGTACTGAAGAGAAGCCCAGAAGGTAGTTATTAATTTTTTTTTGAGGGGCCAAGGGGAGCAGGAGTAGGCCAGGCTCCACATAACAACTCTATAATCAAAGGGGGAGGAGGATTTAATCATACCTGCCTAGTAGAAACTGAAAATGTCTTGCCGTACTTAGGCCGGAAGGCTGCCCATATCCTGCCATTTCAGATTTTAATGGACATTTCTAGCAGGTAGTTAAGTTGTTGCCCAAAGCCTATGGGGCCTTAACTCACATATGCTTCTTAGGATCCAATGATATCACTGGGCCCTGACAGTAATTTTTGGCTTGAGTGGGACAGTTGTTGAGGTTTTCCCGCCAGGTGAAAGCTGATGTGAGGGGGATAATAAAGCTGAAGAGGCCCCCCAGGTAAAATTTTTAACTACCTTTGTGGGGCCAGGAGGAGCAGGGCCCCCACAGGGAATGTTCAGACCTCTTCTGCTCTGGACTACCATTAACTATTGCAAGAACTCACCTGAAGCCCCTTACCTACACTTACGTAAATGCCAGTGGCATCCTCGGATGGGCTACTTCATTTTCCAGTGGTCAACATTCACTTCCTTGAATGGGCAGGTAACATGGTGATGAGGTCCAGCTGTTAATATTGTGGTCCCATAATGCTGTGTGTAATAAGGCAGGAAACTGACACCTGTGCTTTCCCATCAGAAATGCAATACAACAGTAAATTTACTGTTTAATGAATTTGTTGAACATTTAACACCTAAAACAAGGTCTGGTGTATTGTTATTCTGCCATTTTCAAAGACAAAGAGGAGGAGGCATGGGATAGATTCAACAGTTGAAGCAATTTAAAAGATTTAATAAAAGTATTCAGTTTGTTAAAGTGGATGTTTAGTTTGTTAAAGTGGCACAGTGGCGCAGTGGTTAGCACCGCTGCCTCACAGCTCCAGGGACCCGGGTTCGATTCTGGGTACTGCCTGTGCGGAGTTTGCAAGTTCTCCCTGTGCCTGTGTGGGTTTTCGCCAGGTGCTCCGGTTTCCTCCCACATCCAAAGACTTGCAGGTGATAGGTAAATTGGCCGTTGTAAATTGCCCCTAGTGTAGGAAGGTGATAGGAAATATGGGATTACTGTAGGGTTAGTATAAATGGGTGGTTGTTGGTTGGCACAGACTCGGTGGGCCGAAGGGCCTGTTTCAGTGCTGTATCTCTAATAAAATAATAAAAAAAAATAAGTCTTCCAGATCTCAGGGCAATTCGTACTAGATTTTTGATAGAGAAGGGAGTCAAGTGTTATGGGGGGTAGACAGGAAAGTAGAGTTGAGGCCACATTCAGACCAGCCATGATCTTATCAAATGGCGGAGCAGGCTCGCGGGGCTGAATGACCTACTCCTGCTCCTAATTCGTGTGTTCAATGGGAAATACTCTCAAGGATGTTGGGAGTTAGAGGTCACCCAACAAGGATAGTGTAGATCACAGAAACTATCACTGCAGTAAAAAGGATAAAAGAATCCAAATAAATTCACAATGTGTGCAGTGCTAATCTGGGAGACTCCATGACTGACTAGTGAGAAACTTCTTAAAATATGTATTTGCTTGCAAAATAATTATTACTATTATTAGAAAATTACAAGAGTACCATCTCAGGACAATCATCATTTCATATTTGTTGCTAATGTAGATATGGAAGTGGTGTGATAGACTGCTAATTGATAGTTTCTTTTATCACCACTGGTGTTTAAGGATGCAGTGCATAGCAAGTACAGACAGCACAAACACAACCTCAACAAGTGCCAGCATAGAGGCTGTGGCAACACAGCCGATAATATCAATAATAAGAAAACTTACTGGAACACAGGGTGTAGCAATATCAAGGTGAAGTGGAGAATGGCATTTTAGGGCAACAGCTTCCGTGGAACAGTAGCTGGATATGATTCCTGGACTGAGATACATACTGTACCAGACTGTAGAATGTCTTCACTTGAGACTACTGTAGAGGGAATGTCAGCCAATATAGCAACTTAATTAAATCCTCAGTGACATTGATTTACATTATAAGACTAGAAGCATTTGCAACAATGCTTCAGTTTGAAATAGGATCAAATTGGAAGATCGTGGACACAGATTGTTGAAGTCTGTGAAGGAAATAAGTTAGTAATGACTCTTGACTAAGCAGGGTAGATTTTCTGTTTGGAGCCTGGGCCAAAGTTGATATTGCAGGCTGGCTGAACCACATTGCCAGATTTATGCCAGGTGGTCCTTGAAAATCTAGTCCACTGTGTCTGGTGTAAGACCTGGAAATCCCCTCTCATTCATAGCCAAGGAGTGGGTTCATCTCTTGCTAATATCAATATGAATTGTAATGGACTCAAATGTATTAAAACACTTTGAACAGCCCATATTGCCCTTCAAGGGAACCAAAGTGCTTACTGTATGATAGATCGGTTTGCTTTCTGTGTCTTCTAGTTGTCACTGGCTGGCATTTAGAGTGTTATAATGGGATTATCAATCATGCCTTTAAGCACAGCCAAAATCCTCCCAAATCCAACCATTCTACTCATCATTCAGTACTGATAAACCAAGTGCATTTGCTGATCCCAGTTATTGGGCACTTTAGGTGTACATTTGCATATTGAGAAATTAGGGATAGGTAATAAATATGTGGACTTTCCAGTACAGCTCACATCCCGAGAACAAATAAAGAAATACATTCCTTACAGTTGGTATATACCATTGGACTGACTTCTGGCACTATATCTGCATGTAATTAAACCTGCCACTTACAGCATTCTGGAATAATCAATGGTGGCACAATTTTCTGGTGTGTTTTTGCACACTTTTGAAGACATAAGTGAAGCTAGTTGCCTTCCAGAACATTCATGATGTGGGTGAACATGAAGAGATGACTCATGCCATTGTAATCTCCACCTAGTGTCTGGAAAAATTCAGAAGCCAAAACATGAATCACTAGGGTGGTTTTAGCAGCCACAAGCAGAGGAGTTGGTGTTACCGTACAAAGCATTTCATACATCTCAGTCATCATTTTCCTGATGAGACAAAATCTCCTAGCACACTACTCCTCCAGAATAGTAAAATAAAAGCAAAATATTGCAGATGCTGGAAATCTGAAATAAAAACAAGAAATGCTGGAAATACTCAGCAGGTCTGGCAGCATCTGTGGAGAGAGAAGCAGAGTTAGCGTTTCAGGTCAGTGACCCTTCTTCTGAACTGGCAAATATTAGAAAATGTAAAAGATTTTAAGCAAGAAAAGCAGGGGGTGGGCCAAGAGATAACACCCCCTGCTTTTCTTGCTTAAAATCTTTTACATTTTCTAATATTTGCCAGTTCAGAAGAAGGGTCACTGACCTGAAACGCTAACTCTGCTTCTCTCTCCACAGATGCTGCCAGACCTGCTGAGTATTTCCAGCATTTCTTGTTTTTATTCCTCCAGAATAGTGCTTCTTTTCAAGGTCCAGGCGATTTATACCAAGTAAGTACAGCCTTTGCTGTAAATATAGTTTTCTCATTTCTGCCCTCTAATGTTCCTCCAACTTATGTTCTTCCTACTCTTCTTCAAACAGAATAATGGCTGCTAAAGCTGATCGAAGAGACGTCGGGATATAGCTGCTGCAAAGAATTGGATCGTTCTATGCGGGACGTGGAATTTTATTTCCTATTTATTGCAATAATCAATGAATGCCATGGTATGCTTCTTTGGAACATGTGGAGTGGTATTAATATCACAAAAAGTTATCCTTAATGCCTAGACTACACTTTTAAGCGGATGCACTCGAGTAGTAAAATGACTGATACTCAGTCTCATGAGGGCCAATTTTAATCCCTGGTGAGAATCAAGAGGAAGAAGATGACAAGAGGCGTGAGTCGGAAGCCCAGCAGATTTTAACTGCTGAGATTCAATTTAATTCCATTTCTGGCTGCAAATGCAGCTGGCTGATGGAAAAGGACAAAATTCAGGCTGTCCAGAGGATGCCCAGAGGCACCGGATGAAAGCCACTGACAAGGTAAAACCAGGAGAGAGGATGTTCTCAAGGTCTTGTAGCTGGTGGAGGAATAGCTTGGGGCAGCAAAGGCCTGGACTTTTCTTGTGAAGCACTCCTGCTTCCTAGGCCCTCATGAAGGAAGGTTGTGTTAACGTATCTTAATGGGTCTCGCTGGCTTCTCGACAGGTTTAATCAGGACCTGGTTAAAATTCTATCAGGGTCCCCTTTCCTACATTGCAACGGTTAGGACACATCAAAAAGTACTTCATTAGCTGCAAAGTGCTTTGGGAAGTCCTGAGGTCATGAAAGGCATTATTTGAAAGCAAATTCTTTTCTTTATGTACATTGTTTGTTAACGAGGCGCCCACTGGATTACAGCAGGAACTTCACCAAAGCCAGCTGCCACCAAAGCCAGCGGTGTTAAAACTGCAGACTGACAAAAATGAAGCAAAAATGAGCCACTCCATCTTAACTGCTGCCCCACTCTGTTCCTGACAATTAGGGAGGAATATAATTGCCCCTATAATCTTTAGATGTTCTTACTTTAAGAATGGCTGCACCTTTAGGACAAACTGCTTAGGTTGATAGTTACGTCTATATTAAACACTACTGCAGTGGAAATGGTATAGAAAGCAAAATTTCAATATTTCCATTGCCAATATCTTTATTGTGTAGCACACGAGTACGAATAATTGCCCACCTTGAACATACAATATGAACTGTTGTACTCAGCTATTAAGAATATTTAAATATAGATCCAAAAAATCAAAATAATCCCTGTTAGCTTTGATATCTGGCTGGATTTACATACATAAGTTGAATAACTGGAGCAGTGAAGTGTCAAGCTTATGGTATCCAGATGTGAACTGTTGCGAGCAAGTCCAATTGCCTAAACAGCATTTGAATTGCATAAGGGGAACAAACATGAATCTTGAAACAGTTGAAAACTACTTCTTTTAAAATATTCACTCAGCACATTTTGTTTTTTTGTATCAAACTAAAGCAAATGTTTCAGGTTGTTTCATTGAAGTGATTCAGTGGAATTCTCACAAATTGTTATGAAGGGTGACTGTCAATTCACTGCAATGTGTTTTGTTAATGGAGCGTGCTTTTAAATTAGCCAGGGTATTAATTAATACTTGCATATGATGCTCATTATGTGCAGCTACAGCCCATGAGAAGAAATGGGATAATGCAAAATCATACCAATCAAAATTTAAAAATAGTCACTTCAATGATGGGTGATATATCGAGACAAAATTTTATACTTCAATACTCCTGGCACAGAAGTCATGGAAATCAGTATGTCTGATTTCTTTCTTTCTTTTGGGCCTCCTTATCTCGAGAGACAATGGATACGCGCCTGGAGGTGGTCAGTGGTTTGTGAAGCAGCGCCTAGAGTGGCTATAAAGGCCAATTCTGGAGTGACAGGCTCTTCCACAGGTGCTGCAGAGAAATTTGTTTGTTGGGGCTGTTGCACAGTTGGCTCTCCCCTTGCGCCTCTGTCTTTTTTCCTGCCAACTACTAAGTCTCTTCGACTCGCCACAATTTAGCCCTGTCTTTATGGCTGCCCGCCAGCTCTGGCGAATGCTGGCAACTGACTCCCACGACTTGTGATCAATGTCACACGATTTCATGTCGCGTTTGCAGACGTCTTTATAACGGAGACATGGACGGCCGGTGGGTCTGATACCAGTGGCGAGCTCGCTGTACAATGTGTCTTTGGGGATCCTGCCATCTTCCATGCGGCTCACATGGCCAAGCCATCTCAAGCGCCGCTGACTCAGTAGTGTGTATAAGCTGGGGGTGTTGGCCGCTTCAAGGACTTCTGTGTTGGAGATATAGTCCTGCCACCTGATGCCAATTATTCTCCGAAGGCAGCGAAGATGGAATGAATTGAGACGTCGCTCTTGGCTGGCATACGTTGTCCAGGCCTCGCTGCCGTAGAGCAAGGTACTGAGGACACAGGCCTGATACACTCGGACTTTTGTGTTCCGTGTCAGTGCGCCATTTTCCCACACTCTCTTGGCCAGTCTGGACATAGCAGTGGAAGCCTTACCCATGCGCTTGTTGATTTCTGCATCTAGAGACAGGTTACTGGTGATAGTTGAGCCTAGGTAGGTGAACTCTTGAACCACTTCCAGAGCGTGGTCGCCAATATTGATGGATGGAGCATTTCTGACATCCTGCCCCATGATGTTCGTTTTCTTGAGGCTGATGGTTAGGCCAAATTCATTGCAGGCAGACGCAAACCTGTCGATGAGACTCTGCAGGCATTCTTCAGTGTGAGATGTTAAAGCAGCATCGTCAGCAAAGAGGAGTTCTCTGATGAGGACTTTCCGTACTTTGGACTTCGCTCTTAGACGGGCAAGGTTGAACAACCTGCCCCCTGATCTTGTGTGGAGGAAAATTCCTTCTTCAGAGGATTTGAACGCATGTGAAAGCAGCAGGGAGAAGAAAATCCCAAAAAGTGTGGGTGCGAGAACACAGCCCTGTTTCACACCACTCAGGATAGGAAAGGGCTCTGATGAGGAGCCACCATGTTGAATTGTGCCTTTCATATTGTCATGGAATGAGGTGATGATACTTAGTAGCTTTGGTGGACATCCGATCTTTTCTAGTAGTCTGAAGAGACCACGTCTGCTGACGAGGTCAAAGGCTTTGGTGAGATCAATGAAAGCAATGTAGAGGGGCATCTGTTGTTCACGGCATTTCTCCTGTATCTGACGAAGGGAGAACAGCATGTCAATAGTCGATCTCTCTGCACGAAAGCCACACTGTGCCTCAGGGTAGACGCGCTCGGCCAGCTTCTGGAGCCTGTTCAGAGCGACTCGAGCAAAGACTTTCCCCACTATGCTGAGCAGGGAGATTCCACGGTAGTTGTTGCAGTCACCGCAGTCACCTTTGTTTTTATAGAGGGTGATGATGTTGGCATCGCGCATGTCCTGGGGTACTGCTCCCTCGTCCCAGCACAGGCATAGCAGTTCATGTAGTGCTGAGAGTATAGCAGGCTTGGCACTCTTGATTATTTCAGGGGTAATGCTGTCCTTCCCAGGGGCTTTTCCGCTGGCTAGGGAATCAATGGCATCACTGAGTTCCGATTTGGTTGGCTGTATGTCCAGCTCATCCATGACTGGTAGAGGCTGGGCTGCATTGAGGGCAGTCTCAGTGACAGCATTCTCCCTGGAGTACAGTTCTAGGTAGTGCTCAACCCAGCGGTCCATCTGTTTGCGTTGGTCAGTGATTATGTCCCCCGATTTAGATTTGAGGGGGGTGATCTTCTTGATGGTTGGCCCAAGAGCTCTCCTCATGCCATCATACATTCCTCTGATGTTTCCAGTGTCTGAGGCCAGCTGAATATGACTGCATAGGTGTTGCCAGTAGTCGTTTGCGCAACGCCTAGCTGTTCTTTGTGCAGTACTTCTGGCTGCTTTAAGTGCTGCGGATGTTAAATCGCTGGGGGCTTTCTTGTAGTTCAAAAGTGCAATGCGCTTAGCGGCTGTGACAGGTTCCAGCTCTTCATTATGAGATTGAAACCAGTCTGCATTTCTCTTCGCACTTTTGCCGTAGGTGGTCAAAGCTGACTCATAGATGGCGTCTCTGATGTGGGCCCACTTGGTCTCAGCATCCCCTGTGGGAGTGTTTTGAAGGGCTGTTACAAGTGAATTTAGAAATTTTTGTAACAGCTGTGGGTGAGAAATTCTGTTCGTGTTGATGCGCGGGTGGCCCTTCTGCTTGGAATGATGCAACTTCTTTGGTCTGAGTCTAACCTTGCTGCACACCAGGGAGTGGTCGGTGTCGCAGTCCGCACTGTGGAAGCTGCGTGTGATTTGAACACTGTTTAAGGCGGCTCGCCTTGTGACAATGAGGTCTAGCTGGTGCCAACGACGTGATCTTGGGTGCCTCCATGAAACCTGGTGACAGGGTTTAGTGTGAAAGAACGAGTTGGTGATGCAGAGGTTATGATAGGTACACAACTCAAGCAGTTTATAACCTGATTTATAACCTGCATAACTTGCTGTCCATTGGAATTAACAGGTGTCTTGCCAACATACATCCATATTCCATCCAATTTCAAAAATTAATTGTGTCTCTTCAGATGAACTGAAATGGCATGAAGAAAGGAAAGGGGAACAACAGATATTCCAGTCCCAAAGCAATGTCACAAAAGACCGATTTTATTCTTGCAAAATGTTCCTGCAAGGTATTTTGAACTGCTGTAGTGCCAGATATCAAGTATTGGTGGTGTTCTGTGAAAAGATTACTGTGTTAACTTGAAAACAGTTTCCAGTTATTAGTTGCTCCTGTTGGGTCAGAATCCAAATGCTGTTCAGCTTCTATTCTTCTCAGAAAAGACCTCCTTTTCTGCTACGTCTAAAAAAATTCCAATATTTACAGCATCCGTCCTCGTCCAAGTGATCAATCTTCATGTGCAAGCTTAGACAGGCTATTTGCTGATGTTTTCACAGCTGAACTAATTTCTGCCCCCATCTGCTGTCCACAAGAACACTTTCCAGCAGATGTCAGTGGACAATATTTCGAAGCAGGAACACCTGCTGATTATTTTTCATCTATTTAGCCCAGTGGTAGTGAGACCATTTGTAGTGCTCCACCCAGCTTACATCAATGAGTTTAATAGACTGCAGATCAAATCTAGAACTTTCTTATCTACTTGGGTTGATAGTATATTATAAGGTGAATTTATCTGTGAAGTTATTGGTGGGGGGAGCTCTTGCTACATTCCTATATAATGAGATCCTTCAAAGTATTTTCTATAAAACTGAATAGTTACATGGAAGCTTTGATTAACCACTTGGCTCTGACTTTGGTTTTTCTTTTTTTTAATAAAACATCCAAACTAAGCATTGGGGTTCATTTCTAGAGGAATAGAATTGAAAAGCAGAGAGTTTATGTTAACCTTGTGTCAAACCTTGTTTAGACCACACTTACAGAATACTGTGTACAATTCTGTTCTTCATAGTATATAAAAAGCATAGAGAGCCACTGGAGAAGGTGCAAAGAAGGTTTACATGGATGATCCATTCCAGAATGGAGTGCTTATAACTATCAGGAAAGACTTAACAGGATAGGCTTTTCTTCTAGAAAAGAGAAGGCTAAGGGGTGACCGAGTAGAAGTTTTAAAATTATGAAGCAGTTTGATAGGGTAGGAATATAGAAATGTAGGAAGAAGCATTGAAGATGTTTCAACTTACAGGAGAGTCCAAAACTGGACATCATAAATATAAGATAGTCACTAATCAATCTAATAAGGAATTTAGGAGAAATTTCTTTACTAGAGAGTGGTTAAAATGTGGAACTTGGTACAACATAGAGTGTTTTTTTTCATTCATTCATGGGATCTGGGCATCGCTGGCTATGCCAGCATTTATTGCCCACCCCTAATTGCCTTTGAGAAGGTGGTGGTGAGCTGCCTTCTTGAACCGCTGCAGTCCATGTGGTAGGTACACCAACAGTGCTGTTAGGAAGGGAGTTCCAGGATTTTGACTCAGCGACAGTGAAGGAACAGCGATATAGTTCCAAGTCAGGATGGTGTGCGACTTGGAGGGGAACTTGCATGTGGTGGTGTTCCCATGCATATGCTGCCCTTGTCCTTCTAGCTGGTAGAGGTCGTGGGTTTGGAAGGTGCTGTCTAAGGAACCTTGGTGAGTTGCTGCAGTGCATCTTGTAGATGGTACACACAGCTGCCACTGTGCGTTGGTGGTGGAGGAAGTGAATGTTTGTGGATAGGGTGCCAATCAAGCAGGCTGCTTTGTCCTGGATGGTGTCGAGCTTCTTGAGTGTTAGCCTTGACAGAAATCTTTGCATCCTCATTGGCTACAGGTGAGGTCCCAGAGGACTGGAGAATAGCCAATGTCGTTCCTTTGTTTAAGAAGGGTAGCAAGGATAATCCAGGAAATTATAGGCCGGTGAGCCTTACGTCGGTAGTAGGGAAATTATTAGAGAGGATTCTTCGGGACAGGATTTATTCCCATTTGGAAACAAATGGACTTATTAGCGAGAGGCAGCATGGTTTTGTGAAGGGGAGGTCGTGTCTCACTAATTTGATTGAGTTTTTTGAGGAAGTGACAAAGACGATTGATGAAGGAAGGGCAGTGGATGTTATCTATATGGACTTCAGTAAAGCCTTTGACTAAGGTCCCTCATGGCAGACTGATACAAAAGGTGAAGTCACATGGGATCAGAGGGGAGTTCGCAAGATGGATACAGAACTGGCTCGGTCATAGAAGACAGAGGGTAGCAGTGGAAGGGTGCTTTTCTGAATGGAGGGATGTGACTAGTGGTGTTCTGCAGGGATCAGTGCTGGGACCTTTGCTGTTTGTAGTATATATAAATGATTTGGAGGAAAATGTAGCTGGTCTGATTAGTAAGTTTGCGGACGACACAAAGGTTGGTGGAGTTGCGGATAGTGATGAGGATTGTCAGAGGATACAGCAGGATATAGATCGGTTGGAGACTTGGGCGGAGAAATGGCAGATGGAGTTTAATCCAGACAAATGGAAGGTCTAATGCAGGTGGGAAGTATACAGTAAATGGCAGCACCCTTAGGAGTATTGACAAGCAGAGAGATCTGGGCGTACAGGTCCACAGGTCACTGAAAGTGGCAACGCAGGTGGATAAGGTAGTCAAGAAGGCATACGGCATGCTTGCCTTCATCGGTTGGGGCATAGAGTATAAAAATAGGCAAGTCATGCTGCATCTGTACAGAACTTTAGTTAGGCCACACTTAGAATATTGCGTGCAATTCTGGTCGCCACACTACCAGAAGGACGTGGAGGTTTACCAGGATGTTGCCTGGTCTGGAGGGCATTAGCTATGAGGAGAGGTTGGATAAACTCGGCTTGTTTTCACTGGAACGACGGAGGTGGAGGGGCGACATGATGGAGGTTTACAAAGTTATAAGCGGCATGGACAGAGTGGATAGTCAGAAGCTTTTTCCCAGGGTGGAAGAGTCAGTTACTAGGGGACATAGGTTTAAGGTGAGAGGGGCAAGGTTTAGAGGGGATGTGCGAGGCAAGTTCTTTACACAGAGGGTGGTGAGTGCCTGGAACTTGTTGCCGGGGGAGGTGGTGGAAGCAGGTACCATTGAGACGTTTAAGAGGCATCTTGACAAATACATAAATAGGATGGAAATAGAGGGATACGGACCCCGGAAGTGCAGAAGGTTTTAGTTTAGGCAGGCATCAAGATCGGCGCAGGCTTGGAGGGCCGAATGGCTTGTTCCTGTGCTGTACTGTTCTTTGTTCTTCGTTCTTTGTGTTGGAGCTGCACCCATCCAGGCAAGTGGAGAGCGTTCCATCACACTCCTGACTTTTGTCTTGTCGATGGTGGACAGGCTTTGGGGAGGCAGGAGGTGAGTTAATTGCTGCAGGCTACTCCAGTTCAGTTTCTGGTCAATGGTAACTCCGAGGATGTTAATAGTGGGGGATTCAGCAACCATAATGCTGTTGAATGTCAAGGGGAGATGGTTAGATTCTCTCTTGTTGGAGATGGTCATTGCCTGGCACTTGTGTGGCGCGAATGTTACTTGCCACTTATCAGCCCAAGCCTGGATATTGTCCAGGCCTTGTTGCATTTCTACATGGACTGCTTCAGTATCTGATGAGTCACGAATGTTGCTGAACGTTGTGCAATCATCAGCGAATATCTCCAATTCTGACCTTATGATTGAAGGAAGGTTATTGATGAAGAAGCTGAAGATGGTTGGGCCTAGGACACGACCCTGAGGAACTCCTGCAGTGATGTTCTGAATCTCAGATGATCGACCTCCAACAACTACAACCATCTCCTTTCCGGTAGGTATGACTCCAACCTGTGGAGTTTTCCACCTGATTCCCATTGACTTCAATTTTGCTAGGGCTCCTTGATGCCATACTCGGTCAAATGCTGCCTTGATGTCAAGGGCAGTCACTCTTACCTCACCTCTTGAGTTCAGCTCTTTTGTCCATGTTTGAACCAAGGCTGTAATGAGATCAGGAGCTGAGTGGTCCTGGAGGAACCCAAACTGAGCATCAGTGAGCAGGTTATTGCGAAGCAAGTGTCACTTAATTGCACTGTCAATGACACCTTCCATCACTTTACTGATGATTGAGAGTAGGCTGATGGGGCGGCAATTGGCTGGGTTGGACTTTGTCCTGCTTTTTGTGTGCAGATCATACCTGAGCAATTTTCCACATTGCTGAGTAGGTACCAGTGTTGTAGCTGTCCTGGAAAAGCTTGGCTAGGGGCGCGGGAAGTTCTGGAACACAGGACTTCAGTACTATTGCCGGAATATTGACAGGGCCCATAGCCTTTGCCGTATCCAGTATCTTCAGTTATTTCTTGATATCACGCTGAGTGACTGGCATCTGTGATGCTGGGGACTTCAGGAGAAGGTCGAGATGGATCATCAATTTGGCACTTGTGGCTGAAGATTGTTGTAAATGCTACAGCCTTACCTTTTGCACTGATGTGCTGGGCTCCTCCATCATTGAGGATGGGGATATTTATGGAGCCACCTCCTCCAGTTAGTTGTTTAATTGTCCACCACCATTCATGACTGGAAGTGGCTGGACTGCAGAGCTTAGATCTGATTCATAGGTTATGGGCTCGTTTAGCTCTGTCTATCTCATGCTGCTTACGCAGTTTGACACGCAAGTAGTCCTGGGTTGTAGCTTCACGAGGTTGAAACCTCATTTTGAGGTATGCTTGGTGCTGCTCCTGGCATGCCCTCCTGCACTCATCATTGAACCAGGGTTGGTCTCCTGGCTTGATGGCACTGGTAGAGTGGGAGATATGCTGGGCCATGAGATTGTGTTTGAGTACAATTCTATTGCTGCTGAAGGCCCACAGCACCTCATGGATGCCCAGATTTGCATTGCTAGATCTGTTCAAAATCTATCCCATTTAGCATGGTGGTAGTGCCACACAACGCGATGGAGGGTATCCTCAATGTGAATGTGGGACTTCGTCTCGACAAGGACTGTGCAGTGGTCACTCCTCCCAATGCTGTCATGGCCAGATGCATCTGTGGAAGGCAGATTGGTGAGGATGAGGTCAAGCATGCTTTTCCCTCTTGTTGGTTCCCTCACCACCTACCACAAACCCAGTCTAGCAGCAATGTCCTTTAGGACTCAGCCAGCTCAGTTAGTAGTAGTGATACCAAGCTACTATTGGTGATGGACATTGAAGTCCCCCGCCCAGACTACATTCTTTGCCCTTTTCACCCTCAGTGCTTCCTCCAAGTGCTGTTGAACATGGAGGAGTACTGATTCATCAGTTGAAGGAGGGCAGTAGGTGGTAATCAGCAGGAAGTTTCCTTGCCCATGTTTGACCTGATGCCATGAGACTTCATGGGGTCTGGAGTCAATATTGAGGACTTTCAGGGCAACTCCCTCCTGACTGTATATCACTGTGCTGCCACCTCTGTTGGGTCTGTCCTGCTGGTGGGACAAAACATAGCCAGATGTCTGGGACATTGCCTGTAAGGCAAGATTCCGTGAGTATGACTATGTCAGGCTGTTGCTTGACTAGTCTGTGGGACAGCTCTCACAACTTTGGCACATGCCAAATGTTAGTAAGGAGGATTTTGCAGGGTTGACAGGGCTGAGTTTGCTGTTGTCGTTTCCGGTGCCTAGGTCAATGGTGGGTTGTCCATCCGGTTTCATTTCTTATTGACTTTGTAGTGGTGAGATATAACTGAGTGGCTTGCTAGGCCATTTCAGAGGGTATTTAAGAGTCAACCACATTGCTGTGGATCTGGAGTCACATGTAGGCCAGACCAGGTAAGGACAGCAGATTTCCTTCCCTAAAGGACATTAGTTGAGGTGAATACAATAAATGTATTTAAGGTGAAGATCAGTAAGTACATGAGGGAGGAAGGAATAGAAAGGACAGTCCTAGCAACTACAGGCCGTTAGTTTAACATCAGTGGTGGCTAAGGTTCTGGAAACAATAATCAGGAAAAATATCAATGGACACATAGAGAGGTTTGAGTTAATACAGGATAGCCAGCATGGATTTGTAAAAGGCAGATCTTGCTCGTGTTACAAGAAGTTTTATTTTTGTACTAAAATCTTAGAATGTGTTCAAATAAAAAACCAAATAAAGAATTTTCGGTGGACATGGAAGCCTGCCAATAGCTGAAATTTTTAGATGTTGACTTTGTATACAAGAATAGGAAAAAACAAGCAGTTTCAAGAAAGCCAGCCAAGGTTTGTGACCTCCTCAGAGCAACACTTTGAATGACAGAGGAGACTCTGCATCTGGTCATGTGATTGGCTCAGGAAAGTTTACTTTCACTTTGGACCCTTTAAAAACCAGTGAGTTGAACAAAGAGCAGGCTTTTGAAACTTAGACCTGACCTGCCTGGAGACTAGAGAAAAAGACCTCTCTTTGTAAAGGAAACCTGCATCTCTTGAAAAGAAAACCTGTATTTGAAAGGTGGCAGATTCCGATTGCCTCCTGTCTCTGAAGAATTCCTGCATCCAGTGTGGTTCCTGTTGCCTCCTGTGTTTTGGGAGATCCTGGAACCTGAAGAAAGCTTCTACTGCTATACTGCTGCTGAGAGTCCGGAGCAGACCTGTTGCTACACCCCTGCTGAAAGACCTATGTGATGTCTGCTGTAGTTGAATTGCCTTGAATGCCTACCCATCACAGACTGTTCATCAACCTCGCCTGGTGAGACTTTAAGTGGCATCTGACTATTCGACTCTGGGACACCTCACCCAACTGAAGAATTTCCTACTAGAACATGACAAACTGAATTCTTTTATTATTCCTTTTATTCATATGAAATAGCTGAAAACCAGAATCCTTTTCTTCCCCCCCCCCACCCACCCCCCAGTTAACCATTTTTTAAAATGTATGTGCGTGTGCATTCAAGAAAGGAGGGAGGCAGAATGCAGGAAACCTTAGACCAGTTAGCCTAACATCTGTTATTGGGAAAATGCTAGGATCCATTATCAAGGAAGTAGTGGCTGGACATTTAGAAAATCGTAATGCAATCAGGAAGTGTCAACATGGTTTTATGAAAGGGAAAGCATGTTTGACAAATTTATTAGAGTTCTTTGATGATATAACAAGCGGGGTGGATAAAGGGGAACCAGTAGATGCAGTGTATTTGGATTTCAAAAAATCCTTTGATAAACAGATGATCGGACTCAGGAGCAGGAGCAGGCCATTCTGCCCTTCGAGCCTGCTCTGCAATTTGATAAGCTCATGACTGATCTGGTTGTGGTCGCAACTCCACTTTCCTGTCTGCCCGCCATAACTCTTGACTCCCTTGTCTATCAAAAATCTATCTAACCCTGCCTTGAATAAATTCAATGACCCAGCCTCCACTGCTTACTGAGGAATAGAATTTCACAGGCTAATGACCCTCTAAGAGAAAAAATGTCTCCTTATCACTGTTTTAAAAGGGAGACTTCTTATTTTTAAACTGTGTCCCCTAGTTCTAGTCTCCTCAACAAGAGGAAACATCCTCCCAGCAACCACTCT
Source organism: Heterodontus francisci (assembly GCF_036365525.1). NCBI lineage: Eukaryota > Metazoa > Chordata > Chondrichthyes > Heterodontiformes > Heterodontidae > Heterodontus > Heterodontus francisci. The sequence continues at coordinate 22,648,836 of NC_090387.1, read as the reverse complement.
GTCAAGCTCCTTCTGGATTTTATACATTTCAATAAGATCACCTCTCATTCTTCTAAACTCCAATGAGTATAGACCCAACCTGTTCAATCTTTCTTCATCAGATAAGCCCTTCATCCCCGGAATTAGTCAAGTGAACCTTCTCTGAACTGCGTCTAATGCAATTATGGCCTTTTCCAAATAGGGAGATTAAAACTGTACACAGTACTCCAGATGTGGTCTCACATATGTTCTGTGCAGCTGCAGTAAAACCTCCCCACTGTATGCTCAATTCCCCTTGCAATAAACGGCAACATTCCATTTGTCTTCCTAATCACTTTTTGCACCTGCATACTAACGTTTTGTGATTCATGTACCAGGGCATCCAGATCCCTCTGTACCACTGAGTTCTGTAATCTCTCTCCATTTAAATAGTATACAGCTTTTCTATTCTTATACACAATAAGGTGCCACATAAAAGATTACTGCACAACATAAGAGCTCATGGTGTTGGGGGTAATGTATTAGCATGGCTAGAGGATTGGCTAACTAACAGGAAACAGAGAAGTGGGATAAATGGGTCATTTTCAAGTTGGCAAACTGTAACTAGTGGAGTGCTACAGGGATCAGTGCTGGGGCCTCAACTATTTACAACCTATATTAATGACCTGGATGAAGGGACCGAGTATACTGTAGCCAAATTTGCTGATGATGCAAAGATAGGTCGGACAGCAAGTTTTGAGGAGGACACAAATAGTCTGTAAAGGGACATAGATAGGTTAAGTGAGTGGGTAAAATTTGGCAGATGGAGTATAATGTGGGAAAATGTGAGGTCATCCACTTCGGTGGGAAGAATAGAAAAGCATATTATTTACATGGAGAGAGACTGCAGAATGCTGCGGTACAGAGCAATCTGAATGTCCTTGCACATGAATCACAAAAAGTTAGCATGCAGGTACAGTAAGTAATTAATAAGGCAAATGGACTATTAGCCTTTATTACAAAGGGGATGGAGTATAAAAGTAGGGAAGTATTGCTACAACTGTACAGGCCATTGGTGAGACTGCACCTCGAGTACTGTGTACAGTTGCATTCTCTTTACTTAAGGAGGGATTGCATTGGAATTAGTTCAGAGAAGGTTCACTAGGCAGAATCCTGGGATGAAGGGGTTGTTTTATGAGGAAAGGTTGAGCAGGTTTGGCCTAAGCTTATTGGAGTTTAGAAGATGGGAGGTGATCTTATTAAAACTTAAGATTCTGAGAGGCTGGGCTGGATTTTACTTCCCCTGCACCCCCCCACTCCCTGACATCGGGGATCATGGCAGGGCGCCAGAAAATGCCTCCAGCAGAGGCCCGCCACAGGCCTCAAAGCCGGGAAGGCCCGGCCCGATGTTGTTGGCGGCGGTGAGGCGTCTTGGTGGCCCACCTGCCGCTCGGCAATGGGACCAACATTTAAATATGTTAATTTTTAAAAATAAATGAATGAAGTACTTACCTGTTCCCGCCATCCGTTCTGGTGTCATATCGGTGCCAGTGGCTGGCACACACACACCTTCGGATCTCCGACTGGTGATCTAATGCAGAACACTGGTGAGGAGCAGGTAAGTTTCCCTTTTGGCCCAGCACACATGCTTTGGTACGATAATTGATTAAGTTCATCAGTTAGCAGGCTACCAAAAGGTTATTTCCCATTGTGGAACAATACACTATTAATAGTGTCACTTTTGGACCATGAAACAATAATACCCAGAAAAAGAAGAGGATATATAAAAATCTACAAAAACTTTGGCGAGCATTTTATGCTCTCCCCTGCGGCAGGTTTGGAGGTGGGGAGTGCATCTTTTTTTTTAGAGATACAGCACTGAAACAGGCCCTTCGGCCCACCGAGTCTGTGCCGACCATCAACCACCCATTTATACTAATCCTATACTAATTCCATATTCCTACCACATCCCCACCAGTCCCTATATTTCCCTACCACCTACCTATCCTAGGGGTAATTTATAATGGCCAATTTACCTATCAACCTGCAAGTCTTTTGGCATGTGGGAGGAAACCGGAGCAGCCGGAGGAAACCCACGCAGACACAGGGAGAACTTGCAAACTCCACACAGGCAGTACCCGGAATTGAACCCGGGTCGCTAGAGCTGTGAGGCTGCGGTGCTAACCACTGCGCCACTGAGCTGCCGGTCTCTGATTGGCTAATAGCTCTCAGAGGGAGGGACTTCCATTGCCAGGGTCTTTGATCCTGTGGAAGGCCCACCGCTCTCCCCTTAAGTGCTTAATTGGCACGTGATTCTGCAGGCCTCCCACAGAGGAGACAACATGGGTAATTCAGCGTCGCTTTTTCCAGACGTCGAGACCCTTGTCGCCTGGACAAAAACCCAGCCTTTGTTCTCAATAGTTTTATTTTCAATTTTATTTCCATAGGGAAAACATTTATAAATAAAACTAGTTAATTTGGGTTTGTGATTTTTTTTTTACAATTGTAATTTATAGTCTGAGCTTTACTTTCCTGTGTCCGTCTTAGGTATCTCATGTTACACATCCTAATGCAGAAATGGCTAAAAACCTTTCTAATATCTCTACTGAGTGAAGGGTATACAATAACACTGCCATTTAGCTGAACTCAGCCAAACTATTCATCATCCAACTGTTTTAGACAAATAATAATTTGGATACCTAGATGTCGGTTGCCTTGAATTAGAAGGGGTTACACAAACATAGATCATATTACCATAGGCAGATGAACTGGCAGAATGGAGTTACAAAACACACAAAACTATCACTCAAAAAATTAGGTAGCATCCTTAGTCTATTTGTATTGGACTGGAAATGAGTTGATTATTCCAAAGGCATAAGTATGCCATAAAGCACTCTGGTTGATAGTGTTCTCCACATAAGCATGTTATTGTGTTTTTTTAAAAAACAGTTGCTCTTGTGTTACTTTGCTTGGGTGATAGAGGATTTTGAAAATCCATAGCAGTTTGTTTTTGATTTGCTTCCTCCTGATTTATGAGGTAACTTCTTTCTTAATCAATTGTTTTTGCTGAAACTTTTTTTTATTGCTCGGAATACTACCTCAGGGCAGCTGGACAACCTACAGATTGGTTTATGTTGGGGAAATGATTTGTGAATGCAATTATCCGAAAGCACTATAGAATCCTATGACACATGATAGGGACAGGCACCAATTCTAAAATGATCCCAGCTGGCCCAGAACTTCAATATTCTCAAGCATCTTTTTCAGACGAGATAGAGAGTGCAATAAAAAGGGATGCTGGGTGGCAATTTTGGTTATAGAAGCAACTGCAACAAAAAAGGGGCAGTCACATTATTGGGAATGTACTCTAGACCCTGAACAGTCAGATGGAAATCGATGAGCAAATATTGTTACAACCGAGGTGGGAGGAGTGCACTGTTATTTCAGTCCCACTTCTCCACAGGCCACAACATATCAAAAAATTTTCCCACTCGCCGAAACAATCAATTAGATACTGTATTTATCCCCAGAATAAAGCAGGTTTCTTTAATAAACAACTAAATTATCCATTTATTATAAACCAAGTCTTAACCAATAATGAAGTAAACATATCCGTGAATTGAAATATTAAAGCCCCTTATTTTTCTTCCTAGCCCTCACATACACATTCACATACACAACCGGTTAACTTGGAAAAACGGGATTTTCGTTTACAGCTGTTACAAAGAAATAGGAGTAAAAATAACTTAGACTGCAGAGAAAATATGGAAGACCTTTGTTTTGGCGAGGTGTCCCAAAGGTGAATAAGTGTCTGCTACTAGGAATCTTTCCAGGTGACGTTGATGAACAGTTTGTTCTGGGTAGACGTTCAAAGAAATTCAACTACAGAAGGCTTCACATAGGTCTTCCATCAAGTGTGCAGCAACAATGTTTCAGTTCTCACACATTTGATGTAAAGTTCTTTTAAAGATGCAAGGTTTCTGCAAACATTCAGGATTTTTTTCAAAATAGAAGAGGAAACGTTACAACTTCATACAGGCTTTTTCTTTTCAAGAGCATGGATTATTCAAAGAGAGATAACAGTTGTCTGGATTTTTTGCTGATCTCCTGGCAGGTCCATAAACAATCTCCAACTATGTCTTTTGGTCCAAAACCCAGGTGGTTTTTAACAGTTCAAAATGAAACCAACCTTTTTCCAGGCAAGTCCTATGATAATCATAAATCCTGTCTTGTCATAACACATCCCCCCTGCTTTGTTTATTTGAAATCATGTGTTTTCCATGTGTTTACTGGCCAGCCTTTTGTTGACCTTCCTTTAAAAAATAAACACCCACAAAGTTCAGCAATCTCCAGACGATTCAATGCCCATGAAATCCTTTCCAGTTTTTAAAAATATAGATTCTCAAATTTTAACAAAAAAAGGAAACCCATGTAACAATATGTATGTAAATCTCTGAGCAGTGCAAAACCAATAGGGCAATAATAGTAGGGGATTTTAGTTACCCCAATATCCAATATTAACTGGGATAGTTTTAATGTGAAAGGAATGGAGGGAACAGAATTATTAAGGTGCATTCAGGAGAACTTTTTTGGCCAGTAGGTAACAAATCCAACAAGAGAGGGCATGATTCTGGACTTGGTTTTAGGTAATGAAGCTGGGCAAGTGGAAGGAGTGGAAGTGGGAGAGCATTTTGGTGGTAGTGATCATAATTCAATTAGTTTTAACATAATTATGGAAAAGGACAGAGATAGAACAGGAGTTAAAGCTCTAAATTAGGGTAAGGCCAATTTTACTAAGCTGAGAAGTGATTCAGCAAAAGTGGACTGGAAACAGCTACAGGAATTGGTGGTAGAAATCTGGTCCAGCGATCGAACGCTTCGAGTCAGAGAACCAAGCAATGATCGAGGATCTGGTGAGCAACCCTGAAAGAAGGTAAAACATTTTTGTCCCTACTGGCACTAGGCAGGCAGCACTGGGAATGTCTTAGAGAGGACACGTGGTGACCGGAGCTAAGAGAGAAAGAAACAAACAACGAGGCTGCAAATACTCAATTCTCTGTGAAAAGGGAGTTAAAGAAATATAGCAGTAACGCTATAAAATTTAGTTTGACACAAGGAACAAATTAATCCTAAATCCAGCAGTGAGATTTCAAAGGCAGAAATGTTGGTCATAGCGGGATACAGCGAGGGGCTGAAAAAGCAAAGGAAACTTCTGATACTGGAGGGAAAAGCCCAAAAGTGAAAGTAAAACAAATTGAAGCTATTGAGCTAAAATTCACAATACCAGAGAGGTTTGGACACACGGAAGGACCAAATCAAACTCAAAATTGGTCACTTTGGCAAAAAAAATTTCTGAGGTACAGAATTGCTTCCAAATTTGACAGTCAGTCTGAAGCAGAGCAGAGCAAGTTAACACATTGCTGTATTCTACTGGGGCTATAGCAGGTGATGTTATTGCAAGACTAGGCATTAATGAGGCATCTGCCAAATTTGATGTTTTAAAAGCTTTTGATTCTTATTTCAACTTGCGGAGAATAAGATTTTAGAAAGGGCAAGATTCAACAAAAGGATCCTGGAACCAGGAGAAACAGTTGATGCTTTTACCAATAACTTTTACAGGCTAGTTGAAGGACGTGAATATGGACATCTTAAAACAGAATTCATAAGAGACCGCACTGTATTAGGTATTGCTGATGAATTCCCATCAGATTTATTGAAGTCTAAAGGAGACCTCACCCTGGGCAAACTATTCAGCTGGTGAGACAAGCAGAGGTCTGGAAGAACAGCAGAGCAATCCTGAGAGGTGAAGAAAGGCCCTAGTTCAGGAAACCTCCAACATCTGTGCAGTTCCTTAACCAGAGTGCTGTAAAAGAAGCACCAGAAAACAAAGTACATTGGGTGTGTGGGGTGGGGAGCGAAAGATGCCATTAAACCCTGCCAGCTATGTGACGCCAAAAGTACCCTCAGGTGCGAACAGTGTCCTGTAAACAAAGCCGAATACTTCCACTGCAAGAAAATAGGATATTTTGGTAAATTGTGCCAATGTAAAATTTCTACTCCCACAAGTTCAAAAGAAAAAGCATTCAAGCATAGAGTGATTAATAAAGTTAATCACTCACCTCCTTCAGGAGAGCAATCAAAACACTTTTTTGGTGAGATCAATGATCTGCAGATATATATGTCAACGGACATATCGCTAACTTTATACTGGACATCAGAGCAAGTGTAGCGATCTTATCAGACAAAGAGCCGTGGTTATCAACATATTTTCTGCAAATGACAGAAACTCAGTTACATGGCCCAGGACGGGCTGAACTTGAAGTAGAGGGAAAGTTACAGGCAACACTCCAGTACAAGGGAAAACAGATATTAGAAGCATTGTATGTTCTAAGGATTCAGGAATTCTCTTTCTTAAGTAGAACAGCCTGTATTGACCTTCATCCCCGTGTTTTAGATTCCCCGAGCAGAGGAAATAATCTCTCAGTGTCTACCCTATCCAGCTCCTTTCTCATTCTTCTAAACTCCATAGAATATAGACCCAATTTACTTAACCTTTCATCATAGGACAACCCCCTCAACCCAGGGACCAATTTAGTGAACCTTCGCTGCACTGCCTCTAATGCAAGTATATTATTTCTTAAATGTGGAGACCAAAACTGCACACAGTATTCCAGATGTGGTCTCACCAAAATCCTGTACAATTGTAGCAGCACTTCCTTATTCCTGTACTCCAATCCCCTTGCAATAAAGGTCAACATGCCATTTGCCTTCCTAATTGCTTGCTGTACCTGCATGTTAACTTTCTGTGTTCCTTATACAAGCACATGCAAGTGTCTTTGAACATCAACACTTACAAGTTCTACACCTTAAAAAAATTATTCTGCTTTTCTATTCTTACAAGCAACGTGCATAACTTCACACTTTCCTACATTATACTCCATCTGCCATCTTGTAAACCACTCACTTAACCTGCCTATATCTCTTTGCAGCCTCTCTGTGTCCACCCCATAGCTTACCTTTCCACCTACCTTTGTATCATCAGCAAACTTAGATGCATTACTCTCTGTCTAAGTCATTAATATAGATTGTAAATAGCTGAGGCTCCAGCTCCGATCCTTGCGGCACTCCACTATTCACAGCCTGTCAACTTGAAAGTGACCTGTTATGCCCACTCATTGCTTCTTGTCTGTTAAACAATCATCTATCCATGCTAACATATTACTCCCAACTCCATGAGGCCATATCTTGTGTATTAACCTTTTCTGTGGCACCTTATCGAATGCCTTTTGGAAATCCAGGTAAACTACATCTACGGTATTAAAAACAAGAAATGCTGGAAATACTCAGCAGGTCAGGCAGCATCTGTGGAGAGCGAAGCAGAGTTAACGTTTCAGGTCAGTGACCCTTCATCAGAACTCGCAAATGTTAGAAATGTAATAGGTTTTAAGTAAATAAAGTGGGGGTTGGGCAAGAAAAAAAAAGTGCAAGGATAGAGGGTCACAGAGAATAACTGACTAGAAGGTCGTGGTGTGTCACTGACCTGAAACGTTAACTCTGCTTCGCTCTCCACAGATGCTGTCAGACCTGTTGAGCATTTCCAGCATTTCTTGTTTTTATTTCAGATTTCCAGCATCTGCAGTATTTTGCTTTTATTGCTACATCTACTGGTTCCCCTCTATCTACCCTACGAGTTATATCCTCAAAAAACTCTAATAAATTTGTCAAACAGGAGTTCCCTTTAGTAAAACCATGTCTACTTGTTCTAATCATATGTTGCTGATCTGAGTGCATTGTTAAGACTTCCTTAACAATAGATTCCAGCATTTTCCCAACGACTGATGTTAGGCTAACTGCCCGTAGTTCTCTCCCTCCTTTCTTGAAAAGTGGTGTAACATTTGCAAAGAACTATGTCAAATATTCTACAGGGCCTTGAAGATGTAATATGCCATATGGACGACATCTTAGTTCATGGTGAGTCCAATGAAGAACAAAACCGAAGGATTAGAGTGGATTTGAATCATCTGCAGGACGAAGGCGTAACACTTAATGAGAAGTGCGAGTTTTCAAAAACATCCATTTGTTTTTTAGGACACATTGGGCTGAATTTTATTAGTGCGCCGCACGTCACAGCCGCTGAGCCCCCGCAATATTTCGTGATGACGTAAAGGGGGCGGCCGCTCCAACCCTAGCAATGACGTCCGGCGCCACCGCACAGGCACCGGCGCCATTTTTAAAGGGCTTCAAGCCCATTACAAAAATTTGAACGTTTAAAGAGAAAGTACTTTGTTAATTTTTTAAGCTGGAGGCCCTTTCCCAACTCCCCCAATGGTTGTTTTCTATGCCAATGTGACAAGCATTAATTTTATTCCCACCCTGAACTTTCCCCCGAACCTTCAACCCCTTCCCACAATCTCCACAGCTAATAAAAAACGTTTTCCCCACTCCCCTCCCACCCTGATAATTTCAGTCCTCCCCCGCTCCCCACCAGTGTCTCGCCTCGGGACTCCTTATGGAGTTCCGAAGCCGCGCGAGTTGCGGCAGGCGGCAGTAATATAGGTGTGGAAAGGCCGCCAGGACCAGGTAAGTGGATTTGCATTTGTTTTACATAATTTTAAGATTTAAATGTAGGCGGGGGGGCTGCACCAAGGCCTCGCTACCACCAGTAAAATGCGGCGGGGCCTTATTGGCGTCGAGGGTTGTGGCGGGCCACTCCCGCAAGCATTTTACGGGCTCATCTGCCACGACCACTGAGGTCAAGGGGCTGGTAAAATTCAGCCCACTGTCAGCAGTAGCAGCACAATGGAAGACCCCCAAAAGACGAGAGACATTAACGAATTTCCACTTCCTTTTTCTGTCCAACAAATTCGTCATGCGCAGATGCAAGATGAAGAATGCATCAATATCTGCCAATATTGCAGACAAGGCTGGCAACAAGTCCCAAGGGTAAGAGGATGAAAATCTTCTTTGAAAACAGAAGACACTTTATTATTGTGGATGATTTGCTGGTATATGATGAGTGACTGGTGATTTCAGAGTCACTCCGGGTAGAGATCTTAGAGAAAATATACTCGAGTCATATGAGCATAACTAAATGTAGAGCATGGGCTCAGGCACCTGTGTGGTTGCCAAGAATATCAAAAGATATAGAAGAAATGATTTCAAATTGCCACGCATGTGCTGTGCATTGACAGGATCAGAGAAAACCTCTTATCTTGACCCAATTCCCAACCAGATCATGGGAATGTCTAGTGATGGATCTATTCATCTTTGATGGAAAATCCTATCTGATAGTAGTCGATTACTTTTCTAGGTGGATTGTTAAACGTATGTACACAACAACTGAAGCAGTCATTCAAGTGTTACAAGAAATCTTCACAACACATGTTATACCTGATCAGATAGTGCCCATAGGAAACATGGAATGTGTGCAAAGTGTTCATATTATACATGTATCATCTTCAAATATTGCGTGGAACTGTGTGCATGCTGATTCAAAAAGGATTGGCATATCCTATCTGAAATTGTTGTATCCGTTAGTCTGATGTTTGTGAAAGCTGCAGGACTTTGTCTTACTCAGGAAAGAACTACTTTATTCATTGAGTAGAAAGGAACATAAGAAAGAAAAGAAATAGGAGTAGGAGTAAACCATACAACCCATTGAGTCTGCTCTGCCATTCAGTAAGATGTTCTGCCTCAATTCCACTTTCCTGCTTTATCCCCTTAGTATCCACAACCTGACTGATCTCTGTCTTGAATATACTCAGCAACTGAACATCCACAGCCCTCTGTGGCAGAGAGTCTCAAAAATTCACAACCCTCTAAGTGAAGAACTTTCTCCTCATCTTAGTCTTAAATGGCTGACCTCTTATCCTGAGACTATGACCTCTAGTTCTAGACTTTCCACCCAGGGGCAAACAGCCTCTCAGCATCTGTAGCCTATTTTATGTTAAATGTATCTCTAAATGTTGGTTTTCTTTAGCATTGAAGCATCACTTCAATGTGTTACTGATCACTAATTTCATCATTTGTCAGCTGGAACCAGATTCCTGAAGTCCAGTTGGAGAGGAACTTTAACTTGCTGCTGACTGGAATTGTATTACTATTGTGATGAGTAACTGATGCTTTGCTTAAGAGGGGGTGGGAGGGGGTGTTGTTTATCTTCCCAGGCTTATTGCAACTCCAGTATTACCAGTTCGAGAAGACTCTCTGATCTTTCAACAATATTTAAGTTTTGAACATTTAATGTACGAATAGTCGCACCAGTCTGTGTGACTCCTCTAAAGCCTTGCTGCATCTATCTTCAAGTCTCTCTCACATGTGATCTCTTACAACATCATGGTAGGAAGTATTCTTTACACTCTCTCAACATTAACCCTTTAGGACCCTTATACTACATCTGCCCCCAAGTCTTGATCCAAATATATATATTTACATACATTCACTTTTTATTTATATACTACCCTTCCTTCCTCCCACCCCCACCCCCCCCCCCCCACCCCCAAGTCTCTGACTTCATAGATTCAATCTGTCTGGAGTGTTACGGTTAAGTGAAGAGGGAGTTGAAGGGCTTCCCTCTTTTCCCTATCCTTGTTTGACCACAACAGCTTTAATACTTTCTTAAAGAGGATGTACTGGCCAATTCAGTAGGTATTTGATTACTTACTTCAAATGATCATACTAGAACCAATTGGACAGGCTTTCTTGCATTAACAAAGAAAGAGGTTAACTTTATTATATTAAAAACTAATAACAGTAATAAACAACACGGCAACTTTCACTCACACACACTCTGGAAGTTTACACACAATTAGGTTACAGAGAGGGGAAAGATAGATTGGGTGAGTTAGAGTCCCTAGAATAAAAAGGTATAGAGTCTGTGGAATTTGGTGATTCGGCTGGCTTCGAGCTGAATTTGGTGGTCCTGAGGCTTTTAGTTTGAAAAGGTAGATGACTTGTTTGGTGGGTCTCTTGGAGACAGCGATGCAGCTGATTTCTTTCAAAGGGGTTTCTGATTGTAGCCGGAATATGCAGGGGTGGTCAGTTAATAGGCAGGATTTGAAAGCTTTCAAGATGGAATGGAGAGAGAGAGAGAGGGACCCCCACTTGGGTCTGCACATATCAGAGTCTGTAGCTTCTTCTCGCCCTGTTGTAAAAAGACACACCTTAAAACCACAGATGGGGAGGGGTTTGCCACATGGCAGTCATTCAGTCATTCAAACATTGCAGTTAGCAGTAGTTCTCTCTTGTTAAAAAGAATAGGTACATAAGAACTTGGAGCAGGAGTAAGCAATTCAGCCCCTCGAGCCTGCTCCGCCATTCAATACGATCATGGCTGATCTCATCTCGGTCTAAACTCCACTTTCCTGCACGTTCCCCATAATCCTTCAACCCATTACTAATTTAAAATCTGTCTATCTCCTCCTTAAATTTACTCAATGTTGTGGCATCCACCGCACTCTGGGGTTGCGAATTCCACAGACTCACGACCCTTTGAGAGAAGTAATTTCTCCTCATCTCTGTTTTAAATCTGTTACCCCTTATCCTAAAATTATGACCTCTCATTCTAGATTGCCCCACCAGAGGAAACATCTTCTCCACGTCTACTTTGTCAATCCCTTTAATCATCTTATATACCTCAATTAGATCTCCTCTCATTCTTCTAAACTCTAGACAGTAAAGGCCTAAACTGCTCAATTTCTCTTCATAAGACAAACCCCTCATCCCTGGAATCAATCCAGTGAACCTCCTCTGAACTGCCTCCAATGCAACTACATCCCCCTCAAGTAAAGGGACCAAAACTGTACGCAATACTCCAGCTGCAGTCTCACTAATGCCTTGTACAGTTGCAGCAACACTTCCCTACTTTTATACTCCATCCCTTTAGCAATAAATGCCAAAATTCCATTGCCTTCCTTATTACCTGCTGCACCTGCAAACTAGTTTTCTGCGATTCATGCACGAGGACACCCAGATCCCTCTGCACCGAAGCATTCTGAAGTTTCTCTCCATTTAGGTAATAATTTGCCTTTCTATTCTTCCGACCAAAATGGATAACCTCACACTTAGCCACTTTAAACTCCATCTGCCAAAATTTGGCCCATTCACCTAACCTATCCATATCCATTTGTAAACTTCTTATTTCTTTATTGCAACAGGTAGTTCCTTTAAACTTCCTGGGTCGTGGTTCTTGCTGGGATATGAGCAGACATTTTGTCTCCCTGTTCAGAAGCATTGTAAGATGCAGTGTTTCAAATTAGGTAGCCATATTAAGCTGCCAGCAAAGTCATCCTTTTAGCTGGTCTTTTTAAAATGTCTTTTAAAAATTCAGATCTCCAGTCAGTGGATTAAAGAAAATTATCATTCAACAAAGCACATTGGTGTAACAGGACATTTCACAACTCTCCCTGATCTTGTTGTCACCAGAAGCAGAAGATTGGTAGTCTTTCTCAGAACTCTTGTTTCTTGATTTGGACAGCCTTCATTGAGGTTTGTAGAATCCGACGATTTCTGAATTTCAGGTTCAACATCTGATTCATCCAAATGTTTGACTGATTGGCGTCTTTGATGAATAGGAATAAGATTCCTTCAGTTTCTTCCTACAGTACCTTCTTAAGTTCTTACCAAATAAGATCACTATCGATTCTCTTCTCTCTGGGACAATTATTCCTTCTCTGTTTTGGTCTCATAATTGTACCTTTTGACCTTCTGACAACATCGGTAGGTGGCTGATACAGCATTTCCTATCATAATGCAGGCTTCTTGCTTTCGGTAAGACTTTTCTCTGTCCTAACCTCTCTTATAATCATGGACTTATGGCCCTGCAAGTAACTTCTGGGGTAGGATTGGAAGTTGCGTTCTAAGATTCCTTCCCCTCAGCAGTTCAGATGGTGCTAATCCACATAACAATGGAGTAGTTCTGTTGTTCAGAAGTGCTGATGAAAATCTCGATTTTTCTTTAACAGTGCTTTAATAGTTCTGACTGCTTGCTTAGCTTCTTCATTAAATTGTGGATACCTAGGGGAACTTGTTAGATATACAAATCCACAGTTTTCCACAAAGTGCATGAAATAATCGTTTGCAAATTGTGGTCCATCTCATCTGAAATAACATCACATTCAGGCTAAAAAAAAATCACACATGGTGATTGACTAATAAACACGTGGTAGAGATTAGGAAGCAATAAACTAGTCGAGTTTTCCCAGTGACATCATAAATCACAAGGCTGTAACTGGAGTAATTTGTAATCATCATTTGAATTGAATTTGTGCACGTGCCTTGAAACCACTCCAAGGTATATGTTACATTTTCCAAAGGATATTGTTCCTTTCTTGGGAATTATTATTCAGTTTTGACTGTTTTTATCATGACAGCAGTTAGATGTTATTGTTGCTAGATGACATTCACATCAAAAGATTAATGATTATTACTGCAAACTTAGACAGAAACAATTTTTTTGCTGATCATTAAGAGATTACTGTATATTCATATCAACAAAATTCAAGGTGAAGAAAAAACAAGCTGACAAAAATAGGCAGAGACACAAAGAAGCAAATAGTCTAGTTCAGAAGTTGATGAGGAGAAACAAAGAACTGGTGAAAAGATGTGGCCCAAATTTCTATCTCCTTTTCTCTCCTATGCTTTCTCTCAGTCACTTGATTTATTGACATTCATGTTAGACTTAAAGGCCACTAAATTGGGCTCTGAAGCATCGTAGTTTTGGTAGCAGTCACGATGCTTTCATTTTGTGCCAGTTCGCCGTTCCCTCAGAGTTTGAGCCACCATACCAAACCAGAGGGTGGCAACTAGGGCTTTCTGCTTAACACCTGGTTCATGACTCTGCTCTGTAACCCAACTACATGTGGCCAACATGCAAAAAATGAGGGCCATGATGCCACACAAAACATTACAGAGCAGACCATTGGGGTGCTGAAGCAACGGTTCCATTGCCTGGACTGCTCTGGAATAACCCTGCATTACTCGCTGGAGCGTGTATCCTGAATCATGCTGGTGCCACCAGGGACATGGCAAGCAGCTCAGGAGGAAGAGGAAAAGGAGGAGCAGGAGGAAGGGAAGAGGCAACTATTGTGATAACTCTACACAACATCACAGGAAGTGATGTCATCCAACATGTGATCAGTTAGCTGGAGTTAAGCAAGACACCTAGTCACACGTGTAAAATAGAGCTCACTTGTAAATATGTTACTCTACAAATAAAGAACCCACAGTTTTATAGCTACTCAACTTAAGATTGCTTGGTACTTCATTGTTACATAAAAGCAATAATGCAACAGCAACTAGTAAATCCCTCTCCACCTCTCCAACCAAGCTGTCTGTGATCGCCTCATTCGACTACACTTCCACTGAACACAGCCCCAAATCCCCATTCAGCAACAGTCACACAACTTACCATCCCTCTGTTATGGACCATCACAACATCCTCTTGGCTACAATGCTGAAATAAAAGCCACTACAGAAAAATATGCAAACCAACTTTATCCAACAAACCATACAATATTTCATACAAAAGTCAACTAATCACCTTTATGTATTGCCTTAGTGGATGGCTTGGCGAGTGCCTTTGCCTGGGCTAGACTTCCTGTGCAGTGCGACCCCAGTGGCTGCAGCATGGCTGGGGGAAGTTTGTTGACTTTCACTGGGGGAGATTACAGATGGCCTTGCAATACAACCCCAAGCAGCTCTGGGCTTTGGACTGCACCACCTTGGAATGGGAGACAGTCGTCTAGGCTGGCTGGCTGACAGGCAACAGCAGGGGCACTTGCAAAGTGCCTGTGGTGGAAGCATGAATGCTGTCATCCTGAGAGAGGACAGCAGGTTCGTGCTTCACTGAGCCACTGTCACTCCCCCAGGGCAGTGCCTTAGTAACCCTAGTAATCCTAGATTGCTGGATTGCTGTGAGACCCTGAAAGCCCTTTGAGCACTGGCATCTGCAGCCATGAAGGCAACAGTCTGAACCTGCATGGCTGCAAGCTGTGAATTCATGACCTCAGTCTGAGCTAGCAGTGCAGCACTGAGACATTGGTTGGCTTCTGTCTGTGCTGCAATGGAAGCTGAGACATTGGCCATCAGATGCTGCAGAATGGTAGGCAGGCAGATAATCTTGGGGATCTAAAAGATTAAATGGATAAGGAGAGGCTTGCGCAAATGGAGTGGGGGTGGGGTGGAAAGCAAGAGGTCCCTGGTCACACCATCTTCAGCTTGCACTTCATGCCAGATA
Source organism: Heterodontus francisci (assembly GCF_036365525.1). Taxonomy (NCBI): domain Eukaryota; kingdom Metazoa; phylum Chordata; class Chondrichthyes; order Heterodontiformes; family Heterodontidae; genus Heterodontus; species Heterodontus francisci. The sequence goes on along the minus strand of NC_090387.1, from coordinate 22,633,643 downwards.
GCAGGATAAGGGTGAAGTGGGATTTGAGAAGGGGCATAAAGCAGGAACATACTGTCATCCTGAATGTTCTCGGTGATGGCAGATGCAACATTCTCAGTCACACCAGGCCTCATGATGCGAAACAGCTTCTCCTCCAAAGGGTTCAGGAAATGCAGGCATGTCTGCTCTCCACCACTTCATTGCTGCTCTCTGTGGTTATGTACCACCTTGACCTGCAAGAGAGAGGGAAGTGGGTCAGCGAAAGTGGTGCAATGTGTTTGGATGACGTGCCTGCCATTGAGTTGAAAAGCTGGCAGTCTGCGTAAGCTTGAGATGTGACTGTGAGGCTTACAGCAGTGCTAAGTATGTGAGGGTGAGGTGAGGCTGTGGATTTAGGGCCTGAGTCACGTTTGATATAACAGGGTGTGCGATGAGCGATTCTGTGCCTGTTTTCTCGCCTAATCCAATTTTTCCCCAAAATATGAGACATTTTATATAGTGCCTTTCATGACCTTAGGATTTCCCAAAGTGTTTTACAGCCAATGAAGTACTTTTGAAGTGCAATCACTTTTGTAATGTAGGAAATACGACAACTAATCTGCATGTGGCAAGTTCCCACTGAGAGCAATACAATAATGACCGGATAATTTGTTTCTTTAAATGTTGATTGAGAGAGAAATAATGGCCAGGGCACCAGGGAAAACTCGCTTGCTCTGCTTCAAAATATTACCATGGTATCTTTTATGTCCACCTAAGAGGGCATATGGGGCCTTAGTTTAATGCCTCACATGAAAGACGGCATCTCCACCAGTGCCTCCGTACTGCACTGGACTGTCAGCCTAGATATTGTGGTTCGATTCTGTTTGCCAAATCAGACCAGCTGCTCCACGCATCCTTGCCAGTGCATGTCTGCTCTTAGTTACCAGAGAGAAAGACACAATATTATAGTTAATTGTACATTGTGACTGCAAATATTTTTTCACAATTGATTAAATATGACATTGTCCTGTCATAAAGTGCTGATTGGATGAATTACCAATATAAATAATCACGAATTAAACTTTGGAATTTCAGTTTTGATTTTGATGATGTTTTTATTTTGTTAGTCTACCAAGTGAACCACAAATAGTGACTGTTACACCCACTGGTTACTGTATAAGGATATAGTACTCAAAAACAAAACACAAAGGCATTTTTTTTTCCTGCTGAAAAAGGTTGACATTCATGGTGATAGAATGCAGGTTCATGATTTTACAGTTGCCACTGTTGAAAGAGAGCTTAATCCCTCTTTTTGGCATTTATAGACCAAGCTCCAGCCTACAAAATTATATAATTCAAAACAATTAAATACTATTGGGCTAGATTTTTCTGTGAAAATAATGGTGAGGCTAATGTTACTCTCTGTTATATATGCACAAATAGTACAGCAACTTCAGGCAAGGCGTAGACTAATGATTTGGAGGTATGAGTTCAAATCCCAATTACAGCTGGGGAATTTAAATTCAGTTAATTAAATTTTATAAAGTCTGGAGTGAAAAGCTAGTATCAGTAATAGTAACTATGTAACTACAAAATTGTCATAAAAATCCATCTGTTTCATTAATGTCCTTTTAGCTAATGAAATCTGCCCTCCTTACCTGGTCTGGCCTATGTGTGACTTCAGACCCACACTGTCCTTTGAAATGGTGGTAATGCAGTGGTGACAAACTGCTATGAAAAAGTCACTGTGGGGGTACCTTCACAAGAAAGACTGCAGCAGTTCAAGAAAGCAGCTCACCACCACCTTCTCAAGGGCAATTAGGGATGGGCAATAAATACTGGCCCCCCTCCTATTTCTCTACATGCTGCCCCTCGGTGCATCTGAAAGTACAGCATTCGTTTTCATATGTACACTGACGACATCCAGCTCTACCTCACCACCACCTCTCTTGACTCCTCCACTGTTGCGAAACTATCAGACTACTTTTCCAACATCCAGAGGGAAAGTGGTTCCCAGTTGGGGTCCTCCGTAGGCCATAAACTGCCCACAGAGGAGGCACCCCCCGCCCCCACCCCCCCCACCGAAGCCCACAGGGAGGGTGCCTCATGTTACAAAGCACCCTTCCCACATGGCGGAGGCACCCCCTGCTGCTAGTAAGATCCCGGTGGTGATGGGAAGAGGCCCTTAATTGGCTGCTAATAGACCACTTAAGGGCCTCAATTGGCCTCTGGGTGGGAAGGCCGTAATCAGCCTATCCCGCCCCTGGGAATATTGCATGGCGACAGAGAGGTGACAGCCCTCCCTCACCTGCCTGCCACCTGTTGCGATACTCCATGCCGCCCCACCTCTGATCCCGCCTCAGGGGCCGCATAAAATCATGGCCACTAACTCTGTTTCTCTCTCCACAGATGCTGCCTGACCTGCTGACTATTTAGTTAAGGAGATACACAGTTTTTTTTCCTGTACACTCAGATCCTAGGTGCCCTGTTACCGTCTCCACACTGTTATCAGGTCACACTTTCAGCAACTTGCCACAACAAAAAATTTAAAAACCTAAATATGCAAGCTCAAATCTAACAAATGGCGTACATAATTCGATGCTCTGTCTCACCTCTAACTTGATGTATGTAGATGTTTATATTTTAAATAACGAAGATAATGCTGACAATTAAAATATTGTTCATACACAGATCTATGCACATCAATGTTAATTTTTTTTAAAAGTCATATCTTTAAAATATTTCACATGATAATTTATAACAGGACTTGGGCGTTTGCCACTCCACTTCCAAGAATCAGAGTATGCATTTCATTCTCGGGCAAGTTATGGTTGTGGGATGCAGTCTCAGATTCCTAGCCGTCTTGTGGTGGAATATGCGGCTGATCTCCTGATGGTCTATGATAGGGGCATGTCTGCATTCTTCAAGGTCTAGTGGTGGGGTGCATGTCTGATTCCTGGTGACTCATTTCACATTCAGTCTCAGGTGTCCTTGTGGTGAATTGTGTGGATGGTTCGGGGTGATCTCATGGTGGCTTGTGAGCCCGAACACTGGTACCCTACGAGCAGGATGACTTTTTATTTATTTATTTTTATTTTTTTATTTAGAGATACAGCACTGAAACAGGCCCTTCGGCCCACCGAGTCTGTGCCGACCTTCAACCAACTTGATGCAAGTACATCAGCTGTATCATTTTCGATTGTTTGTGCTGAGTGCAAAGTGAGTAAGAAAACCACTAGGTGCAATGCATCTTCAGTCTTACTGAGTTACCTTCAATCAAGTTGGTTGGATCATTAGGAACTAAATCACAGGGCTGTTGGTGGGCATGATTCTATTTGGTTCTGCTAGCCTCTCTTTATAATGATGATTGAAGAACATAAGAAATAGAAGCAGGAGTAGGATATTCAGCCCCTCAAGCCTGCCCCGCCATTCAATAAGATCGTGGCTGATCTGTCCCAGGCCTCAACTCCTCTTTCAGGCTTGCTCCGCATAATCCTCGACTACCTGAGATTTCAAAAACCTATCTTCCCCTTCCTTAAATACATTTAGTGATCTAGCCTCCACAACTCTCTGAGGTAGAGAATTCCAGAGATTCACTACCCTCCGAGAGAAGAAATTCCTTCGCATCTCAGTTTTAAATATGTGCCCCCTTATTCTGTAACTATGTCACCTGGTTCGAGATTCCCCCACCAGTGGAAACATATTCTCAACATCTAACCTGTCAAGCCCCCTTAGAATCTTATATGTTTCAATAAGATCACCTCTCATTCTACTAAACTCCAATGAATGAAGGCCTAACCTGTTTAGCCGTTCTTGATAAAACATCCCAGGAATCAGCCGAGTTGACCTTTTCTGAACTGTCTCCAATGCTAGTATATCCTTTCTTAAATACAGGGACCAAAACTGTACGCAGTACTCCAGGTTTGGCCTCACCAACACCCTGTACAGTTGTAACAAGACTTCCCTATTTTTAAACTCCAACCCCCTAGCAATAAAGGCCAAAATTCCATTGACCTTCCTAATTACTTGCTGCACCTGCATGCTAACTTTTTGTGTTCCATGTACAAGAACACCCAGATCCCTCTGTACTACAGTATTTTGTAGTCTTTCTCAATCTAAATAATAATCTGCCTTTTTATTCTTCCTACCAAAGTGGATGACCTCACACCTTCCCACATTGAACTCCATCTGCCAGGTTTTTTCCCACTCACTTAACCTATCTATATCCCTTTGCAGATTCTTTGTGTCCTCATCACAACATGCCTTCCCACCTATTTTTGTATCATCAGCAAATTTGTATACACTACACTCTGTCCCTTCCTCCAAGTCATTGATATAGATAGTAAATAGTTGAGGCCCTAGGACCGATCCTTGTGACACCCCACTAGTTGCAGCTTTCCAACTTGTTAAAGACCCATTGATCCCGACTCTCTGTTTTCTGTGTGTTAGCCAATCCTCAGTCCATGCCAACACATTACCCCCAATACCCTGAGCTCTTATTTTGTGCAATAACCTTTTATGTGGCACCTTATTGAACGCCTTCTGAAAATCCAAATACACTACATCTAATGGTTCCCCTTTATCCACTCTGCTTGTTATATCCTCAAAGAACTCTAACAAATTTGTCAAACATGATTTCCCTTTCATAAAACCATGTTGACTTTGTTTGATTGCATTATGTTTTTCTGAATGTCCTGCTATTTCTTCCTTAATAATGGACTCCCAATGACATATGTTAAGCTAACTGGTCTATAGTTTCCTGATTTCTGTCTAAGAATGACTAAGAATGTTAAAAAGACAACCCGAAAGACATTGTGTCACAATGCGCGGAGTGTTCGCAATAAGGTAGGTGAATTAACCGCGCAAATAGATGTAAATGGATACGATATAGTTGCGATTACAGAGACATGGCTGCAGGGTGACGAAGGATGGGAACTGAACATCCAGGGGTATTCAATATTTAGGAAGGGCAGGCAAAAAAGGAAAGGAGGTGGGCTAGCATTGTTAGTAAAAGAGGAAATTAATACAATAGTAAGGAAAGATATTAGTTCAGAGAATCCTGATGTGGAATCTGTATGGGTGGAGCTAAGAAACACCATGGGGGCAGAAACCGTTTGTGGGGGTTGTATATAGACCCCCAAACAGCAGGGGTGATGTAGAGGATGGCATTAAACAAAAAATTAGAGACGCATGCAATAAGGGTGCAACTGTAATTATGGGTGATTTTAATCTACATATAGATTGGGCAAGCCAAATTCGCAATAATACTATAGGGGAGGAATTTCTGGAGTGCGTACATGATGGATTTTTGGACCAATACGTTGAGCAGCCAACTAGAGAACAGGCCACCCTAGACTGGGTATTGTGAAATGAGAAAGGATTAGTTAACAATTTTGTTGCATGGGGACCCTTGGGGAAGAGCGACCATAACATGATAGAATTCTTCATTAAGATGGAGAGTGAGAGAGTTGATTCCGAGACAAAGGTCCTGAATCTAAATAAAGGAAATTACGAAGGTAAATTCATTGCAGCAGCTTATTCGGGAGCAGAGAGTGCGAGCCAGTGATCAGCTGGGAAGCAGCTTATTCGGGAGCAGAGAGTGTGAGCCAGTGATCAGCTGGGAAGGTCAGTTTCAAAGTAAACTTAATTTCCTTTTGTTTTCGGCGGAGACCAGGGGGCTGCTGGGTAAGTAAAACCCTATATATTTGGGCCGTTTCTGAACCCGAGACACTACACGGGTAGTGTCTCCCACCCGCCCTGATCCTCTAACCAAAAAAAAAGGACTCGGTGGTGTGTAGATAAGGTAAGGCTTTTTCGATTTCTCTTTTTTTTTGTCGTTCCTTTTTCATTTAACTAAGTTAAGCTTAAGATTAAAAATGGCAGGAGATCTCAGACCCGTGTCATGCTCCTCTTGCTCAATGTGGGAGCTCAGGGACACGGCTGATGTCCCTGACTCCTTCACGTGCAGGAAGTGTGTCCAGCTGCAACTCTTGTTAGACCGCATGACAGCTCTGGAGCTGCGGATGGACTCACTTTGGAGCATGCGCGATGCAGAGGAGGTCGTGGATAGCACGTTTAGCGAATTGGTCACACCGCAGATTAGGATTGCTGAGGGAGAAAGGGAATGGGTGACCAAAAGGCAGAGAAAGAGCAGGAAGGCAGCGCAGGAGTCCCCTGCGGTCATCTCCCTCCAAAACAAGTATACCATTTTGGATACTGTTGAGGGAGATGGCTCACCAGGGAAAGGCAGCAGTAGCCAGGTTCATGGCACCGTGGCTGGCTCTGCTGTTCAGAAGGGTGGGAAAAAGAGTGGAAGGGCTATAGTCATCGGGGATTCGATTGTAAAGGGAGTAGATAGGCGGTTCTGTGGTCGAAAACGAGACTCCCGAATGGTATGTTGCCTCCCAGGTGCATGGGGCAGGGATGTCTCAGATCGGCTGCAGAACATTCTGAAGGGGGAGGGTGAACAGCCAGTTGTCATTGTGCACATAGGCACCAATGATATAGGTAAAAAACGGGATGAGGTCCTACAAGCAGAATTTAGGGAGTTAGGAGCGAAGTAAAAAAGTAGGACTTCAGAGGTAGTAATCTCAGGTTTGCTACCAGTGCCACGTGATAGTCAGACTACAAATGAAAGAATAGTCAGGATGAATGCGTGGCTTGAGAGATGGTGCAGGAAGGAGGGGTTCAGATTTTTGGGACATTGGGACCGGTTCTGGGGGAGGTGGGACTATTACAAATTGGACGGTCTACACCTGGGCCGGACTGGAACCAATGTCCTTGGGAGTGCTTTTGCTAACGCTGTTGGGGAGGGTTTAATCTAATGTGGCAGGGGGATGGGAACCAAATGGATTAGTACCTGGGAGTATGATGTTATTGCTATTACTGAGACTTGGTTGAGGGAAGGGCATGATTGGCAACTAAATATCCCAGGATATCGATGCTTCAGGCAGGATAGAGAGGGAGATAAAAGTGGTGGAGGAGTTGCATTACTGGTCAAAGAGGATATCACAACTGTGCTGAAGGAGGGCACTATGGAGGACTCGAGCAGTGAGGCAATATGGGCAGAACTCAGAAATAGGAAGGGTGCGGTAACAATGTTCGGGCTGTACTACAGGCCTCCCAACAGCGAGCGTAAGATAGAGGTACAAATATGTAAACAGATTATGGAAGGATGTAGGAGCAACAGGGTGGTGATGATAGGAGATTTTAATTTTCCCAACATTGACTGGGATTCACTTAGTGTTAGAGGTCTAGATGGAGCAGAATTTGTCAGGAGCATCCAGGAGGATTTTCTAGAGCAGTATGTAAATAGTCCAACTCAGGAAGGGGCCATACTGGACCTGGTGTTGGGGAATCAGCCCGGCCAGGTGGTTGAAGTTTCAGTAGGGGACTACTTTGGGAATAGTGATCACAATTCCGTAAGCTTTAAAATACTCATGGACAAAGACGAGAGTGGTCCTAAAGGAAGAGTGCTAAATTGGGGGAAGGCCAACTATACCAAAATTCGGCAGGAGCTGGGGAATGTAGATTGGGAGCAGCTGTTTGAAGGTAAATCCACATGTGATATGTGGGAGGCTTTTAAAGAGAGGTTGATTAGCGTGCAGGAGAGACATGTTCCTGTGAAAATGAGGGATAGAAATGGCAAGATTAAGGAACCATGGATGACAGGTGAAATTGTGAGACTAGCTAAGAGGAAAAAGGAAGCATACATAAGGTCTAGGTGGCTGAAGAAAGACGAAGCTTTGAAAGAATATCGAGAATGTAGGACCAATCTGAAACGAGGAATTAAGAGGGCTAAAAGGGGTCATGAAATATCTTTAGCAAACAGGGTTAAGGAAAATCCCAAAGCCTTTTATTCATATATAAGGAGCAAGAGGGTAACTAGAGAAAGGATTGGCCCACTCAAGGACAAAGGAGGAAAGTTATGCGTGGAGTCAGCGAAAATGGGTGAGATTCTAAACGAGTACTTTGCATCGGTATTCACCGAGGAGAGGGACATGAAGGATGTTGAGGTTAGGAACAGATGTTTGATTACTCTAGGTCAAGTCGGCATAAGGAGGGAGGAAGTGTTGAGTATTCTAAAAGGCGTTAAGGTGGACAAGTCCCCAGGTCCGGATGGGATCTATCCCAGGTTGCTGAGGGAAGCGAGAGAGGAAATAGCTGGGGCCTTAACAGATATCTTTGCAGCATCCTTAAACACGGGTGAGGTCCCGGAGGACTGGAGAATTGCTAATGTTGTCCCCTTGTTTAAGAAGGGTAGCAAGGATAATCCAGGTAATTATAGACCGGTGAGCCTGACGTCAGTGGTAGGGAAGCTGCTGGAGAAGTTACTGAGGGATAGGATCTATTCCCATTTGGAAGAAAATGGGCTTATCAGTGATAGGCAACATGGTTTTGTGCAGGGAAGGTCATGTCTTACCAACTTAATAGAATTCTTTGAGGAAGTGACAAAGTTGATTGATGAGGGAAGGGCTGTAGATGTCATATACATGGACTTCAGTAAGGCGTTTGATAAGGTTCCCTATGGTAGGCTGATGGAGAAAGTGAAGGCGCATGGGGTCCAAGGTGTACTAGCTAGATGGATAAAGAACTGGCTGGGCAACAGGAGACAGAGAGTAGCAGTGGAAGGGAGTTTCTCAAAATGGAGACGTGTGACCAGTGGTGTTCCACAGGGATCCGTGCTGGGACCACTGTTGTTTGTGATATACATAAATGATTTGGAGGAAAGTATAGGTGGTCTGATTAGCAAGTTTGCAGACGACACTAAGATTGGTGGAGTAGCAGATAGTGAAGGGGACTGTCAGAGAATACAGCAGAATATAGATAGACTGGAGAGTTGGGCAGAGAAATGGCAGATGGAGTTCAATCAGGGCAAATGCGAGGTGATGCATTTTGGAAGATCCAATTCAAGAGTGAAGTATACAGTAAATGGAAAAGTCCTGAGGAAAATTGATGTACAGAGAGATTTGGGTGTTCAGGTCCATTGTTCCCCGAAGGTGGCAACGCAGGTCAATAGAGTGGTCAAGAAGGCATACGGCATGCTTTCCTGCATCGGACGGGGTATTGAGTACAAGGGTTGGCAGGTCATGTTACAGTTGTATAGGACTTTGGTTCAGCCACATTTGGAATACTGCGTGCAGTTCTGGTCGCCACATTACCAAAAGGATGTGGATGCTTTGGAGAGGGTGCAGAGGAGGTTCACCAGGATGTTGCCTGGTATGGAGGGCGCTAGCTATGAAGAGAGGTTGAGTAGATTAGGATTATTTTCATTAGAAAGACGGAGGTTGAGGGGGGACCTGATTGAGGTGTACAAAATCATGAGAGGTATAGACAGGTTGGATAGCAAGAAGCTTTTTCCCAGAGTGGGGGATTCAATTACTAGGGGTCACGAGTTCAAAGTGAAAGGGGAAATGTTCAGGGGGGATATGCGTGGAAAGTTCTTTACGCAGAGGGTGGTGGGTACCTGGAATGCGTTGCCTGCGGAGGTGGTAGACGCGGGCACGATAGCGTCTTTTAAGATGTATCTAGACAGATACATGAATGGGCAGGAAGTAAAGAGATACAGACCCTTAGAAAATAGGCGTCATGTTTAGATAGAAGATCTGGATCGGCGCAGGCTTGGATTGCCGAAGGGCCTGTTCCTGTGCTGTTATTTTCTTTGTTCTTTGTTCTTTGTAAGAGGCTCGAGTTGGCTATGATAGATTGGGGAATGTTACTTAAAGGTTTGATAATGGATTGGCAATGGATAGCATTTAATGAGTGCATGGATGAATTACAGCAGTTGTTCATTCCTGTCTGGCCCAAAAATAAAACAGGAAGGGTGGCTCAACCATGGCTTACAAAAGAAATCAGGGATAGTATTAGATCCGAGGAGGAGAAATATAAAATGGCCAGAACACACAGCAAACCTGAGGATTGGGAGCAGTTTAGAATTCAGCAAAGGAGGACAAAGGGATTGATTAAGAAGGGGAAAATAGAACATGAGAGTAAGCTTGCAGAGAACATAGAAACTGACTGTAAAAGCTTCTATGGATACGCGAAGAGAAAAAGATTAGTGAAGACAAATGTGGGTCCCTTACAGTCAGAAATGAGGGAATTTATAATGGGGAACAAAGAAATGGCAGACCAATTAAATACATATTTTGGTTCTGTCTTCACAAAGGAGGACACAAATTACCTCCCAGAAATGTTGGGGAACATAGGGTCTAGTGCAAAGGAGGAACTGTATGAAATCAGTATTAGTAGGGAAATGTTTTCAGGGAAATTGATGGGAATGAAGGCTGATAAATCCCCAGGGCCTGATAATCTACATCCCAGAGTAGGAAGGAAGTGGCCCTTGAAATAGTAGATGCATTGCTGGTCATTTTTCAAAATCCTACAGACTCTGGAACAGTTCCTACAGATTGGAGGGTAGCTAATGTAACCTCACTATTTAAAAAATAAGGCAGAGAGAAAACAGAATAGCAGGACTTTTAGAAAAACATAATGCAATCAAACAGAAGACATCAGTAGTGGGGAAAATGCTCGAGTCCGTTATAAAAGATGTAATAGCAGAGCACTTGGAAAACAAAGACATGATCGGACAAAGCCAACATAGATTTATGAAAGGGAAATCGTGCTTGACAAATCTACTGGAATTTTTTGAGGACGTAACTAGTAGAATAGATAAGGAAGAACCAGTGGATGTGGTGTATTTGGACTTTCAGAAAGCTTTCGATAAGGTCCTACATAAGAGATTAGCGTGCAAAATTAAAGCATATGGGATGGGGGTAAGGTACTGACATGGATAGAGAACTTGTTGGCAGACAGGAAACAAAGACTATGAATAAACGAGTCTTTTTCCAAGTTGCAGGCAGTGACTAGTGGGGTACTGCAGGGATCAGTGCTAGGACCTCAGCTATTCACAATATATATTAATGATATAGATGAGGGAATTAAATGCAATATATCCAGATGACTCAAAGCTGGGTGGGAGTGTGGGCTTGAGGAGGATGCAGAGAAGCTCCATTGTGATTTGGGCAGGTTGAGTGAGTGGGCAAATACATGGTAGATGCAGTTATAATGTGGATAAATGTGAGGTTATCCACATTGGTGGCAAAAACAGAAAGGCAGATTATTATTTGAACACTGATAGTTTGGGAAAAGGGGAGGTGCAGCGAGACCTGGGTGTCCTTGTGCACCAGTCGCTGAACGTAAGCATGCAGGTGCAGCAGGCAGTTAAGAAGGCAAATGGTATGTTGGCCTTCCTGGCTAGAGGATTCAAGTACATGAGCAAGGATGTCTTGCTGCAATTATACTACGCCTTGATGAGACCACATCTGGAGTATTGTCTGCAGTTTTGGTCTCCTTATCTGAGGAAGGATGTTCTTGCTATGGAGGGAGTGCAGCAAAGGTTCACCAGACTGATTCCTGGGATGGCAGGACTGACGTATGAAGAGAGAGTGGGTCAATTAGGTTTGTGTTTGCTAGAGTTTAGAAGAATGAGAGGGGATCTCATAGAAACCTACAAAATTCTAACAGGACTGAACAGACTAGATGCAGGAAGGATGTTCCCGATGGCAGGGGAGTCCAGGACGAGGGGTCACAATCTAAGGATAAGGGGTAAGCCATTTAGGACTGAGATGAGGAGGGATTTCTTCACCCAGAGAGTGGTGAACCTGTGGAATTCTCTACCACAGAAAGCAGTTGAGGCCAAATCATTAAATATATTCAAGAAAGAGTTAGATATAGTTCTTAGGGCTAAAGGAATCAAGGAATACAGGGAGAAAGGGGAACAGGGTACTGAGTTTGGATGATCAGCTATGATCGTATTGAATGGCGGTGCAGGCTCGAAGGGCCGAATGGCCTACTCCTGCTCCTATTTTCTATGTTTCTATGTTTTTATGTCTCTCTCCTTTCTTGAATAGGGTTGGCACATTAGTGGTTTTCCAATCCGCTGTTACCCAACCGGAATCCAGTGAGTTTTGGTATATTATGACCAATGCCTCCACTATCTCTGCAGCCACTTCTTTTAAAACCCTTGGATGCAGGCCTTCAGGTCCTGGCGACTTGTCTGCCTTTAGTCCCATCAGTTTGTCCAGCACCTTTTCCCTCGTGATAGAGATTGTTACAAGTTCCTCCCTCCCATTTACACCTTGCTCATCTATTATTATCGGGATGTTTATAGCGTCCTCCACTGTGAAGACCGATGCAAAATAGTGGTTTAAATTATCTGCCATTTCTCCGTTCCTTATTCCCCAGTCTCATCCTCTAAGGGTCCCACACATAATTTCACTACCCTCTTCCTTTTTATATACCCATAGAAGCTCTTACTGTGTTTTTTAAGCTATACAGCACTGAAACAGGCCCTTCGGCCCACCGAGTCTGTGCCGACCAACAACCACCCATTTATACTAACCCTGCAGTAATCCCATATTCCCTACCACCTACCTACACTAGGGGCAATTTACAATGGCCAATTTACCCATCAACCTGCAAGTCTTTGGCTGTGGGAGGAAACCGGAGCACCCGGCGAAAACCCACACGGTCACAAGGAGAACTTGCAAACTTCGCACAGGCAGTACCCAGAATCGAACCTGGGTCCCTGGAGCTGTGAGGCTGCGGTGCTGACCACTGCACCACTGTGGCAATTTACTCTCATAATCAATTTTCTCCCTCTTTATTAGTTTTTTAGTCATCCGCTGTTGGTTTCTAAAAAATTCCCAATCCTCTCGCCTACCACTAGCTTTTGCCGATTTGTATGCCTTTGTTTTTGATTTGATACTCTCCTTAACACTCTTTGTTATCCATGGGTGATCATTCTCATCGAGTCCTTTCTTCTGACTGGAATAAATGTTTGCTGAGTGTTATAAAATATCTGCTTGAAAGTCTGCCACTGCTCCTCTACTGACCTTCCCTATAGTCTATTTTCCCAGCCCAATTTAGACAACACTTTTTTCATACCTCTGAATTGCCCTTGTGTAAATTGAAGACACTGGTTTGAGACGCGAGTTGCTCACCCTCAAACTAAGTTTGAAATTCTACCCTGTTATGATCGCTTCCTCCTAGAGGATCCTTAACTACGAGATCTCTTATTAATCCTACCTCATTACACATTACCAAATCTAAAATAGCCTGTTCCCGGGTAGGTTTTGCAACATATTGTTCTAAGAAACAATCCCTGATGCACTCTATAAATTCATCTTCCATGCTACCCTTGCCAATTTGATTTGCCCAGTCTATATGCAGATTAAAATCACTCATGATAATTACAGTGCCCTTCTTACACATCTCCATTATTTCCTGATTAATATTTTGTCCTACAGAAAGGCAACTCCTCGGGGGCCAATAGACCATTCCCATCCATGATTTCTTTCCCTTGCTATTCCTTATTTCCACCCAAACTGATTCTGCATCATGATCTATTACACCGACATCATTACTCACAACTGCACTGATCCCTTCCTTTAATAGCAAAGCTACTCCACCTCCTTTTCCTTTCTGCCTATTCTTCCGGAACATCGTACATCCTTGAACATTGAGTTTCCAGTCCTGGTCATCCTGCAACCATGTCTCTGTGACAGCTATCGAATCATATTCATTTATTTCTATCTGTGCCGTCAACTCATCTATCTTGTTACAACTGCTACGTGAATTCAGATAAAGAGCCTTAAGCTTTGACTTTTCACCATTTTTACCTACTCTGGTTCTAATTTTTGCTGTACACTTATGCTTGCATTCTCTGTCCCTTCCTGTTACACTCTGATTAATGTATGTTCCTTCACTACCCTGCACCTCTGCTCTCTTGCTACTATTCGACTTTTTGAACTTCCTTTCAAATGAACCCTCCCTCTCACTATTTAGTTTAAAGCCTTATCTACAGTTATATGATTCACCAGGACACTGGTCCCAGCATGGTTCAAGTGAAGCCCATCCCAACAGAATAGCTCTCTCTTTCCCTGGTACTGGTGCCAGTGTCCCATGAATCGGAAACCATTTCTCCCACACCAATCTTTGAGCCACGCATTTACCTCTCTAATCTTATTTACCCTGTGCCAATTTGCACTTGGCTCAGATAGTAATCTGGAGATTATTACCTTTAGTTTAGCACCTAGCTGCTCATAGTCACTCAGCAGAACCTCTTTCCTAGTCCTACCTATGTCGTTGGTCCCTACGTGGACCATGACAACTGGATCCTTTTCCTCCCACTCCAAGTTCCTCTCTAGCTCAAAAGAGATATCCTTAACCTTGGCATCAGGGAGGCAACACAGCCTTTGGGACTCTCTATCTCTGCTGCAGAGAATAGTATCTATTCCCCTAACTATGCTATCCCCTATTACAACTACATTTCTTTTTTCTCCCCCCACTTGAATGGCACTCTGATCCACGGTGCTGTGGTCAGTTCCCTCATCTTCTCTGCAGTCTGTGCCTTGTCCACGCCGGAAGCAAGAACCTCATACCTATTGGATAAGAGCAGTGGCTGAGGCTCCTCCAAAGCTAAAGTCTGGATCCCCATACCTGCCTCACTCGCAGTCACACCCTCCTGTCCCTGACCACGGCCCAGATTGGATGTAATTAATCTAAGGGGTGTGACTGTCTCCTGAAACACAGTGTCCAGGTAACTCTCCCCCTCCCTGATGTGTCGCAGTGTCCACAGCTCGGACTCCAGCTCATCAACTCTGAGCTGAGGTTCCTCGAGAAGCCAACACTTGCTGCAGATGTGCTCACCGTGGATCGCACCGGCGTCCACCAGCTCCCACATACTACAGCTGCAACACATCGCCTGCCCAGCCATCTCTATTCTATTTAATTAATTAATTTGGATCTCAGTATTTTAAAAAAAAAAGAATTATTTAAGTGTACTTTTAACCTGTAATGCTGTCTCCTGATTTAAATCACGTGGCCAAAACAAAAAGAGACACGGACGAAATACCCACCAATCACTGACCAGCTCTCCTGTGACATCACGCTTCGATTTTTGTTGGTCTAGCAGGTCCACTGAACAGAACCAAACAGAAGAGAGTGCTCTCACCGCCACTGCTTCTGGTCTCGGGCCTTGGGTCTCGGCTCTTTTATCTCCCGGCTCCTCTCATCTGTTCCCGCTGTCACCGGGTGATGTTGGTTGCAGCTTCCATCCAGTCTATACTGAGATAGCAGATATCAATGAGGGAAATGGTGCCCCAAAGCCAGGGTTGTAGGTGGGATGGGGGTGAAAAAATAGCTTGGGTACCCATTTCTGATCCATATTCAGTGACTGAAGCTGGAAAGTCAACATCAGGTGAAGACATAGCCCCCAGGCTTGTCTGTGATGCTCTTTCTATTTTCTGCCACTGGCAAAAGTTAAAATCAGCCCTTTGCTTGGTGAACTCAGACGCAGTCACTTGGGCAAGTGACCAGAGGCCTGTTGGTATCCTTGGACGTCTACCTGACCAATAGGCCAGCTTTCTGGAGAGAACGGGGCTAAAATTGTTTATAGAAAAATCCAGCATGCTACACATTAAACACTAGGAAACAATACAGGCAATGTCTAACTTTGTTTTGAGCTGTGAAATTAAGAGTTATGTTAATAGAGGAGTTTCTGTCCAGTTTATGATTGCAATCAGCAGTCTCTGTCTCCCTGCAGGAATACTACTGGCCAAAGACTTGCTCGGTTTACATACAAGCTACTGAAGTATAAAAGCCTCTCTGTTGAAATAGTAAAGCACACTCAGCACCTCATCCACCTGCTGTACCTTTTCCAAATTCTAAAGCCCACAAACCTAATCGTACTAGAGATTTGAGCTAAGCAGTGGCAGATTTTGTAATCTGAGAAGGAGACACAAAGCATATCAAAAACGTGAGACAAAACCCAAGATGTATTTTTGTAGGAGATTAAGATGCAGGGGTAGTTTTTTCAACTTGCTGCGTGGTTGCAAAACTGGCACCATGAATCATCTGACCATGAAATTATTTTATTTTATTATTGCTTTCAATAGAAATGAAAATCAAATAATTTCTGTAATGTGCAGCTGATCTACAAAGTCATTTGGTTTCTAAACATTTACCCCATTGTCAGAATAACCTGATAATTGTTCCCTTTTACATAATATGCCTTTGGCATTTCTCTTCAGGGTGAATTGCATTATAGATACTGAGATGCAGAATCCATGCTGAAGGTGGTAAAATGAATTGTAAAGTAAAACCTAGACATGCACTTTGTAGTTACTGGATTTGAGTCCATTTCCACTTATAAATGCCCATGATTTATTAATTCAGAGAGAAATTTTCCACATTCTTAAATTGTTTGTATCATGTGGTTTACCCATGAACTTATGAATCATTAAGCTGATTTCCATTAGCTTGGTTGGGGGGTCGGTTAGCTCAGTTGGCTAGACAGCTAGAGTATGATACAGGCAAACCAAGAGTGTGGGTTAAATCCCTATACTGGCTGTAGTAGTCATAGAACCATAGAAAAATTACAGCGCAGAAGGAGGCCATTCAGCCCATTGTGTCCATACCAGCCGGAAAAAAACTAGCCACCCAATCTAATCCCACCTTCCAGCTCTTGGCCCATAGCACTTCAGGTGCATGTCCCAGTATCTTTTAAACTAATTGAGGGTTTCTGCCTCCAACACCGTTCCTGGCAGTGAATTCCAGACACACACCACCCTCAGGATGAAAAAGTTTTCCCTCATGTCCCCTCTAATCCTTCTACCAATCACCTTAAATCTGTGCCCCCTGGTAATTGACTTCTCCTCTAAGGGAAACAGGTTCTTCCTGTCTACTCTATAGAGGCCCCTCTTAATTTTGTACACCTCCATTAAGTCACCCTTCAGCCTCCTCTGTTCTAAGGAAAACAACTCTAGCCCATCCACTCCTTCCTCATAGCTGCAACTTTCGAGCCCTGGCAACATTCTTGTAAGTCTCCTCTGTACTTTCTCCAGAGCAATTATGTCCTTTCTGTAATATGGTGACCAGAACTTCACGCAATACTCCAACTGTGGCCTAACCAGTGTTTTATACAGTTCCAGCATTACACCTCTGCTTTTGTATTCTATACCTCAGCCAATAAAGGAAAGCATTCCATATGTCTTCTTCACCACTCTATCCACCTGTCCTGCCACCTTCATGGACCTGTGGACCTACAGGCAAAGGTCTTCTTCTACCCCTCTCAATATCCTCCTGTTTATTGTGTATTCCCTCGCGTTATTTGCCCTTCCCAAATGCATTACCTCACACTTTTCTGAATTGAATTCCATTTGCCACTTTTCCGCCCACTCAACCAAACCATTGATATCTTTCTGGAGTCTACAGCTATCCTCTTCACTATCAACTACACGGCCAATTTTTGTGTCATCAGAAAATTTCCCAATCATGCCTCCCACAATTAAGTCCAAATCATTAATATATACCACAAACAGCAAGGGACCTAATAGTGAGCCCACTGAACGCCACTGGAAACAACTTTCCATTCGCAAAAACAGTTGTTGACTACTACCCTTTGTTTCCTTCACTGAGCCAATTCTGGATCCAAACTGCCACAGTCCCCTGCATCCCATGGGCTTTCACTTTACTGACCAGTCTTCCATGTGGGACCTTGTCAAATGCCTTACTAACGTCCATGTAGACCACACCCACTGCCACTACCCTCATCAATCCTTCTTGTTACTTCCTCAAAAAACTCAATTAAGTTTTTAAGTTTTTAGTAAGTAGAGTGGCGCAGTGGTTAGAACTGCAGCCTCACAGCTCCAGCGACCTGGGTTCAGTTCTGGGTACTGCCTGTGCGGAGTTTGTAAGTTCTCCCTGTGACCATGTGGGTTTCTGCTG
This sequence comes from Heterodontus francisci, assembly GCF_036365525.1. Taxonomy (NCBI): domain Eukaryota; kingdom Metazoa; phylum Chordata; class Chondrichthyes; order Heterodontiformes; family Heterodontidae; genus Heterodontus; species Heterodontus francisci. The sequence goes on along the minus strand of NC_090387.1, from coordinate 22,615,898 downwards.
GGTGCTCTGGTTTCCTCCCACAGCCAAAGACTTGCAGGTTGATAGGTAAATTGTCCATTGTAAATTGCCCCCAGTGTAGGTAGGAGAATGGTGGGGATGTGGTAGGGAATATGGAGTAATGTAGGATTAGTATAAATGGGTGGTTGATGGTCAGCACAGACTAGGTGGGCCAAAGGGCCTGTGTTAGTGAGGTACCTCTAAAAAATTTAAGTTAGTAAGACATGACCTTCCCTTAACAACTCCATGCTGACTATCCCTGATTAATCCATGCCTTTCTAAGTGGCAGTTTATCCTGTCCCTCAGAATTGATTCTAACAAATTTGGGGGCGGCACAGTGGTGCAGTGGTTAGCACCGCAGCCTCACAGCTCCAGCGACCTGGGTTCAATTCTGGGTACTGCCTGTGTGGAGTTTGCAAGTTCTCCCTGTGTCTGCGTGGGTTTCCTCCGGGTGCTCCGGTTTCCTCTCACATGCCAAAGACTTGCAGGTTGATAGGTAAATTGGCCACTATAAATTGCCCCTAGTATAGGTGTTAGGGAGGTATTAGGAAGTATTAACACCTAGGTAGGTGTTAGGGAAATATAGGGACAGGTGGGGATGTGGTAGGAATATGGAATTAGTGTAGGATTAGTATAAATGGGTGGTTGATGGTCGGCACAGACTCAGTGGGCCGAAGGGCCTGTTTCAGTGCTGTATCTCTAAATAAATAAAAAAAAATTTGCCCACCATCGAGGTCAGACTGACCGGCCTTTAATTATTTGGCCCATCCCTTGCACCCTTTTTAAACAATGGTACAACGTTTGCAGACCTCCAATCGTCTGGTACCTTTCCTGTATCTAGTGAGGATTTGAAGATGATCCTCAGCACTTTCGTTATTTTCTCCCTGGCTTCCTTTAACAACCTGGGATGCAATCCATCTGGCCCTGGCAATTTATCCACTTTCAAGGATGTTAGATTCTCTAGTACTTGCTCTCTCATTATGCTTATTGTATCTAGTATTTCACACCCCTCCTCTTTAACAACAATGTCTACATCAACCCTCTCCTTTGTGAAGACAGAGGAAAAAAAACTCAGTAAGAACCCTGCCCGCATCTTCTGCATCCACGCATAAGTTACCTTGTACATCTCTGATAGACCCTATCCTTTCCTTAGATATCCTCTTGCTCTTAATGTACTGATAAAACATCTTCCAATTTTCCTTGAATTTACCTGCCAATAATTTTTTATGTCCTCTCTTTGCTATTTTAATTTCCTTTTTACTTTACCCCTGCACTTTCTATACTCCTTTAGGTTTTCTAAAGTATTAATATTTTTGTGATCGTCATAAGCTTTCTTTTTCTGCTTTAACTTACTCTGTAAGCTTCTAGATAACCAGGGGGCTCTAGATTTGGCAGTACCATCCTTTATCTTTGTGGGGACATTGTGGGGACTACACTGTGCCTGTAGTATCTCACTTTTGAATGCCTCCCACTGGTTTGCCACTGATTTTCCTTGAAGTAGCTGTATGCTGTCGACTTTCGCCAGGTGACCTCTCAGTTTCTTAAAATTTGCCTTCCCCCAATTTAGAACTTTTACTCCTGTTTCATCTTTGTCCTTTTCCATGATAATGCTAAAACTTACTGTATTATGGTCACTATCTCCAAAATGAGCACCCACTGTTACTTCATCCACTTGCCTAGCTTCATTACTGAAGACTAAATCTAGAATTGCGCCCCTTCTCATTGGGCTTGTTACGTGCCGACTAAAAAAGTTCTCTTGAATGTAGTTCAAGAATTTTGTCCCCTCTGTGCCCTTCACACTGTTTGTATCCCAGTTGATATTGAGGTTGTTGAAATCCGCAACTATTATTGCCTTATAGTTTTTGCACTCCAAATGTTGCCTACATATTTGTTCTTCTACCTCCCTGTCACTATTTGGGGGTCTTTAGTACACTCCTAGTAGTGTGGCTGCCCCTTTTTTATTTTTGAGCTCCACCCATATGGCCTCATTTGATGATTCATTTAGCACATCCTCTCTCCTCAAAGCTGTTATTGATTCCTTAACTAATAATGCTACACCCCCTCCTTTTATCTCCCTCTCTATCCCGCCTGAAAACTTCATATCCAGGGATGTTGAGTTGCCATTCTTGCCCCTCTTTAAGCCAAGTTTCCATTATAGCAATGATATCATGTTGCCATTTGTCTATCTGTGCTCTCAGCTCATTGGCTTTATTTACTATACTCCTTGCATTTAAATAAATACCCTTCAACACTGCCAAATTCCTGTGCTGCACACTTTTTAACCTTTGCTTCTTCTGACTTTCAGAGTCACTCGCTAATTTTCTGCCTCCTGTTCACTGTCCTGAAATTGTCCTTTCTAAGACTGTGCTCAGGTTCCCATCCCCCTGCCAAGCTAGTTTAAACCATCCCCAACAGCACTAGCAAACCTTGCTGCGAGGATATTTGTCTCAGCCCTGTTCAGGTGCAGACTGCCCAGTTTATACAGGTCCCACCTTCCCCAGAACTGGTCCCAATGTCCCAGAAATCTGAAGCCCTCCCTCCTTCACCATCTCTCCGGCCACGCATTCATCTGGTGTATTTTCCTATTTCTATACTCACTAGCATGTGGCCTTGGGAGTAATCCGGAGATTACTACCTTTGAGGTCCTGCTTGCTAATCTCATTCCTAACTCCCTAAACTCAGCCTGCAGCACCTCATCTCTCTTTCTTCCTATATCATTGGTACCAATGTGGACCGTGACCTCTGGCTGTGCACCCTCGCCCTCCAGAATGCCCTGTAGCCGCTCGGTGATATCCATGGAGGCCTGCCTCCTCACCTTGCCCCATGCTTGAGGAGTGGTGTCTATCAAGCTATATATCACCAACTGTATTTGTAATGGGGAGAGTTGACTATGGCTAGAGCCTTAGATATATGAGCAAATCACCATTCAAGGTTAAGTTTCAGGCTTTGGGTGCATACCTCCATCTTTACTTACATGTTAAGCATACAAGACTTCACCAACCGATGAAATAAATGGCAAATAGAGCAATAGTAAAATATAAAAGGCATTGTCATATGGGTGTCAAAGCTTTAATGATAGATTGGAAATGTGAGTGAATGGAGAACAGATTTACTGACAGATAATTATCACAATAACTCAACTACAGCAATGTTAGGCAAATTAGGAAAACATTTTTCTCATTCTCTCTCCCCTATTTTGTTCCAGCGACATTCTGGAGCCAGGTAGATTCCCAAAGATGGGCAGAGCATTTGACTGCTGAGTGAAACAGGTAATAATTAGGTAGGGGGTAAGTGGACTCCGATCCTCGTTAAATGTATCACTAGCCTACTGGAAGTTTGAGTAAGTATCATTCCTTGGTTAGACCACACTTAGAGCACTATGTACAGTTCTGGTTCTCATACGATAAAAAGGATATAGAGGCACTAGAGAGGGTGCAAAAAGGATTTAGAAGGATGGTACCAGAACTGCAAGGTCATATCTATCAGGAAAAGAGAAACAATCTGGGTCTCTTTTCACTTAAAATGAGAAGGTTCTGGGATGACCTTCTAGAGGTCTTTAAAATTATGAAGGGTTTTAGTGCTGCCTGAGGATTGGCTGCATCTCGGTGGGAGGAGCACGTCAGTCATTGTATAACCCCAATTTGTCCCTCAAGGGGGCCAGCATGCAGCAGGCATATGTATGCCTCATGATGGATCATTGGACTATCACCTTCAGAGGTCTTGGGCTTGTCCCCTCTGGGAGACTAACACTGTTCATCATTGTGTCTGCAGGAGAAGCCAGCCCACAATCGGAAAGAGCGTGCTAAGACCAGCAGTCCATGTCTTAAGTCCAATGGAGGAGGAAGCCATGGAACGGTCAGAGCAGCAAGGCAGCCACTCCACACCTGGTGGCAGGGAGACAGGGAGGTCTATGCAAGAAAGTGACTGAGCATCTCCTGGGTACACAGGTGTATCTTCTGCATAAGAGCCATGCTGCTCATCTGTTCACCACTGCATCAGTGGAGCTGCACAGTAGGGGTGATTGGAATGTCACGATGGGCAGACCCTAACCCTTCAGTGGGGGAATTTTATGCTCACCCCCACGTCAATTTTGGAGACAGGGAGAGCATATAATTGAGGGGGGATGGTGGTGGGGAGCACCACACCCAATTTAAGTCCAGGGCGGGAAGCCTGTGAAGCACCAATCGAGGACCTTAAGTGGACAATTAAAGCCCAATTAAGGTCCTCATCCCACCGCTGCCGGAATTAGCCCAGCGGCGGGCGGGCCTGTCGCCGCACAGAGAGCACACCAAGCAAACCTGTGTGGGTTGCTGGCTGAATACAGTGAGGGGGGGGGGCCTTGTTAAATGGCACTTGGTGCCTGAACAAGGGACCCAGCATTGGGAAGGGGGGTCCACTGAGAACCGCACCCCTGTCCTTGCTGCCGACACCCTGACAAGCCCTCTCCTGCAACCCCCACCCCGCGAAACCCCTCCTGCTGAGACTTACCTGTGGCCTAATTCCAGGCCTCGGGTGAGTCCTCTACCTGCAACAGCCCCTGCGTCTCATTTGGCTCCTGATTGGCCAACAGCTCTCAGCTGCCAAGTGACATTGCCTCACTCGATGGCTTCCCAGTGAAGCCAAGACTCAGCTCCTGACTCTTTGTCACTTCCTTTAACCAGGCAAGGTCCTGAAGCCTCGTGGTTCCCATGCACCATTAGTTAAATTGGACCCAGTGTATATTGGGCTCTTAAATACCTTAATTGCTTTCCCGCCATGTGAATGTGTGAAGTTCGCCCATCATGTTGGCCACCAACTGTAAAACCTGGACGGCACGTCAAAGTCTGATGTCCTTTGTCCCGATTTTATGCCCCCGCCACATCCGTTCCCATTTCCAACTGTCCCTTAAAATACCGGCCACTGTTTGACTTGTGGGGAAGAGCAAAACTAGAAGCTATCAATATAAGATAGTTACCAAGAAATCAATAGGGAATTCAGAGGAAGCTTCTTTACCCAGAGTAGTGAGAATGTGGAACTCGCTACCATGGGGAATGGTTGAGGCGAGTAGTATTTAAGGGAAGGCTAGATAAGAACATGAAAGAGAAGGGAATAGAGGTTTATGCTAATAGAGTTAGATGAGAGAGGATGGAAGGAGGCTCAAGTGGAGCATAACCACCAACATGAACTGGTTGTGCCAAATGGCCTGTTTCTGTGCTGTATATTCAATGTAGTTCTATGTAATAAGTTGAGTTTAGAAATTAACTTTGGATGTGCAGTACGCTCATTTGGGCTTCAAGGCCAGCCTTTCCCAATGATATCAGAAACTACAGAGCTGGCCTAGGACTGGGCTGGTGGGGTGGTGGGGGCAGGCAGCAGAGGGGGGAAAGCAGTTATGCCCCAGTTGGTGCCATTTTGTCTCCTCTCTCAGTTAGACCCTATGTTTTACCTCAGAAAAACCCCCACCGACAATCAATCATAGTTTGAAAGTGTCCATATAAACCATCCCTTATGTACCCTGTATTTACCTGACCACAGTCAGTTCTTTGTCAGTGCTTGTGTATCTTTGTGTGGGATCTGGTGTGCCTATTTTTCAGCTAATTCAAATCTGGCCACTTACTATTCCTGTAATAGGCTAGACTTTCCCACATGAATAAATCTTCTCCTGTTCATTCACCCAGCTGGTTAAGTAATTTTACCACAAAATGCTCTCAACGTGCAGCCTGGGATTGCATGCTGATGGCTTCCAGCAAGGAGCACAAAGCAAAATATGTCATGCAGCACATGACAGTTAGATTTTGGCACTTTCAGCATAAGTTATTACAGGCAGAGAACATAGTGAAAAGAAAACGACTGTGCTGTTCTTTTCCTTTCTGCCTGCTTGATAATTCTATTTGGTTAGAATGTGGAACTCGCTACCACAACGTGATGTTGCGGTAAATAGCATAGATTCATTTAAGGGGAAGCTCGATAAACACATAGAAGGATATGTTGATAGGGCTAGATGAAAAGGGGTGGGATGAGGCTCGTGCACAGCACTAACACAGCATGCACCAGTTTGGCTTAATAGCCCTTTTCTGTGCTGTAAACCAAGCTTCCCAGCTACTGTTTCCAGACAGGCCTATGTTCCAGATCGGGAGTTAAAATTCAAATGAGATGTCAAACCCAACCACTAGCTGCCTCTTCAGGTGGATATAAAAGATTCCAGCATTGTTTGAAAAAAAAAATGTGCAGCCTCCTGGGGCAACATTTCTTTCCTCAACTGATACTACCAATAACACATTATCTGGTTATTCATTACTAGAATTGTTCCAGGGATGAGGGACTTCAGGTACGTGGATAGATTGGAGAAGCTGGGGCTCTTCTCCGTGGAAAAGAGAAGCTTGAAAAGGAATTTGACAGAGGCGTTCAAATCATGAGGGGTTTAGACAGAGTACATAGAGAGAAACTGTTCCCATTTTTGTGGAAGGGTTGAGAACCAGAGGACACCAATATAAGTTAAATAGCAAAAGAAATAACGGAAACTTGAGGAAAACGTTTTATGTAGCAATTGGTTAGGATCTGGAATGCACTGCCTGAGAGTGTGGTGGAGGCAAATTTAATCGTGGCTTTCAAAAGGGAATTTGATAAGCACTTGAAGAGAAAATATTTGCAGGGCTATGGGGAAAGGGCAAGGGAGTGGGACTAGCTGAGTTGCTCTTGCAGAAAGCCGGCATGGACACAACAGGCTGAATGGCCTCCTTTTGTGCTGTAACCATTCTGTGATTGTTTGATCTCATTACCTGTATGTGGGATCTTGTTGTGTGCAAATTGACTACAATAATTGGCTACATAACAACAGACATTGCACTTCCAAAACAGTTCAGGGATGTCCTTAACACATGAAAGGTACTATGTAAATGCAAGTGCTTTTTTATATCTTGCAAGATCCATATCTCCCATTTTTCTGCATTGTCTTAGTCATAGAGTGATACAGCACCAAAACAGGCCCTTTAACCCACTGAGTCTGTACCAACCATCAACCACCCATTTATACTAACCCTACATTAATCCCATTTTCCCTCTCACATCCCACAATTCTCCTCCCACCTACCTACACAAGGGGCAATTTTTTTTTTGTTGCAATGGCCAATTTACCTATCAACCTGCAAGTCTTTGGCATGTGGGAGGAAACCAGAGCACCCAGAGGAAACCCATGCGGTCGCAGGGAGAACTTGCAAACTCTGCACAGGCAGTACCCAGAACCAAACCTGGGTTGCTAGAGCTGTGAGGCAGTGGTGCTAACCACTGCACCACTGTGCCACCCTTTGTATAAATATGTCCCTTAATTTGATTTTGAATTTGAACTTTCAATTGCAGGAATGAAAATCAACATCTTGATTACTTTTCTACACCTATGAATCAAACTATTTTCCAATTCCAGAAGGATTAGGAACAACAGAATCAATTATATACATTGTACAAAATGTGTGCCAGTGCTTTTGAATATGTGGTTCATTGTCCAACATATTCTGTGTTCCATTTACTGTAACTGCACGTAAAAGTTGTTATCAAGGCAGATTTTGCTCTTGCAGCACTTGGGCATCAAGAATCACTTTGGGCAGATCAGTGCATTTAATTAGTACTGTTCAGCTGGCCAGGTGTAACATGGTATTGGACATAATGCAGGTCAAGCTATTTGTTGACATTATTTCAATTGTAATTGCTCCACGGATGTATACAAACATATTTGCAAATGTACGCAGAGGCCAAGCTTTCTTTATTTTGTGTAATACACCCCCGAAGGATTTTCAGTCTGTGAGACCACATGTGCATCACCACAAGCAGCTTGGGATCAAGTACTCAGCAATGTGCTACTGTTCTTTGACTGACATCCAGGCTCTTTAGCGACCAGATATACCCTATATAGAATTCTTTTTTACAATCTCTTCAGTAATGCCGATGTTAACAGCCAAACAACCAAAAATTGGCATCAACTTTTTCAGACCAGTGCAGTCATTTGTAGGGCTGAAAAACAAAGTTTAATCTTTGACTACATAAGCAATACATCATTCTGAAAGAGCCTTGCTGCACGATAGTTCACACTGTGTAATCAGAGCTTGTATGCTTTGACAACTACTCATCGTTCATTTTCACGCTTGCTTTATAAAATGAATCAATCTCATAAAAGGATCTGATCTGCTGCATTTCTTGTCGCCAAACCATCAATATTATACAGAGGAAGACATTGCAGACACATTGCAATTTCTTTTTGCAAATTTTACTTTTCATAATTTAGTTAGTAGCATTCATGTGGCCAGTGCAGCATTTATTTCATTTTCTGTCAACTTTTTTCCTACTTTTCCTTTCCTGCAGTGTATATTTTGGTTGAACGGGGACTGGTTAATCTCCAATGCTTTGCCTAATTGGCCATTGCTCAGGTATGAGCTTTGACTGAGAGACGTCACAACCCAGCCCTGTTTCTCTACTTTGACCCAAATCTTTCACTCTCTGCTGACATCAGCCAACTGAGCACAGACTGCGAATTGTATCTCTGATCTTTCTTCTGCTTGTGTAACTTAACTTCTCCCTGGATAAACCCACTGAGCAATCACCAGGGGGAATTTGATATAGTATTAACAAGAGCTCCAGTTTGTCATTATTTTCCTTGCCAACCTCTCTCGATTTTCTCCTTTCCTGAAGGTGCTGACTTATGCTGTTGTAACGGCCACGTGGTGCAATGTGGTTCCCACTGCTCAACTCCCCACCTGACTGCAGAAAGTGTATTTTATTTACAGTTTATTCCCTTGGTGTTGTATTTTTCAAATGAACAGACAGCGACGTGTTTTCTTGCAGGTTATAAAAAACAGAACATTAATTGTTTATTGATCAATAAGCCTCCTCCCGAAATTGTCGCAACCACATCCGCTAACGCATTTGCTCACGCACACACAAGAAGAGACAGATAGAGAAGTGAAAAAGGAAGGTGGCTTTTAGTGGGGGGAGGTCAGGATAAATCTGTTGCATTCTCTTGGAAATCAAGTCCTTGATGGATGCAGGCCTGAGTTGATTGTAGATTTCTCTCTTGATTGAAGGTTCAGTTAAAGAATTTTTTGAAGAGGTAACCAAGGTAGTGGACAGGGGAGTGTCTATGGATGTTATTTATATGGACTTCAAGAAGGCATTTGATAAAGTCCCACATAAGAGACTGTTAACTAAAGTAGAAGCCCATGGTGTTGAGGGCAAATTATTGACATGGTTAGAAAGTTGGTTGAGTGGTAGGCGACAGGGAGTGGGGATAATGGGTAAGTACTCCGATTGGCAGGATGTGACTTGGCCATGTTGTCATGGCTTGGCCATGTGAGCCGCATGGAAGATGGCAGGATCCCCAAAGACACATTGTACAGCGAGCTCGCCACTAGTATCAGACCCACCGGCCGTCCATGTCTCCGTTATAAAGACGTCTGCAAACGCGACATGAAATCGTGTGACATTGATCACAAGTCATGGGAGTCAGTTGCCAGCATTCGCCAGAGCTGGCGGGCAGCCATAAAGACAGGGCTAAATTGTGGCGAGTCGAAGAGACTTAGTAGTTGGCAGGAAAAAAGACAGAGGCGCAAGGGGAGAGCCAACTGTGCAACAGCCCCAACAAACAAATTTCTCTGCAGCACCTGTGGAAGAGCCTGTTACTCCAGAATTGGCCTTTATAGCCACTCCAGGCGCTGCTTCACAAACCACTGACCACCTCCAGGCGCGTATCCATTGTCTCTCGAGATAAGGAGGCCCAAAAGAAAAGAAGACTAGTGCTGTCCCACAGGGATCTGTGTTGGGGCCTCAATTATTCACATTATTCATTAACGACTTGGATGATGGCATAGTAAGTCATATATCCAAATTTGCTGATGATACAAAGTTAGGCGGCATTGTAGACAGTCTAGATGATAGCATAAAATTGCAAAGAGATATTGACAGACTAGGTGAGTTGGCAAAACTGTGGCAGATGGATTTCAATGCGGGCAAGTGTGAGGTTATCCATTTTGGACCAAAAAAGGATAGAGCAAGGTACTTTCTAAATGGGAAGAGGTTAAGTACAGTGGATGTCCAAAGAGACTTGGGGGTTCAGGTGCATAGATCTTTAAAATGCCACGAGCAAGTGCAGAAAATAATCAAAAAGGCTGATGGAATGCTAGTCTTTATATCTAGAGGATTGGAGGATAAAGACACAGAGGTTATGCTGCAGCTGTACAAAACCCTGGTTAGACCCCACTTGGAGTACTGTGAGCAGTTCTGGGCACCACACCTTAGGAAGAATATATTGGCCTTGGAGGGAGTGCTACGTAGATTTACAAGAATGATACCTGGACTACAGGGGTTAAGTTATGAGGACAGATTACACAAATTAGGCCTGTTTTCGCTAGAATTTAGAAGGTTAAGGGGTGATCTGATTGAGGTCTACAAGATATTAACAGGAAAAGACAGGCTAGATAAAGATAAACTATTTCCACTGGTTGGAGATTCTAAAACTAGGGGGCATAGTCTAAAAATTAGGACCAGACCATTCAGGAGAGATGTTAGGAAGCACTTCGTCATGTAAAGGGTGGTAGAGGTTTGGAACTCTCTCCCACAAACAGCAGTTGAAGCTAGAACAGTTGTTAAACGAGTACTTTGCATCGGTATTCACCGAGGAGAGGGACATGAAGGATGTTGAGGTTAGGTACAGATGTTTGATTAGTCTAGGTCAAGTCGGCATAAGGAGGGAGGAAGTGTTGGGTATTCTAAAAGGCATTAAGGTGGACTAGTCCCCAGGTCCGGATGGGATCTATCCCAGGTTACTGAGGGAAGCGAGAGAGGAAATAGCTGGGGCCTTAACAGATATCTTTGCAGCATCCTTAAACACGGGTGAGGTCCCGGAGGACTGGAGAATTGCTAATGTTGTCCCCTTGTTTAAGAAGGGTAGTAGTGGAAGGGAGTTCCTCAAAATGGAGACGTGTGACCAGTGGTGTTCCACAGGGATCCGTGCTGGGACCACTGTTGTTTGTGATATACATAAATGATTTGGAGGAAAATATAGGTGGTCCGATCAGCAAGTTTGCAGTCGACACTAAGATTGGTGGAGTAGCAGATAGTGAAGGAGACTGTCAGAGAATACAGCAGAATATAGATAGATTGGAGAGTTGGGCAGAGAAATGGCAGATGGAGTTCAATCAGGGCAAGTGCAAGGTGATGCATTTTGGAAGATCCAATTCAAGAGTGAACTATACAGTAAGTGGAAAAGTCCTGGGGAAAATTGATGTACAGAGAAATTTGGGTGTTCAGGTCCATTGTTCCCTGAAGGTGGCAACGCAGGTCAATAGAGTGGTCAAGAAGGCATACGGCATGCTTTCCTTCATCGGACGGGGTATTGAGTACAAGAGTTGGCAGGTCATGTTACAGTTATATAGGACTTTGGTTCGGCCACATTTGGAATACTGCGTGCAGTTCTGGTCGCCACATTACCAAAAGGATGTGGATGCTTTGGAGAGGGTGCAGAGGAGGTTCACCAGGATGTTGCCTGCTATGGAGGGCGCTAGCTATGAAGAGAGGTTGAGTAGATTGGGATTATTTTCATTAGAAAGACGGAGGTTAAGGGGGGACCTGATTGAGGTGTACAAAATCATGAGAGGTATAGACAGGGTGGATAGCAAGAAGCTTTTTCCCAGAGTGGGGGATTCAATTACTAGGGGTCACGACTTCAAAGTGAGAGGGGAAAAGTTTAGGGGGGATATGCGTGGAAAGGTCTTTACGCAGAGGGTGGTGGGTGCCTGGAACGCGTTGCCAGCGGAGGTGGTAGACGCGGGCACGATAGCGTCTTTTAAGATGTATCTAGACAGATACATGAATGGGCAGGAAGTAAAGAGATACAGACCCTTAGAAAATAGGCGACAGGTTTAGATAGAGGATCTGGATCGGCGCAGGCTTGGAGGGCCGAAGGGCCTGTTCCTGTGCTGTAATTTTCTTTGTTCTTTGTTCTTTAAATCTGAGATAGATTTTTGTTAAGCAAAGATATTAAGGGATATGGGCCAAAGGCAGATATATGGAGTTAGGCCGCAGATCAGCCATGATCTCATTGAATGGTGGGACAGGCTCGAAGGGCTGAATGGCCTACTCCTGTTCCTATCTTCCTATGTTCATATGATGGGTCACTTCTAGTTCTCACTGCTGTGGAATGTAGATGTAGAATTCTGCAACAGGGCACGTGCCTTCTGGCTTGGCTGGAACACAGGCTGTTAAATGCTGCTTCTTTCTCTCGGGTGTCTTTTTTCAAGGCAAAACTGTTTCACCTCTCAACACCTGGTAGGAGACGTTCACATCTCTTCCCCATGGTGATCGCACAATGCTCCAGGATGTGGTTACTTCACACCTTCTTTGTTTCAGGAGAAGATATTCACTTCTGGAATGTTTTTATGATGGGGTTCAATTAACACCTCTTAGCTCTGAAATTTTCACCTTTGTCTTTGTCAGACAGTTTGAATACATAAAAGGCCAATACTTTTTTCTTCGGCAGCCATTTTGGACCACCCACATCACACCACATGGCCATAACAACAGAATAAGTCAGCAGCTTCAAGAAAGGAGAAAATTGAGAGAGGTTGGCAAACAAAATAATGACAAACTGGAGCTCTTGTTAATACTATATCAAATTCCCCCGGGTGATTGCTCATTGAGTTTATCCAGGGAGAAATTGAGTTGCACAAGCAAGAAAAAAGATCAGAGATGCAATTCCCAGTCTGTGCTCAGTTGGCTGATGTCAGCAGAGAGTGAAAGATTTGGGTCAAAGTAGAGAAACAGGGCCGGGTTGTGACGTGTCTCAGTTAAAGCTCATACCTGAGCAATGGCCAATCGGGTAAAGTACTGGAGATTGACCAGCCCCTATTCAACCAAATCCCACAATGCAGGGAGGAGAGGTATGTTCATTTTTTCAAAGACAAAGTCTGTTTCCATAACTCTTCAGCGTTAGTCCATAATTTGTATCATCGCACTTCCGGTATGCGTGACTCTGTGTGATTTCGTGCTACTCGCCACCCTCCTGTACACCACCAAAATAACCATAATTCGTGTATGAACCTAGACGATGAGTGTCAACTGACGATTGCATTGTGGAGCAACACAATTCATCTTGATCCCCTCCTTAGACAGTGTTCAGACAGCACATTTTCCAACAGAAGTCACTGTATAAATATTCCATTTCCACTCTCTAGGCTTGGCCAATTGTAGCTTCCTTACCCCTGCCCTGTTTGGCTAACTCAGCACAGATAGTGGATTGTACCTTGGAACTTCCTGGTCCATCTGGCTTATTGGCATTCTGATTGGTGCCATTGTCAATAGTTTGTATTTTAAAAATATATTTTTGTAACATTTTACAGATTTACTGCAATACAATGGATCTTCAGAAAGGCAATTATTGGAGAAAAACCTGAAATCCTTTACAACTAAAATGCAAAAAGAGACTAAAGCAGAAATGTTAGCCAATGTTCTTCACATTTTCTTTATGAAAAATCAAATGCTGGTATCATCATTTTGACGACTCATTTATAAGGCAACTCTTAATAATCAAAGCCTATGTGGAAGAATAGTGTATGATAGACATTTTCCTGTCCATGTCTTAAGGATGCTTTGAATCACAGTAAGGAAATATCTAGATAAGATAGTATATCATTATTGCATACCTAGAAAATGCTATTCAGAAACAGAAATTAAACAAGACCTCCACATCATGATAATATTTTTGTAAGATCCATTGGAATTGTTACAAAATGCTCCATTTAGAATTTCCTCTCAATCGTTAGTATGTTGGTATAGGCCTCAAAAAAAAACATTTCCAGTTTTTCTGAAGAATACTTTTTCTACCCAACTTTATTTGGCTTGAATGTTGGAGAGTTTGAATACAGCAACATCTTTTTGTTTCCCCTCAGTTCTTATTTGAGGATATGGGCATTTGAGGGTTTTTAAAATGAGGAAATGCCATCCACAGATTTGCTTTCTTTTCTTGATGAAAACCCAATGAGGCCAAAACTATTTTTTTCATTCTTTCATGGGATGTGGGTGTTGCTGGCCAGGCTTGGAGGGGAACTTGCAGGTGGAGTGTTTCCATACATCTGCTGCCTTTGTTCTTCGAGGTGGTAAAGGTCACGGGTTTGGAAGGTGCTGTCAAAGGATCCTTGGTGAGTTGCCGCAGTGCATATTGTAGATGGTCCACATTGCTGCCACTGTGCGTCGAAGGTGGAGGGAGTGATTGGTGAAGGTGGTGGATGGGGTGCTGATCGAGCAGGCTGCTTTGTCCTGGATGGTGGCCATAACATCACCGACTTCACCCCTATCTCAGCTTATCTGCTGCTGAAACCCTCATTCATGCCTTCATTATCTCTAAATTTGACTATTCCATTGCACTCCTGGCTGGTCTCCCACATTCTATCCTCTGTACACTTGAGGTCATCCAGAACTCAGCTGCCCATGTCCTAATTTGCACCAAGCCCCATTCACCTACCACTCCTGTGCTCGCTAACCTACATTGGCTCCTGGTGAAGAAATGTCTTGAATTTAGAATTCTCACTCTTGCTTTCAAATCTTTCCATGGCCTCGCCCTTCCTATCTCTGCAATCTCCTTCAGCCCACAACCCTCTGAGATTCTTCCCTCATCTAATTCTGGCCTCTTGAGCATCCTGAATTTTAGTTGCTCCACCATTGGTGGCCATGCTTTCAGTTGCCTAGGCCCTAAGCTCTGGAATTTCCTCCCTGCACCTCTCTGCCTTTCTATCTCACTTTCCTCAGCAACTCTCTCTGTCTCTCTACTGGTTTGTCATTCTTTCTGTTTACATCTTGCACAGTTCTCTGCTTCTTCTACAATCTCCAGAGAGAGGTTTGCTTTCAAATGATATGCAATGAGAGTGAAAGCCCATCCATACTCGCTAGCAGTAATAAAATTATTATTTTAAATAAAACACTAAGCAATGTGTTAGTCCTAGAAATTATTTTAGGCTTAGTTTATATTTTTAATTTGCAGTCTTGAAGAAATTTCAGTTTTGATTTCATTCTTAAAACTTAGTTTTAGCTTTGAAGAAAGTTTTAGGCAAAAGAACTTGGTTCTCTGGTGCTGGTGGAATGCAGTTTGCACATGTGGAGAGAAAGGAACTGAGACATGGCATCGATCAATTGAAGTCTGCCTTTAAAATTCCCTGACGTCTATATTTATTTTATTAAAGTTTACAATGCATGCAACACATAAAGGTGAATAAACTGGAAATGTCAATATTAAAAAGATACCAGTGTTGAAATTATTGTCTATGATAAATTACTTCTAACATTTTAGGACTTGAACTCAAAAATTTTATAACAAGTTTATTTGGCTCCACCTAGTGGGTGAATACTATAACTGTAAAAATGAAGAGTTTTAAAATGCATTTCGGACTAAAAACTGTACCCGTTTTTGGGCACTGGGGTCATGCTTCGTGACCTGCCCATGCCCATTCCCATTGAAGCAGGCAGCCCACAAACTTGGTGCTGCCTCCTCATTTGCCTGATTGTAGCATTGGTCCAGGCGGGGCCTGTACTGCTGGCTGCCTCAACGTTCAGCAGGAGGCCAAGCAGTGTGTGCTGCTAGCATGTAGTGCAGCCAGCCTGCTCCTCTGAAAGGCAGTTTGTCCCTTTTAAAGGGGAGCTGCATGCAGTGGAAGGGAGCTGCTGTATTGATACTGGCTGCAAGTAAGGGCTACACAAATGGAGCACCTGGAAAGGGAGACAGTTCCCAGGTTCAAGGATGTGGCGTTGGAAGCCTTAGTGATGGAAGTTGACAGAAGAAGAGGTGATGTTCTGCGTGGGGACCAGAAGGCCCTCAAGGCAAACCATCAGAAGGGAATGGGAGCAGGTGGCCAGGGAGTCTGGCTCCCAGGACCGGGCAGCAGTGACACAGAAGTTCCCTGATCTCACACGAATGGCGGAGCTCAGTGAATGTGTTTTCAAAGGACCTCTTACCCATTGTACCACCAACCTCTCATGCTGCTCAATGCACCACATACTCATCATTCACCCGTCAGCCATCCCTAGCACTCAGGACCCACGTCTAACATCCAGATACACTACCTCACCCTCACACACAATCCAGTGATGCCAGCCTCACACTCAGCTTTTGCTACTGCTCCAGCTATTCAGCTGTGGTTGGCACATCACCCAAACTCAGTGCAACACAATCGCTGACATCCTTCCCTCTCTCTTGCAGGACAAGACTGCACATGACCAAGTGGTAGTGGCTCTGTGGAACACGAACCTGCTGTGCTCTCTCAGGATGACAGTATTCATGCTCCCCTCACTGCCACTCCACAAGTGCCCTTGCTATTGCTAAAATAAAAGCAAAATACTGCAGATGATGGAAATCTGAAATATAAACAGAAAGTGCTGGAAATACTCAGCAGGTCTGGTAGCATCTGTGGAGAGAGATGCAGAATTAACGTTTCAGGTCAGTGACCTTTCATCAGAACTTGCTATTGCCTGTCAGCCAGCCAGCCCAGACTGCTACCACTCATGTTGAGGTGGTGTGAAGATGGGCCACCAAGGCCCAGAGCTGCTTGAGGGTGTCCTGCAAGGCCATCTTCAGTCTCTTCTGCTGAAATCATCAACCTTTCATCAGCCATGCTGCAGCTACTGGGGTAGCACTGCATAGGACCACTAGAACAGGCAAAGGCACCTGCAATACAGACACTAAAGGGAGTGCACAAGGGTGGGTGGTTCATTTTGCTTGCATGTTTGGATGCGTTTTTTGATAAAGATCTCATGGCAATGTTTTTGTGGGTGGCTTTGATTGCAGGATTCTGGCCTAGAGGATGCTGTGTTTGGACATTGCTGATGAATGGGAAGGTGGGGCATAACGGAGCAATGGAGGTGAAGGAATGCCATCTTAAGGGAACCAGAACAGGTGTTCATGGGCAGCCATCCGGAATGAAAGCACCCAGGATGCCTCCTCCTCCTCCCTCTGTACACAGCTTCCACTCTCTGTAGTCTCTGCTCCATCTCTCTGTTGTGTTGCAGACCCAGAGACATTGCAACTACAGTCCCATACCCTTTTTTTAAAAATTCAGTCGTGGAATGTGGGCGCCACTGGCTAGGCCAGCATTTATTGCCAATCCCTAATTGCCCTTGAGCCGCTGCAGTTCTTGGGGTATAGGTACACCCACAGTGTTGTTAGGAAGGGAGTTTCAGGAGTTTGACCCAGCGACAGTGAAGGAACGGCGATATAGTTCCAAGACAGGATGGTCTGTGGCTTGGAGAGGAACTTGCAGGTGGTGGTGTTCCCATGCATCTACTTCCCTTGTCCTTCTAGGTGGTAGAGGTCGTGAGTTTGGAAGGTGTTGTCGAAGGAACCTTGGTGAGTTGCTGCAGTGCATCTTGTAGATGGTACACACTGCTGCCACTGTGTGTCAGTAGTGGAGTGTGTGAATGTTGAAAGTGATAGATGGGGTGCCAATCAAGCGGGCTGCTTTGTCCTGGATGGTGTCGAGCTTCTTGAGTGTTGTTGGAGCTGCACCCATCCAGACATGTGAAGAGTATTCCATCACACTCCTGACTTGTACCTTGTAGATGGTGGACGGGCACTGGGGAGACAGGAGGTGAGGTACTCACTGCAGAATTCTCAGCCTCTGACCTTTTCTTGGTGGAGTTGAAAGTTCTGATGAAAGGTAACAGATCTGAAATGTTAATTCTGTTTCTCTTTCCACAGATGCTGCCAGACCTGCTGAGTATTTCTAGCACTTTCTGTTTTTATTTCAGATTTCCAGCATATGCAGTATTTTGCTTTTAGTTTCGTGTTTAACACTCCTTATTAATTGTAAAATGTGGTGGGCATTAACTGAGGATTCATTTGCGCTCCTATAAATAAGAAGAGACTGAAACTGTGGTGCTTGGGTTTTGGAGGGGCATATTTGGAATATGTATCTCTGTAAATAAAAGCTTATAAAGATAAAGATTGGACTCTAGTTCTGTCCTTCATCCCTGACTTCCTGGAATAAAACTCCCTGCCAAATCCAGCAACTCACCACAGCAGTTACAAAAAGTCTATAGTACTTCCACAAACTTTACAATACCAGAACAATAATGTATCCAAATTTGCTGATGATACAAAGCTAGGTCGGAATGTAAGCTGTGAGGAAGGCACAAAGAGACTGACAAAGAAAATGACAGGTTAAGTGAGTGGGCAACAAGGTGGCGGATGGAGTACAATGTGGTTAAGTGTGAGTTTATTCACTTTGGATGTAAGAATGAAAAAACAGAATATTTTTTGCCCTTTATTACAAGTAGATTGGAGTACACGAATAAGGATGTCTTGCTATAATTGTACGGGGCAATAGTGAGACCACACTTGGAGTATTGTGCACACTTCTAGTCTCCATATCTAGGAAAGGATAAACTTGCCTTGAATGTGATACAGTTAAGGTTCACTAGATTAGTTCCCTGGAATGATAGGGTTGTCCTATGATAACAGGCTGAGTAAATTGGGCCTACACTGTCTGGAGTTTAGAAGAATGAGAAACATACAAGATTCTGAAGGGACTTGACAGGGTAAACACTGAAAGGGTGTTTCCCCTAACTGGGGAATCTATGACACTGGGGCACAGTCTCAGGATAAGGGGTTGATCATTTAGGATTGAGATGAGAAGAAATTTCATAGAGGGTTGTGAATCTTTGGAATTGTCTGCCCCAGAGTGTTGTGGATGCTCCATTATTGAATACATTTAAGACTGATATTGATGGATTTTTGATCTCTCAGGGAATCAAGGAACATGGAGAGCAGGCAGGAAAGTGGAGTTGAGGTAGAAGATCAGCTCTGTCCATATTAGATGGTGGAGCAGGCTTGAAGGGCCAAATAGCCTACACCTGCTCCTATTTCTTCTGTTCTTATAGAAGTTAGTCTACATCATCTTACCTGCAAGTTGGATAATGGCCCTTTAAATAGCACTATTGATGTGTCCCTCTTGCAGCTGAATGCATGTTCTTCGATGAGTGGCAAGCGAATGTGCTCAGTGGACTTGTGCAGTCCAAGTTGGGAATGCATACATCTAATCAGCCCGGACTGCTGTTGGACATCATAGTCTGGCCAGTTGGGAAGCTTCTGGTGCATGCACAGCATGCCAGGTCAAGCACTCTTCCCAGTGTGGGGCATCACATGGGTTATGCTGGAAGCAGCTGAAAGTGTTGTGTGCCCTACTTGAAGAGACACTGGCTCTGTATCACTGGCTGTAGCAACACTATGGATCTGAATTTCCAGCTGCTATAATCAGGTTCGAAGCAGAGTTTACTGGCAATGTTATGGCCTGTGAATGACCTCAAATTCGTTAATGGAATACACATGATTGAACATTGATGTAACTTATATTTCTAACCAATTAGCTCTAAATTGCCTTCTGGCAATTGTAATATTATGTTGCATATATCCATGGTGTTGCCTAATGTTAGTCAGAGAACATACTCTTTATTATGACTAGAATGGTAACATGTGATGAATTATTATACAAAAGGAGATGCACTCCATTTGCCACGCACTTGGGATTTGTTTTGCAGACCTGTTAGAAAGCAATAAACATAATAAGCACCTAAACCGAAGGGAATAAATGATGTATGTCTACATCATCATATCACAAGAAATGTTTTCCTTCTGCTCTGAAAAAATACTTGTGACGACTTTAAAATGATAGTTAATCGTTTCTTGTAAAAGTAAATAGCATGGAAGTTAAGTATACTGTATTGTGAAGAATTGTTTTTCATGGTTAAGTATTGCCATATGTTATGAGTCTGATTTTAAATCCATATGGAGCTTAATGTGAAGATGGAAGGACTTTATACTAAATAGGAGGTTTGGGAATATTGATAATCTAACTCTTGAAAACTTGCAGGTTTCCACTTTAAAATTAAACAGACTCATTTTATTGTCTTTTTAAAAAAAAAGCAGAACTGAAAAGAGTCTTATTCACAAGGTGAGAAATGTTATTCATAGAGAATGGAACCTTCTTTTTGGCGGGCACTTATCTCCCCCACCAAAGTATACTTCCATTTCCCAAACATACAGAAAACATTACAGCATAGTGGGTTGGAATATTGCTTTAAAATCTGCTTTCCAATCCAACTCAGGCTGATAGAAGGAAGATATGCTTTTTGACAGCCTGCAGCTTTTGAGGTACACTTTCTGCCTGATATAGTGGCTGCTGTATCTCTTATCTTTGCACTCTGAGACTGTCTCTCCTCCTCCATCACTGTGTTATATCTGCTGGTGGCTACTGCATCCATGTTCTTGGACTAAGAGCTCCTCTGTGCTATTCACTATTGTGTTGATATTTGGAAATCACATCATTGTTAGGTTTCTCGATCTGATGTGAAGCATAACAATTGCTCTTCTATTTGACTTTGATTTGGAATTCTGCACCAGTTCATCATGAGTGACTTCCAGGCAGACGGTAAGTAAAAATCAGATTTTTCTTTCAATTTTCATGAACTTTATGCTTTTTTTTTGCAAAAGGTAGAGGTGACCTGAGCAGTAGCGAACAAGGAAAATAGATAATTAATGATCTCGCTTGATATCATGGGGGTCAATTTTAACTCCTCCCAGCACCACCTACCCCCTGCCTCCCCTTCCCTACACCACCTCCCCCCCCCCAACTCCCGCATACCCCCGCCAGGAGGAAATCAGGCAGGGGAACAGTTAAAACGGAGAGGAGAATTTGCCTACTCTTTTCCACCCAGGTCTGGCTAACTGCAATTTTAAATTGCGGGTAGCAAGGATATCCTTCCCAAGTCAGTAGAGTCCTCTTTGAATGTGCAGATCAGGTTTTAACGTTGTCGCTGGGGCCCAAACTGCTATTTTAACCCAATGCCTGAGTGGGGAAGCAGTGTTGGCTTCTCCGACAGCCAAACCTTCCAGGAACAGCAGCCAGGGTCAAAAAATAAATTTTAAAAGCGCCGGGCAACTTTGGGCCTCTTGTGCCTTGCAATTTCCACCTTCATCCCCTGATCAGGCAGCCACCTCCTGAATGTTTTGGTCAATAAGCCAGCAAACACCATTTGAATAAGGCCCAGCCGTTAAAATTGGTTGAACCTCCTTGCTTCTGCTCCCAGACAGGCCAGCTGTTTCCTTTACCATGTTACCAGCCCTGGAGTTAAAATTGAGTCATATGACATATCCTTTTTATTAAGGATAGTGAATATCAGGTCCATTGGGTTGAAGTGTAATTAAGTATGGCCAGAAGCCAATAACGGGATTGTTTTACATATGTCACAAAACACCTTCCAGTCATATATAAAAAGGTCAGAAAACTCAAACTGGCATTAAATAAGTTAAATGCTATTTACCATTACCTTCACCTGATAGAAATGTGGTGATTTCACTGATACCTGGGCAAAAACTTCTGTCGTGTATTCAGTTTGCCAAAATCAATAAAGCTGGTCTTTAGAAACTGATTTACAATTTTGTAATGTATCACACAGAAAGGAAATCCTGCAGCCTCCAGAAAACAGCTGGCCTGATCTATAGTAATAGCTGTGTTATGGCGAAACCCCTGATCAATCACAGAACTGCAGTAGAAAACATTTTGGAGGGGGAATTTTCCTCTTCAGGATGGAGCTTCGGGAAGGTGACCTCTGTTCACTTCTTCATATCAGCCCCAATCCTAACCCATTTCTTGGGATCACCAGGAATGGAGAATTTTAGCTGTGAGAAAAGATGGGATAGGCTGGGGGTTTTCTCTTTGGAACAGCAGAGGCTGCGGGGAGATTTAATTGCAGTGTACAAAATTATGAGGGACCTAGATAGAATGGATAAGGACCTATTTCCCTCAGTAGGGAGCCCAATAACCAGGAGGCGTAGATTTAAAGTAATTGTCAGAGGATTAAAGGAGAGTTGAGGAGATTTTTTTTCACTGAGAAGGTGGTGGGGGGCTGGAACTCATGGCCTGGAAGGGTGGTAGAGGTAGAAACCCTCACACATTGAAAAAGTACTTGGATATGCACTTGTAATGCTGTAACCTACAGGGCTGCAGAGCAAAAGCTGGGAAGCAGGATTAGATTGGATAGCTCTTTTTCAGCCGGTACAGACACATCAGGTTGAATGGCCTCCTTCTGTGCATTAAATGTTCTATGTTTCTGTTCTATGATTTATAAGGAGGCAAGCAGTGAATGGAGGTAATTTGTCTGCATTGGGGAAACCTGGAAATGTGGAGATCCTTCAAATTAAATGACCAGATCTCATGATAATTATCCTTCTCCATATCGGGCTGGGTAACCGCCCAGATTGAGAGGCGGCAAGGGGTTAGATTGCAGGGTGGGTAGATAGTTGTGGGAAATTCGGGGGTGCGGGGGCAGAGGGTAGGGATCAGGCACAGTAGATGGCAGTGGAAAAAATCGCAGGTGGGCAGAATCTCAGGTGGAGGTTGCAGGGAGGAGGTTGCGGGGGAATCACCGTTTGGGATCAGATTCCAGAAGGGCTGAAGTTCAGATTGTGGGGGAGTTGAAAATTGGATCATGGGTGGAAGTTGGTTGATTGTGGGGACAGAATCTGATCGTGGCAGGTTTGCTTGAGGGCTGGGTGGTGTGGTGGGGAAGTCCTCCTGCTCCTCCTTGTCCACAAACAGTGCTGAAAATCACTTAACTTGCCCAGTCTGGCCGTACTCACCTCCATTTAGCTGCCAGGTTTCCTGAGCCCTGAGGAAAACCTGACCCTCAGCCGTTAAATCCATATGGCTGCTAAAATGTGAGACGCACAGCCTCATATAAATAATAATTCCTGATATACTCATGTGAGTGGATTTCTTGTCCAACTCCTATTCACTGGAAGTAAGCGTGTTCATGATGGGACAGCGGCCCCATTTTAAAGAATTTAACCCCATCCTCTGCCCTTCTCCCGGCTGTCCTAGGGGCAGGGATAATATTTGCACCATGGTGTCTCCCAACTAGGGGCGGGGATAATATTTACCCCATGGTATCACCCAACTACTGGTTGCCATTTACTTCTTCCCTTCTTCATTTTCAACTCCAGAATAGTCCTGCACTAGGAGTCTTGTCCTTTTCACCTAGTTTTCCTGATAATAAAGATATTCACTTATCACAAGTGCAGACCAAATGAGTGGAATTGAACACAGATTACAGAGATCACAGAGATCACAGAGTGGGGACAGATCACAGTGGGGACTCATCACAGGGGGGAAATCGTGCGGGAGATTATGGGAGAGATCGTGAGGGGAGAGTGCAGGGGGAAGAACATGCTGGGAAGATCATAAGGAGAGATTGTGGGTGAAGATCACAAGGGGAGACAGCAGGGGGAGATTATGGGTTGGCATCAGATTGCAGAGTGACTGACGTTCAGATTGCACAGGATTGAAGATTGATTAATGATGGAAGTTGATTGATCGTGGGGATGGAGGCTGATCATGGAAGATTTGCTCAAGGGATAGTAGGGGTAGTACTCCTGCTTTTCCTGGCTCACAGGAAGTGCTGGAAAATATTTACCTGCTGGATCCAGCAGTTCTCAGCTCCCTTTAGTTGCAGGGTTACCCCCAACAAGCTCCCCTGCAATCTCCCTCCACAATCTCCCCATGATCTCTCCCAGCCCCCACAAACTGCAGGGTTACCTGAGCCCTGGGAAGCCCAGCCTGCAGCCGTTATATCTTCATTGCTGCTAAAACCTGAGGCACGCAGCTTTATTTAAATTTATAATTCCTGATCTACCTTGCAAGAATGGGTTACTCATCCAACCCTCAACCTAGGCCAGTTAATCAAGAAGTAGGTGTGCTGTGGCAAGTTGGGATTAGCCGTCCCATTTTTAAGAATTTAACTCCATTCTCCTCCTGTCTTTCCCCCCGGGGGATTAAAAGTCAACAACTGGTTCTTCATTTACTTCATCCTCTCATACTTTTTTCAACTTTAGAGTTGTTCTGAAACTAGCAGCCTTATCCTTTTCACTTAACTACCCCAATAATAAATATGGCATTATCTCTCTCGTCACAAGTGCAGACCAAACGAATAGAAACTGAACATAGATTCCCATTCCTCACGTTCTAAATTGGTACCTAGGCTTTATTGTCAACTTGATGATATCCAAGTCTTCAATGAGATAAAACATCACAACAAGTTTTTTTTATTCATTCATGGGATGTGGGCATCGCTGGATAGGCCAGCATTTATTATCCATCCCTAATTGCCCTTGAGAAGGTGATGGTGAGCTGCCTTCTTGAACCGCTGCAGTAATGGGGTGTAGGTACACCCACAGTGCTGTTCAACTGAATTAGTTGACTCTATATGCATCCAGCTTTCTTGGAAGATTTGTGGTTTAGAGTATGTAAGATAGGGTAGAAGGATGACTTTCCAGTTTATCACCAGGCTAGATCAAAGTCTAAATGAAATGTCTCAGTGGGTTTCCAATTCCAATTTATCATTCTTGCTTTTGCTTAAAAATAAAAGAATATCTCACTTAAGCATGTTATCACAGTAAAATCATCAATTGTAATTCTATACTGTAGTGGCCCAATTTCTTAAAAATATATTTAATCCTTTTAGGCTATATTACACTTAAGATATAGATTGCAGTACTTAAATTAAATTGATAAGCATAAATACATTTAACAAATCAAAACCATTGCAAACTTGATGCAATGTTAAACATTATCCCACTGTTACCTCATATTCTCCGAACATTTGTTTGCAAATAAATCAATTTGTAAGCATGGTTTTGTTGTTGACTCACCAACCAAAAGCTGGTTTCTGTAGTCAGTTCCTAGAAAACCCAATCCAGGTATTTATAGAAGACCATACAAATCTGTTCTTTATCTCAAGTATGTTGGAAGTTTTGCACAAAAATTAATAAATCGTTTTCCAGAAAAACTCAAACAATTAAAAAACTACTCATCTTATTAAAAGCATATGCGGGCGCTTCATTTTGATTTTTGTTGCCAAATCTAATGTATCGCTCCAACATATGATATCTTTGACAAGGACAAAGCTGTTGATTCCAGGGGGCCTCTGTAATTTGGAACTGGCTTCAATTGGGCTCACAGCAACAGTTAAAACCACCCTATTTATACTGGAGATAGCGAGCCAAATGGCTGATAATTAAAGATGATGACTACCCTTGATGATTAATGAAGCACTAAGGGTACATTAAATAATCTAAAAACATAGTAATTAAAATTATTTATATCGTAAAATGTTGGCGTTGAGTTTGGATTGTGGAAGAAATGGAACAAATTGTGAATCCAAATATCAACCCATTAAGGGTAATTAACCATACAACACATGAGTAGAAAAGTCTAATGATTGTTTCCACTGACAAAAATGTGATAAAATACCTATCACACATTGGAATATTTTGGTAATGTGCTTATTGTGGATTCTAACATGCTATGGATCATTTTGAGACAAAGCAAAGGAATGTGTTTAAACAAACCCGATGCTAAATTATAGATAAAAACACACTCTTTAGGTTAATTATTACCAGAATGTTACGTCCTTCTTTATTCCTACCAACTGGCTGCACATTCAGCAGGGGGCCCAGGTCTGTGCGAGGCCAGCACAAGTTTCAGCACTTCGTAAACATAGCCTGCGCCTCTTAAAGGGGAGGTGCATTCTGGCTGTAGCAGCTAATGGAACATGTTTCAGAGGAGAGTTCCAATGGGGCCACTGACTAGAGAGGGGGCTCCCAGGTTAGCTGATGCAGTGCTGGAGGCCTTACTTGAGAAGGTGGAAAGGAGGAGAGGGATCATGTTTCCACAGGTGATTAAGAGGTCCACAGGTGAGACACTACAAAGGGAATGGGAATCGTTCACTACCGCGCTCAATTCAAGGAGTCCGGCCCCGAGGACCTGGTTGAAGTGCTGCAAAAAAAAGTTTAATGACCTCACACGAGAGTTCAAGGGCATCGCTCACCTTTTATCTGCTGCACCACCAACCTCACACACTGCACAATGCACCACATCCCCATCACTCTCCCATCAGTAATCTCTAGAATTCAGGACTCATACCTAACATACACAGAATCACAGCATTGTTACAGCCCATCATGTCGGCACCGGCTCTTCGAAAGAGCCATGCCATTCCCCCACCTTCTCCCCATAATCTTGCACATTTTTCCTTTTCAGATATCAGTCTAATTCCCTTTTGAATGCTTCAATTGAACCTGCCTCCACCATATGCACAGGCAGCGCATTTCAGATCTTAACCACTCGCTGCGTGAAAAAGTTTTTCCTCATGTCACTTTTGCTTCTTTTACCAATTACTTTAAACCTGTGCTCTCTCGTTCTCGATCCTTTCATGAGTGGGAAGAGATTCTCTCTATCTTCTCTGTTCGGACCCCTCATGATTTTGACTACCTCTATCAAATCACCTCTTAGCCTTCTCTTCTCCAAGGAAAACAGTCCTAACTTCTCCAATCTATTTTCACAACTGAAGCTCCTAATCCCCAGAACCATTCTCGGAAATCTTTTCTGCACACACTCTAACGCCTTCACATCCTTCCTAAAGTGTGGTGCCCAGAACTGGATGCAATACTCCAGCTGAGGCCAAACTAGTGTCTCATACAAGTTCAACATAACCTTCTTACTCTTGTACTCTATTCCCCTGTTAATAAAGTCCAGGATACTGTATGCTTTATTAACTGCTCTCTCAACCTATCCTGCCACCTTCAATGACTTATGCACATATACACCCAGGTCCCTCAGCCCCTGCACCCCCTTTAGAATTGTACCCTTTATTTTATATTGTGTCTCCATGTTCTTCCTACCAAAATGTATCACTTAACATTTCTCCGCATTGAACTCTATTTGCCACCTGTCTGCCCATTCCACCACCTGGCTATGTCCTTTTGATGTTCTACACTATCCTCCTCACAGTTTGCAATGCTTCCAAGTTTTGTATTATCCGCAAACTTTGAAATTGTGCCCTGTACACTAAGGTCATTAATATATATCAGGAAAAGCAAGGGTCCCGATATTGACCCCTGGAGAACTCCACTACAAACCTTACTCCAGCCCGAAAAACATCAATTAACCACTATTTTTTTATTTTCTGTCACTCAGCCAATTTCGTATCCATGTTGCTACTGTCCCATTTATTCCACGAGCTATAACTTTGCTCACAAATGTGTTGTGTGGCACTGTATCATATGCCTTTTGGGATTTCAAGTACACAACATCAACTGCATTGCCCTCATCAGCCCTCTCTGTTACCTCTTCAAGAAACTCCCGAAGTTAGTTAGCTCCATCTCACTCTCATATACTTACCACTGCTGTAAGCCTCACACCCACATCTCACAGTTTCCACATACTTTCAGCTATGTCAAGTACATCACCCAGACACCTTGCAACACATTTCATTGACATTCTTCCCTCTCTCTTGCAAGACAAAGTTGCATATAGCAGCAGCAGAGAACCAACAGGGCAAAGGCACACCTGCATTACCTGAGCCCATTTGGAGGAGAAAGTGCTGTGAATTACTGGGCTTGGAATGACTGAGACCATTACAACCGGCATCACTGAGAATTCCCAGGATGATGGTATGTTCTTTCCTTATGCACCTTCTCAAATCCCACTTCACCCTCATCTTGCATGAAGTGCAAGCTGCAGATGGTGTGAGCATGGACCTCTTGCTTTCCACCTAAACCTCCCCTCTTCCCTCATCCCAACCTTCCCTTTCTACATTTAGCTTTAAGATCCCCAAGACCTGATGCCTGGCCAGCCAGTGCAGCCTCACCACGAAGGGCATGAGCAAGAGCACACATCTGATGAAGAAGCACTGCCATGTTATCTGACACTCACAATCACCCATTCAGTTACGGGCACTGTGCATACTTTAGAGGCAAGTATAGAGGTGAGATCAGTGCATGTTGAATGGCACGAGTGAGCTGCAGCCAAACCAGAGGGAAAGGATAGCACATATGCCAGCTCTCCAAACAGCAAGTTACAGATGGGTTCTGCCTCTGTTGAGGATATTGATGGAGCAACGTACAGGAGAACGCTGATGGTCAGTCACACAAAGATGCTTGGTGCATTAGCAGGCCTCACACAGATCTTGTTGTCGCTGTCTAGTTGTTGTGTTGTTGCTTTTATGTAGCAATAAGGAACCAAACAATCTTAAATTGAGTAGGCATTAACTGTGGGTTCTTTATTTTTACAGTACCACTTTTGCAAGTGAGCTCTGTCTTATACGTGTGACTAGATTACTTGCTCAACTCCAACCAATTGATTACATGCTGAATGGCATCACTTCCTGTGATGCTTTGTGGAATATTTACATTGTTAAAGCGATATCACAACAGTGGCCAACTCTTGATCCACCCTGACGCAATGGCTGGTGACCAATGTCCCAGCTTTCATTGCAGCACAGCCACTCGATTTCTCAGTGCCGCAGTGAAAGCATGAGATCCATGATTTTTGCCAAGCAAGCTCAGCTTGATTCTATGCAGGCTCAGACTGCTGCCATCATTGCTGCAGGAGTATGGACACATTGCCGATCCCTGCACACAGCTGACACAAGTACAGCTGGGAGCGTTTAAGAGGTGACGGTAACAGGAACTTTGACTTCCAAAATAGCAGGTTAGGTGCCAAATCAGTGTTAGATGCTGAGTGTCATCACGTTTCTTCCCATTCTGCATGCTTCTGGCACACGCAAGGCATACCCAAGCTCGCACCTTTCCAAGCATGTTGTGCTGTGTGGGCCATGATGGAATTTGCTGGAAGCGGATGGGATGCCATATTGGGGACCGCGGACTCCCATAGTGCTGACAACAGCGTGCTGCAGAACCCAATTTTCCAATTTATGAGTTCCCAATTTCAGTTTTTGATTCTTCTTTTTGCTTAAAAATAAAAGAATATCTCACTAAAGCCTTTTATTGCATTAAAACCATGAGTTATAATTCTATATTGTAATGGCTAATTCCTTAAAAATATATTTAACCCTTTTAGACTGTATTACATTTAAGATATGTATTGCAGTTCTTAAATTAAATCAAATCAAAACTAGTGCAAACTTGGTGCAGTATTAAAGATTATCCCATTCTTACCACACATTTTCCTAACTTTGCTCTGAAATAAGTCACTTCATGGTTTTATTGTTGATTCGCTGAACTGTAGCTGATTTCTACAGTCAGTTCCCAGAAAAATCAATCCAGGTATTTAGCGAAGACCATATAAATCTGATCTTTATCTCAAATATCGAGCAAGTTTTATTTAAAAAATTGATAAATCGTTTCCAGAAAAACTTGCTCAACTCCAACCAACTGATCACATGCTGAATGACATCACTTCCTGTGATGCTGTGTGGAGTATTTACATTGTTAAAGAGATATCACAACAGTGGCCAACTCTTGACAGCGGATCCACCCCTGATGCAACAACTGGTTGCACTGTAGCACAGGCAGAGCCACCCAATTTCTCAGTGCCACAGAGATCCATGACTGTTGCCAAGCAAGCTCAGCTTGATGCTATGCAGGCTCAGATACTTAAAAAAGATCAAATTATTAAAAGCATATGCAGGCATCTCATTTTGATTTCTGTTGCCAAATCCGATGTACCTCTTCAACATTCTATGTCTTTGACGAGGACAAGGGCTTCAAAATTGGGCTCCCTAAAACACCACACACATACAAGCATGTGTGGGAAATAAATATTGGATATTTCTTTTCCAATTATTTGTCCAGAGAGTGTACTTATTATTATCTTGGAAAGTTATGTGTCAGAGAAAAAAAGGTGGGTAAGTAAGTCAGATATAGGATTAGTCTATATTGAGCAGGTTGCTGTTGACCACTATATGGGGCAGTTGACTGTTAATACAATGTGAGGCCTTGGGCAGAATATTTGGAATATTTTATTTTTGGGAACATCTGCATGCTCATGTGGGAGCTTTCTATCTGGCTGTGGGGAATTCTGTTCCTCCTGCAAGTACTCCACCTGGATGTTTAACTGGAGGGCAGATTTGTGCAGCACAATCTTTTGCACCCTATGGGCAGAATTTCCGCAGAGTCCTCTGGATCTCATTGGTAGCTCAGCGAGGACCCTGGAGAAACAGCAGGGATAGAGGTTGTAGTGGGAGATCTGGAGCATCATTACAGAAGGTTTTGGGCTTGCTGTGATAGATTTGATTATCATTCCAGTAGCTGCATGTGCCTCGCTGTAGCACTGATTGCCTGAGTGTCGGACAGTTATCTTTAGCCATGGCTGTGAAAGGTATCCTTGACCTTCTAACAGTAAACTGGGTAATTTTCTTTGTGACTTGAACAATGCATATACCAGGGTTGTCCGAGGATGAAAGCATTGCAACTGTTGTGGGCATTTACTTGCAGGTTTCTATGCCCAGTTCGTGTAAGCACAAAAGTTGTGGATAGGTGTCTGGTGTGTTGCATCTATGACCCTCTGGACTCAAGGAAATCCTGGCATGTAAAGAAGTCCAAACTAATGCCAAGACACTGTTGATTGCCCTCAAACACTGAGATCACTTGGTTGCTTTTTGCGATGTATATCACCTAGTGTATGTGCGTTTGGGTGTCAGATTGGCAGTTACGGTGATATCTCCCTTGGATGTCCAAAAGAGTCCTGACACATTGGCGTTGCCATACCTGGACTGAGTGTGGTTTCAGGCCTGCTTTAGACATACTCCATTATTCTGTCGCAGCCTCTCTGCTGAAGAGCAACGTTCTGAGCCACTGTTCCTCTGACGCATTGAGCTACAGTAACCTTAGAACAAAGAACAAAGAACAGTACAGCACAGGAACAGGCCATTCGGCCCTCCAAGCCTGCGCCGATCTTGATGCCTGCCTAAACTAAAACCTTCTGCACTTCTGGGGACCATATCCCTCTATTCCCATCTTATTCATGGATTTGTCAAGATGCCTCTTAAACGTCGCTATCGTACCTGCTTCCACCACCTCCCCCGGCAGCAAGTTCCAGGCACTCACCACCCTCTGTGTAAAGAACTTGCCTCGCACATCCCCTCTAAACTTTGCCCCTCTCACCTTAAACCTATGTCCCCTAGTAACTGACTCTACCACCCTGGGAAAAAGCTTCTGACTATCCACTCTGTCCATGCCGCTCATAACTTTGTAAACCTCTATCATGTCGCCCCTCCACCTCCGTCGTTCCAGTGAAAACAATCTGAGTTTATCCAACCTCTCCTCATAGCTAATGCCCTCCAGACCAGGCAACATCCTGGTAAACCTCTTCTGTACCCTCTCCAAAGCCTCCACGTCCTTCTGGTAGTGTTGGGACCAGAATTGCACGCAATATTCTAAGTGTGGCCGAACTAAATTTCTGTACAGCTGCAGCATGACTTGCCAATTTTTATACTCTATGCCCCAACCGATGAAGGCAAGCATGCCGTATGCCTTCTTGACTACCTTATCCACCTGCGTTGCCACTTTCAGTGGCCTGTGGACCTGTACGCCCAAATCTCGCTGCCTGTCAATACTCCTAAGGGTTCTGTCATTTACTGTATACTTCCCACCTGAATTAGACCTTCCAAAATGCATTACCTCACATTTGTCTGGATTAAACTCCATCTGCCATTTCTCCGCCCAAGTCTCCAACCGATCTATATCCTGCTGTAACCTCTTACAATCCTCATCACTATCCGCAACTCCACCAACCTTTGTGTCATCCGCAAACTTACTAATCAGACCAGCTACATTTTCCTCCAAATCATTTATATATACTACAAAGAGCAAAGGTCCAAGCACTGATCCCTGCGGAACACCACTAGTCACATCCCTCCATTCAGAAAAGCACCCTTCCACTGCTACCCTCTGCCTTCTATGACCGAGCCAGTTCTGTCTCCATCTTGCCAGCTCACCTCTGATCCCGTGTGACTTCACCTTTTGTACCAGTCTGCCATGAGGGACCTTGTCAAAGGCTTTACTGAAGTCCATATAGATAACATCCACTGCCCTTCCTTCATCAATCATCTTTGTCACTTCCTCAAAAAACTCAATCAATTTAGTGAAACATGACCTCCCCTTCACAAAACCATGCTGCCTCTCGCTAATAAGTTCGTTTCTTTCCAAATGGGAGTAAATCCTGTCCCGAAGAATCCTCTCTAATAATTTCCCGACCACTGACATAAGGCTCACCGGCTTATAATTTCCTGGATTATCTTTACTACCCTTCTTAAACAAAGGAACAACATTGGCTATTCTCCAGTCCTCTGGGACCTCACCTGCAGCCAATGAGGATGCAAAGGTTTCTGTCAAGGCCCCAGCAATTTCTTCCCTTGCCTCCCTCAGTATTCTGGGGTAGATCCCATCAGGCCCTGGGGACTTATCTACCTTAATACTTTGCAAGACACCTAACACCTCCTCCTTTTTGATAATGAGATGACTGAGACTATCTACACTCCCTTCCCTAGGCTCATCATCCACCAAGTCCTTCTGTTTGGTGAATACTGATGCAAAGTACTCATGTAGTACCTCGCCCATTTCCTCTGGCTCCACACATAGATTCCCTTCTCTGCCCTTGAGTGGGCTAGCCCTTTCCCTAGTTACCCTCTTGCTCTTTATATATGTATAAAAAGCCTTGGGATTTTCCTTAATCCTGTTTACCAATGACTTTTCATGACCCCTTTTAGCCCTCCTGACTCCTTGCTTAAGTTTCTTCCTACTGCCTTTATATTCCTCAAGAGATTTGTCTGTTCCTAGCCTTCCAGCCCTTACGAATGCTTCCTTTTTCTTTTTGACTAGGCTCACAATATCCCACATTATCCAAGGTTCCCGAAACTTGCCAAACTTATCCTTCTTCCTCACTGGAACATGCTGGTCCTGGATTCTAATCAACTGACGTTTGAAAGACTCCCACATGTCAGATGTTGATTTACCCTCAAACAGCCGCCCCCAATCTAAATTCTTCAGTTCCTGCCTAATATTGTTATAATTAGCCTTCCCCCAATTTAGCACCTTCACCCGAGGACTACTCTTATCCTTATCCACAAGTACCTTAAAACTTATGGAATTATGGTCACTGTTCCCGAAATGCTCCCCCACTGAAACTTCGACCACCTGGCTGGGCTCATTCCCCAATACCAGGTCCAGTACGACCCCATCCCTAGTTGGACTATCTACATATTGTTTCAAGAAGCCCTCCTGGATGCTCCTTACAAATTCTGCCCCATCCAAGCCCCTAGCACTAAGTGAGTCCCAGTCAATATAGGGGAAGTTAAAATCACCCACCACTACAACCCTGTTACCTTTACATCTTTCCAAGATCTGTCTACATATCTGCTCCTCTACCTCCCGCTGGCTGTTGGGAGGCCTGTAGAAAACCCGCAACATCGTGACTGCACCCTTCCTATTCCTGAGCTCCACCCATATTGCCTTGCTGCACGACCCCTCCAAGGTGTCCTCCCGCAGTACAGCTGTGATAATCTCCTTAACAAGTAATGCAACTCCCCCACCCCTTTTACATCCCCCTCTATCCCGCCTGAAGCTTCTAAATCCTGGAACATTTCGCTGCCAATCCTGTCCTTCCCTCAATCAAGTCTCTGTAAAAGCAACAACATCATAGTTCCAATTATTAATCCAAGCTCTAAGTTCATCTACCTTACCTGTTATACTTCTCGCATTGAAACAAATGCACTTCAGCCCACCAGCTTGGACAGTAGCTCCTGATGTGAAAAGTGTGCTGTAAGCTGACCTGCTGGACATCTCTCCTTCACTCATCCTCCTTTTCCCCAGGTAACAAATATATTGGGATGTCTATGGGAACCTTAGGCTGGCACATTCAAAGTTAGAGCAATGGAATAGGTACAAACTGCATACTGACCCCTAGCAAAGTTTCTGAAAGGCAAATGCATGATAAACAACTTTCACAAAAGCTCTTTTCAAATTAGGCTACTGACACCCATCACACTCCAGGTGGGTGGGGGGGGGGGGGCGGTGGGGAGTTCATATTTAAGGGACCCTGTACTTCCTTTATACTATCCAAAATGTTGAACATCTGTTTTGAGACTGTGCCATTTGGACTGGGTGTATGCCCAGTCTGTGGTCTGGAAGTAAGCATGCTGCCTTTAGCAAATCATCATGCAACTCACAAGTGATAAAAATTGCAAGTGAGTTATCATCTGTCTCATGGAAGTTAATAGAAATAACATTGCACCAATATTCCTCAAATATTCATATAAGTTGAATATTTTCTAAAGGTAAATAAAATCATAATTTTCAATGAGAACTTAATGTTGGGAAATAAGAAATAAACTGTATGGTGCGATCTCGGATTCGTTGTGAAGTTACTAATGAGTGAAACAAAACTCATTTGTACTTCCACAACTCTGGGGACATGCATAAAACAGTAAGTTTTTTAAAAAGTATTTTTGCAATGTTGGTTGCTCCTCGGGATTACCAACATTTGCAGACTATGTAGATGGCTGTCCTTTTAGCAACAAGGAACTTATGTGTTCCCCACTTACAAAACTTAAGTCAATTTTAACTCATTCGACCCAATGAGAATGGGGCCTGCAGGTTAAAATCGAGGCAAAGCCCGGACCTCTGGACGGTATTTTAACGCAAAGTTTTCAGGAGGTGACTTCAGGAGGTGGGTGAGGCTCTCACCACAGGTCGGTGAAGGCCTCATTAAATTGCAAAATTCAGAGTCTTTTTGTTTATCCATTCATGGGATGTGGGCATAGCTGGCTAGACCAGCATTTATTGCCCATCCCTAATTTCCCTTGAGAAGTTGGTGGTGAGCTGCCTTCTTGAACCACCAGTCCATGTGAGGTTGTACACCCACAGTGCTGTTAGGAAGGGACTTCCAGGAATTTGACCCAGCAACAGTGAAGGAACGGCGATATAGTTCCAAGTCAGGATGGTGTGTGGCTTGGAGGGGAACTTTCAGGTGGTGGTGTTCCCATGCATTTGCTGCCCTTGTCCGTCTAGGTGGTAGAGGTTGCGGGTTTGGAAGGTGTTGTCTAAGGAGTCTTGGTGCGTTGCTGCAGTGCATCGTGTAGATGGTACACACTGCTGCCACTGTGCGTCAGTGGTGGAGGGAGTGAATGTTTGTGGATGGGATGCCAATCAAGTGGGCTGCTTTGTCCTGGATGGTGTCGGGTTTCTTGAGTATCGTTGGAGCTGCACCCATCCAGGCAAGTGGAGAGTATTCCATCACACTCCTGACTTATGCCTTGTAGATGGTGGACAGGCTTTCGGGAGTCAGGAGGTGAGTTACTCGTCACAGGATTCCTAACCTCTGACCAGCTCTTGGAGCCACAGTATTTATATGGCTACTCTAGTTCAGTTTCTGGTCAATGATAACCCCCAAGATGTTGATAGTGGGGGATTCAGCGATTGTAATGCCATTGAATGTCAAGGAGAGATGGTTAGATTCTCTCTTGTTGGAGATAGTCATTGCCTTGCACTTGTGTAGCGCAAATGTTACTTGCCACTTATCAGCCCAAGCCTGGATAGTCCAGGTCTTGTTGCATTTCTGCACGGACTGTGTCTTAGGAGTCACAAATGGAGCTGACCATTGCGTAATCAGGGAACATCCCCACTTCTGATCTTCTGATTGAAGGAAGGTCATTGATGAAGCAGCTGAAACTGGTTGGGCCTAGGACAGTACCCTGAGGAACTCCTGCAGTGATGCCCTGGAACTAAGATGATAGACCTGCAACAACCACAACCATCTTCCTTTGCGCTAGGGATAACTCCAACCAGCGGAGAGTTTTCCTTCTGATTCCCATTGACTCCAGATTGCTGGGGCTCCTTGATGCCATACTCGGTCAAATGCTGCCTTGATGTCAAGGGCAGTCACTCTCACTTCACCTCTTGAGTTCAGCTCTTTTGTCCATGCTTGAACCAAGGCCGTAATGAGGTCAGGAGCTGAGTGGCCCTGGCGGAACCCAAACTGAGCATCACTGAGCAGGTTATTGCTAAGCAAGGGCCACTTGATGGCACTGTTGATGACACCTTCCATGTGCTTTAATTTTGCTGACCAACCTCCTGTGGGGGATTTTATCAACGCCTTTTGAAAATCCAAGTATACTACGTCCGCCGACTCTCCTTTATCAATTCTGTTAGTAACATCCTCAAAAAACTCCATCTAACAGGTTCATCAAGCATGATTTCCCATTAATAAATCCATGTTGGCTATGCCGTATCAGATGATTATTATCCAAGTGTCCATTTATCACATCCTTTAGAATAGATTCTCGCATTTTCCCAATGGGCAGCACAGTAGCGCAATGATTAACACCATGGCCTCATAGTTCCAGTGACCTGCGTTCGGTTCTGGGTACTGCCTGTGCAGAGTTTGCAAGTTCTCCCTGTGACCGCATGGGTTTCTGCCAGGTGTTCCGGTTTCCTCCCACAGCCAAAGACTTGCAGGTTAATAGGTAAATTGGCCATTGTAAATTGCCCCTCGTGTAGGTAGGTGGTAGGAGAATGGTGGGGATGTGGTAGGCAATATGGGATTAATGTAGGATTAGTATAAATGGGTGGTTGTTGGTCAGCACAGACTCAGTGGGCCGAAGGGCCTGCTTCAGTGCTGCATCTCTCTATGACTGATGTAAGACTAACAAGTCTGTAATTCCTTGTTTTCTTCCTCCCGCCCTTCTTAAATAGTGAGATACTGCTCTTCCATTCTTTTTCCTACCCTCCTGTGCAGCTGAGCCACCAGTGGTGCCACAAACTTGGCTCTGACTGCACTCCTCTGAGGAACCATCGCCCTCAGCAGTATCCAAAATGGAAAACTGATTAGCGAGTGAGATCATATCAGGGGACTCCTGCATTGCCTGCCTGGTTCTCTTAGACTGCCTGACAGTCATCCATTCCCTATCTGCCTGCCAGCTCCTAAACTGCAGTGTGACCACCTCCCTAAATGTGCTATTCACATAGTCCTTTGCCTCGCGGATGCACAACAGTGACTCCAGCCACCGCTCGAATTCCGAAACCTGGAGCTCAAGGTTCTGCAGCTGGTAACACTTCCTGCAGATGTGTTTGTCTAGGACACATGATGCATCCATGACCTCGCACATGCCGCAGGCTGTACATTCCACTCGGTAGAGCTGCCTTGCCATACCTTAACTTTACAGACTATTTATTATAAGTAGAATAGCTGACCAGGTACTCACCAAACAGCTCCTTCCACTGCACTGAAGCAAGTACCAAATAATGGAGCACGTCTTTCCTCTTCACCGAACTTGCCAATCACCAAACTCAAATCTCCACACTCAGCTTGCAATCTGCACACCGTTTTCACACTGCACCCAGACCTCTGTATTTATACCTTTTGAAGCTGAAACTGTACCAACCAGATTAGACTGACCAGCTACTTAACTAATCAGCTACTCTGCAGTAGTACCTGTTAACCCCTACCTAAGGCTGTCAGAAACTTACTTTACTTTCTTAACCCTACTTTACTTTCTTAACCCTGCTTCAACTAGAGGGTAAATCCCAGTTAAATGCTAACTGCAGACCAGACTTTGATAAAGATAACACTTAAAATCCCCACTCACCAAACTCGAATCTTCACACTCAGCTTGCAATCTGCACACTGTTTTTATGTTGGAGGTCGCGGTGGGGGGGGGGCAGGGGAGCAAATGCCTCTGGGGGAGGCCTGCCATGAACCTCGACGTTGGGAAGGCCTGGCCCCATATTGCCAGTTGTGGCGAGGCCTTGTGGCGGCCCCCTCCCGCCGCTCAGTGGCGGCATTAAAATTTTAAAATTTAAATGTATGTAAAGCAAGGTATTAAATAGGTACCTGTTCCTGCCATCGGTC
Source organism: Heterodontus francisci (assembly GCF_036365525.1). Lineage (NCBI taxonomy): Eukaryota > Metazoa > Chordata > Chondrichthyes > Heterodontiformes > Heterodontidae > Heterodontus > Heterodontus francisci. Next base: position 22,578,198 of record NC_090387.1, on the reverse strand, counting down.
CCAATGTCATATTGGTGTCAGCAGCAGGCACTCTCATGCCTTTGAATCTCCGTTTGGAGATCCGAGGCGGAACACTGGTTGGGAGGGGGGAGCAGGTAAGTTTTCAGGGTGGGGGGAGTGGGGTGAAATGTTTTTGATTGGTCTAGGGGGTGGTGAGAAGGGGTAAAGTTCATAGTTTATGAACTTTGGCGGGAGGAGATCGGGATCACAAGGTAAGTTTTTTTGGCGGGGGAGGGCATGTGATAAATTGTAAGGTCATTGGTGGGGGTGGGAGAGGGCAGCGATGCCGGCACAATGGTGCCAGACACGGTTGCCAGAGATGGAGCGCCCGCCCCCTTCCATGTCATTGGGGGAGCGGTCTGGCCCAGACACGTAAATGAGCCACCACGTTTAATACCGCAGCAGTCCGTGGAGTAAATCCCGTGAGCGCGCCGCCATCTTTGAAGCTCGCCGCCAAGGTGTCTGGGACCATACACAATACTCCAACTGTGGTATAACCAATGTGTTATACTAATTCAGCATTACTTTCTTGGCCCATCTGCCTACTCAGCTAATCTGTTGATGCACGATCAATTTCTTGAATTTTTCCTCCTACCATAGCCCCTAATATGGCGTTAAACAGGTATGAAAGAATGCCTACTTTCAGAAACAACTGTCATTGCTAATGGCTGAGCAATCAAAAAAAAACAATGATTTATCTGATAATGAGACAGAATCTAATGTTGCCAATTTATGTTGTAAATTCTTGGAAGATGGTACGAATCAAAAACTTATTTCTGTGCCTGTTGAAAAAGGCTCAGAGGCTTCTTCAAGGAAACTTGCTCAGAGAGGTAAGGACTCTTCTGAGATATCCCAAGATATTCTATAAGTATATCAATTGGAAGAGGATAACCATGGAAAGAGTAGGACCCATTGAGAACCAAGGGGGAAATCTGTGGGTGGAGCCAGAGGACATTGATAGGGTGTTGAATGAATACATCACATCTGTCTTCACCCAAGGGTATGAGGAAGTAGATATGGAACTCAGAGAGAGAGACTGTGAGATTCTTGAGCAAATTGTCATAGGGAGTGACAAGGTATTGGAGGTTTTGGCAGGCTTAAAAGTGGACAAATCTCCAGGTCTGGATGATTTGTGTCCCAGGATGCTGTGGGAGGCGAGGGTGGAGATTGCAGGGGCTCTGACCCAAATTTTTAATTCCTGTCTGGCCAAGGGGGAGGTGCCAGCGGACTGGAGAACAGCTAATGTGGTCCCACTATTTAAAAAAGGTTGTAGAGATAAGCCAGGGAACTATAGACCAGTGAGTCTCACGTCAGTGGTAGGAAAACTATTGGAGAAAATTCTGAAGCAGAGAATCTATCTCCACTTGGAGAGGCAAAATTTGATTAGGAATAGTCAGCATGGCCTTGTCAGAGGGAGGTCATGCCTAACAAATTTGGTTGAATTTTTGAGCATGTGACCAGGTGCGTAGATGAGGGTACTGCAGTTGATGTAGTTTACATGGATTTCAGCAAAGCCTTTGACAAGGTCCCACATGGGAGACTTATCAAGAAAGCAAATGCACATGGGATACAGGGTAACTTGATAAGGTGGATTCAAAATTGGCTTTAGCTGTAGGAGACAGAGCGTGATGACAGACGGCTGTTTTAGTGACTGGAAGCCAGTGTCCAGTGGCGTACCACAGGGATCTGTGCTGGGTCCCCTATTGTTTGTCATTTATATAAATGACATAGATGACTATGTGGGGGGTAGGATCAGTAAGTTCGCGGATGACACAAAGATTGGCCGAGTGGTTAACAGTGAGGTTGAGTGTCTTGGGTTACAGGAAGATATAGACGGGATGGTCAAATGGGCAGAAAAGTGGCAGATGGAATTTAACCCTGAAAAGTGTGAGGTGATACACTTTGGAAGGAGTAATGTGACATGGAAGTATTCAATGAATGGCCTGACACTGGGATGTTCCGAGGAACAAAGTGACCTTGGCGTGTTTATCCATAGATCTCTGAAGGCAGAAGGGCAGGTTAATAGGGTGGTGAAAAAGGCATATGGGACACTTGCCTTTATCAATCGAGGCATAGATTACAAAAGCAGGGAGGTCATGTTGGAGTTGTATAGAACTTTGGTAAGGCCACAGCTGGAGTACTGTGTGCAATTCTGGTCGCCACATTATAGGAAGGATGTGATTGCACTGGAAGGGGTGCAGAGGCGATTCACCAGGATGTTGCCTGGGATGGAACATTTAAGCTATGAAGAGAGGTTGGATAGGCTTGGGTTGTTTTCACTGGAGCAGAGAAGACTGAGGGATGACCTGATCGAGGTGTACAAGATTATGAGGGGCATGGACATGGTGGATAGGGAGCTGCTGTTCCCCTTAGTTGAAGGGTCAGTTACTAGGGGACACAGGTTTAAGGTGAGGGGCAGGAGGTTTAAGGGGGATTTGAGGAAGAACTTTTTTACCCTGAGGGTGGTGACAGTCTGGAATGCCCTGCCTGGGAGGGTGGTAGAGGCGGGTTGCCTCACATACTTTAAAAAGTACCTGGATGAGCACTTGGCACATCATAACATTCAAGGCTATGGGCCAAATGCTGGCAAATGGGATTAGGTAGACAGGTCAGGTGTCGTTAATGCATCGGTGCAGACCTGATGGGCCGAAGGGCCTCTTCTGCTCTGCATTATTCTGTGATTCTGTGATTCTGTGATATGAGAAGTTACCTAGATCAGATATGTCTGTATGGCAGCTCTTGAATCTTCAGTCCATTTCGACCAATCATATTTTCCAAATGGCTGAGAGAGTTAAGCACTGTATTTTTATTCGATCTCCTGACTTAACTCTTGAGTATAATTTTTCTCATAATAAATAATTCAGTGCCCAGCTGCTTTTATGCTCATTTTCCTATCTATTGAAGAGATCAGGCATGCACAGTGAGCATCTCATACTAGTTATGGTATAACCCAGTGGTAAAAGGGTAGATTGTTAGTCCTGAGGCATGTTATAAGTCAGTCACTGCTTAGTATTAAGTTTTGGTTCCTGAGAAGTGGAAGTGACCTTTACTGATGAGCACAAATAAAGAGTGTTGGGAAAGAAACCCAAACTGTAACAGCCTTAAAAAGAAATAATATCAGCTGAACTAAATGGCCACTATTACCTGGATCCCACACGCTGAAATAAAAATTGCTTTCAATACCTGCGGTTTATGAATAACAAAGACAGCCTCAGATAATGCAACCAAATGAGACAGGAATAAGTAATGTGTCATTTAAAAATTAATGTTCTTCTCCCCTTTTTGTACTATATGGCCTCTTACTAAGATCAGCCTGTCATATCTTCAGCTAATGCCAACTATTAGCCTGAGAGGTAATTTAGAGTATCACTAACTGAGTAACTCCACACAGTATGATGAATGTAGAGGTCTTTGTGGATACAATACTGCAACGATTCTTTATTTTTCTGCCAGCTCTGGTTAATCTGCCATGAACACTCAACCTTTTTGATTTTAACACAGAAGATGAAGAACCACTTTTGCATTTAGGCTGTAACTGATGAACTGTCACAAATCTAGCTATTTTTCATAGTATTTGGCAAACTTGTATGTTTGATGTTTCCATGAATGAGCTTACTTATCACAGGGATGAAAATATTCTGGGCTAAGATTTCATGGTTTATACTCTGATTTTAGACATGCTTGCTTTGTTACTTGGTGGGTAGCACTCTTGCTTCTGAGTCAGAAGGTTGTGGATTCAGAGACTTGACCATAGAATCCAACTGACACTCCAGCACAGTACTGAAGAAATAATGCACTGTCGGAGGTGTCGTATTTTGGATGTGATGTTAAACGGAGGCCCTGTCTACATTCTCAGGTAGACGCAAAAGATCCCACTAAAAGCAGGCTACCTGGTCAAAATCACATTGTTGTTTATGGGAACTTGCTACGTGTAAATTGGTTGTTGCATTACCTACATCATGACAGTGACTACACCTCAAAAGTTCTGATGAAAGGTCACAGACCTGAAACATTAACTCTGTCTCTCTCTCCATAGATGCTGCCAGACCTGCTGAGTATTTTTTTTTCAGATTTCCAGCATCCACAGTGTTTGCTTTTGTGTCAAATGTTCCTCATTGGCTGTAAGAGACTTTGGGACATCCCGAGATTGTGAATTTATTCAGCTAGATTACTTTAAGCGTATTTTTGTCTTGAAAATTGTCTTGTGTTATTATTTGCCTATTTTTTTCAAATGTTATTACTTCATCATGGCAGGCTTTAAGATCATAAAAGTGCAGACTACAGTTTTGGTGAGAGAATGAGAGACATAGCATGGAAGTAGGCAAATGTTGCAGAAGTGAAAATGTACTTAGTAGCAAAACTGATGTGGAGGAAAATGCTGAACTCAAATTTGAGTGGGATGACTTAGCTTGAGTTGGTAGCAAGGGTCAGCAATGTGTCCATACACGGACCAGTGTCCGTGGTAAAAATTTTGAGGTCCATGGTAAATTTAAATGTCTTGCTCCAAGCCTTTAAATTTGTGTTTTAAAATAACCTAACAACTAATTTATTTTAAACTGGGTAATACAACATATGGCCCGAAAGTTTCCATCTGGCCCTCCAATTAAAGGTTTGCAAAAGAAACCCGACCCAAGCCCAAATGCCGCACCCGGAACTCCGACCCGTCCCAAACCCGACACATGTCGTCGGGACCTATCGGGTATCAGGCCTTTACATCAGTACATTGGTAAAGGCCTGTTACCTGACCCGACCCCAACGGGACCCGACGACAGGTGTCAGGTTCGGGTCGGACTTCCAGGTCTGGCATTCGGGCTCGGGTCAGTTTCCTTTGGAGACCTTTACCGCCAATTCTCTCTAAATGAGAGCGGGCTACCCAAGGCTCGGCTTTGATTGACGGCTGTCCTATTAAAGTGTATGTCAGGTGAAGGGGGTAGGTGGGGCCTGCATCTGAAGGAGGGTGGACACTGGTCTGTGATTGCTCAGTGTCTGTGACTGACAGCGGGCTGCCCGGGCAAGGTGAGCGTTCATCAGTGGTTCTCAGCGCATGCGCGCTGGGATCAGTCGCTCCTGCCTTTTTCACATGGTTCCGGGAGTTAACGGAAATGGCTGCTGTGGGGAGAGGGAGAGAGAGGCTGAGGGAAGTGCAGGAAGCGGACCAGCAAACAGTCCTCTAGCTGTGTGGTGCAGCGCTGAGGGAGCACGTTGAGAATCAAGCAGCCCTTTAAATCAGCACTGGCCCGGGGAGCAGAGGGGGAGAGAAAGATACATAGGAGAAAGGGGGAGAGAGAAAGGGGAGAGATAGTGAAAAAAGATGAGTGAGAGAGAGAGAGGAGAGAGATAAACACAGAGGAGAGAGAGCGAGAGAGAAGGGGAAAGAGAGAGGGCCACAGAGAGGTGAGAGAGAGAGCAGAGAGAGAGGGGGAGAGCGAGGGACACAGAGGGGGAGAGAGAGGGGGGAAAAGGGAGAGAGGGGGAAAGAGTGTGAAACAGAGGGGAGAGATAGAGAGATAGACACAGAGAGGGGAGAGAGAGAAGTGGAGAGAGGGAGGGCCACAGAGAGGGGAGAGAGAGAAGGGAGAGAGATGGACACAAAGAGGGTGGAGAGAGATGGACACAGAGAGGAGAGAGAAATGGGGGAGAGAGATAGACAGAGGGGAGAGAGATAGGCACAGAGAGGGGGGAGAGAAATGGGGGAGAGAGATTGACAGAGGGGAGAGAGATGGACACAGAGGGGAGAGAGATGGTCACAAAGAGGGCGCAGAGAGATGGACACAGAGAGATAGACAGAGAGGGGAGATAGATAGACGCATAGAGGGGAGAGAGAGGGGAGAGGGATGGTCACAGAGAGGGAGAGAGAGTGAGAGAGAGGGAAGAGAAAGAGTCAAGATTACCCCTGGCAAATGGACATCTATCCGAATACGCCACATCGCTACATCAAGTGTGCAGGCAGACATTGACTATTTTTGCAAGCAAAAACAATGACAGGGTTGGTGTGCCTATTCCTGGATGGTAGCCAACAAGGTTACTGGACTCAAGACCAGGGAGTTTGCAGTGTTGATGACAGCCTAACAAGATGACTTCAGTTTTTCTGACATTTAGCTGCAGGAAGTTGTGGCTCATTCAGGTCTTGATATCAAAAAGACAATTTGAGAGTGTGTGATACCAACATTTGAGTTAATGAAAGGGGTATCAAAGTGGAACTGGGTGTCATCACTATACATTTGGAAGATGATCTTATGTTTCCAGATAATGTTGCCAAGAATAACGTGTAGATAATGAAGAGGGGACTAAAGATAGTTGCCTGAATTACACCAGAGGTGGGCATGCAAACGGAGTAGGAGAAGCTGTTGGTAGCAATGTAGTGCTTATGTTGAGTTAGCTAAGAGTGGAATCGAGCAAGAGCATTAGCCTGGAAGGGAAGATGCTGGTAGACACTGGAGTGATTACATAGAATTACATATATTGTACAGCACAGAAACAAGCTATTTGGCCTAACAAGACCATGCCATTTCATATGAGCCTCCTCCCACTCCTCTTCATCTAATGCTATCAGCATATCCTCTATTCTTTTCTCCCTCATTTGTTTATTGAGCTTCCCCTTTACTGTATTTATGCTGCTTGCCTCAACTACTCAGTTCAGTGATTTTCAATTGATTGTAGTCTGGGTGAACTTCAACAGCACAACTTATGGGAAAGTGTAGAATCACTGCTAGCAGCTTCTGGATGTCCGTGCTTAATTGCGCATTCCGGAAGTTGCTATCAGTTTCAGAGGAGTAATGATGGCAAACGCTGACAGTTTCACTGACATTACTACTAAAAATTCTTAGCCATGGTCTTTACAAGACGGGTGGCATCTACTGGTATATATCACAGTTAATTTCTTTCATGAAGAAAACATTTTTTTGGAATAAATTTACACCTTGTTGCTTGGTTATGATTAACATATCCTACTTATTTATAAGTTACATATAAATATTCATTTCCTAGAATTGACGCTGACACATTTATGGTTTATTAATTTATAATTACAATGACTAAACTTTTACAATGGTGAAGTATTTATAATATGGTGTATAAGACATTTATCTCATTTGCGGGGGAATTTTTGCAGCATTTTACCTGTTTATTATCTTGTGCGGCACTTTCCTAACAAGGGCATATATTTTACCCATTAATACCCAAGGAGATTGGTGGACAAAGAGCTGAAAACTGAGAGAGAATCATATTGGTAGTACCTACTGTCTGCTTTAACACGATTATGAGTGTTCTGCCCTTTGTATTAAGAGCTTTGCCAATTAGGAGCTTGTTATCAATGTCAACTAATGCTATTTACCACAGGATGCAGTAAACTTTCCATTTCAAACACAGTGAATATCAATGGAGGTATATTTTTCTTGTCTGCCTCATTTCTTGACAGTTGCCTTCCTTTCTTAGTCTGTGCTTTCCTCACAAATAGCAGCCCAGTTGAGTTATCCCAAAATGTGGAGGGCTGCACTCTTTGTAGGTCACTTTCACATTCATTTCAATTGTCACATCTGGTAAGGCCCATTTCATGATGCAACAGAATACTTACATTACAAGCAGCTTGCTGCAGATTGCCTCACAAACTTCTATTCAGTGCTGCATTTACTTACTAATTTTGGCTTACCATTGTGCTCCTGTGTAAGACTTTTTGCTGACTTCATCAGTGATCCAGGGGCTTAAAGACCTTGGCAGCAACTTGCTCCCTCCTCCCTACCACCACCCGACAAGTGTTTCCTGACCTTTATTGTATTAACCACTGTGAATCTTTGTTTGGTTGAGAACTTCATCTACTAGTTCAGGCAGAACCCTGTCCATAAAATAAGCTTTCTGACTACGTTGTTGAGACAAAGTTGCCCCAGAATCATGTTCTCTACAGCTTGTTTGGCACTGGCAGACATTAAATGTACTGGTTATGTATGTGTGAGCTACTTCAGAAGTATAAACCAGTATTGTTGGAGGAAATTGGGAAAGCCAATTTCCCATGTTGTGGTAAAACTTTGTCCCCCAGAAGAAAACGTGAGGAATTTCACATGGAATAATACAAGGGTGAATGAAACCAAAAAAAGGATATTAAATTTGTGAGAAGAAGAAGTGGATACACACCCTAAAATACTTGCACTGTTAGTCGCAGTAATTTATTTTAATAATATCAATATAGTGAGTGTATTTCTTGGGCAGTGTCAGCAGAACCGTGGTATAATCAGATAAAATCACGCAAGATGATGAATCATAGCATTGATAGCTTAAAGACAGCCAGATAGAGAGTGAAGCCTATCACTTGTGCTTACACATCAATGATTGTGATTACTATGATAATCTTGATATATTATATGAGAAGGGTTCCAGGGATGAGGCAACTTCAATTATGCAGATAGTTTGGAGAAGCTAAACTGTGGCTTTCAAAAGAGAATTGGATAAGCACCTGAACAGAAAAAGTTTGCAGGGCTACGGGGAAAGAGCACGGGAGTGGGACTAGCCAAGTTGCTCTTGTAGGAAGTCGGCATTTACACAATGGGCCGAATGGTCTCCTCCTACACTGTAACCATTCTGTGAATCTATTTTTGACTCACAATTAATTCACCACTGATAAATGCAATGAAAGCCTTCCTTCTCCTCAACATTTTCCAGGTTTTTTTTTAAATGAGTTGGGGTAGTGATATCATCCCAGCACTAAATGGACTAATGTTGTTCCAGCACCATCATTACTTGGCCTGACAAATGAGCATGCATTAAAAAGAATTTTCTTTTAATTACACTTACAGCCTATCCCAGTATCTGAAAATGCGCAGAGCATGAACATTCAAATGCGTTAAATACTGAAAACAATGCAGTAGCAAACAAGGCCTCTTAGGGGTGATACACTATCCAGTGGCCTCAGTGGGGAGCAGTGCCTGCCTCATGCTGTGATTTTCTATCCTTTAAAATTAATGAATATAGCATTCCCTGATGCAGTAAGATATTTCTGTTCTCTTGTGTTGCTGACTCAGTGAATATTATATTTGGGAGTCCCGGGACTACAGATGAGGTGAAGAAGAACTTGTAAAGAACAGCAAGGAATGAAAGTTACTAACAAATTAGAGGTTGTTTTGTGTTGCAGATCCACACCTAACTGAAGCTAGGAACCTTCAACCCATCAATCTGTGCTGGAATGAAACCGAGTGGCAGAGTGGAAAGCACTGCAGGTTAAATTGCTGCACCAACCACTACTGTATGCCCATTTGTTCTGTTGAAGCATTTATACACAAGAAAAATGAGGCAATTTTTCATATATTTGTCACTAATGCAATGGATGGTGCTCACATTTTTATAGAAATTGTTGTTTACGTGGAATCCCATATGAAGAAAATTGAAGAGAAATCATTCCAGTTACAAGATCATCATTGAAAAGAAAGATTTGCATCTATATAGTGCTTTTCATGACCACTAGATGTCCCAAAGTGCTTTACAGGTAAAGGAGTACTGTTGAAGTGTAGTCACTTTTGTAATGTAGAAAACTGACTGACCTCAGGATTGCCAACCCTCCCAAAATTGCCCTGGAATCTCCAAGAATTAACAGCTAACGTCCTGGGAACTCGTGCAATCAAAGCTGAAACAAAATCAATACGGGCAATAAAAAGAATTGTGTTTTCTTCATTTTATTTGAATATTTTTGCTTATTATTTACAAAAGTACTGGTGATGGCAAAAAAGGCTGTTTGACTGATTGGAGACAGGAAGCTATTTGATGAAACCTCCAGGAATACACACAATCAGAGCTGGCAACCTTCCTGAATATTTCTTTCCTCCAGCTAAACATTTTCTAACTTGCAGAACCAACCACAATCCACTGAGGGATTCACTAAATGAGGAACAACATTATCTCCAGGACTGGGCTCCATCTGTTGGATACATATGGAATTACAGAATATAGTCTTGAGCGCTATTATGCACCCAATATTGGATTCCATTGTAAAGGCCGGCTACCTGACCCGATACCGACGGGACCCGACGACATGTGTCGGGTTTGGGTCGGGTCGGGTCGCACTTCAGGGACTGGCATTCGGTCTCGGGTCGGGCCGGGTCGAACACGCTCTATCACAACCTCAGTTAAGTGGCTCCAGTGTTGACTTACTTTTTGAAAGGTGGTTTTGTTACAGTTATTTTTAGCTTGTGCAGATAAATAGCAAAGTGAAAAATGGAAGGTAGGTTAACTGATGGTCGAGTCGGGTCGGGCGCGGGAAAAAATGGAAGGACTCGGGCTGGGTCGGGCTTGGGGTCGGATGTGGTTCTGTCGGGCTCGGGTCGGATTTCATTTGCAGACCCAAGCCCGCCTTTATTCCATTGTGTTATAACTATAAATAGTTTTCTGGAGACATTGGTCTTGTGAGCTGGAGCCGTTGATTTACGGTGACTGAAGTTAAATTCTGTTTTAATTCCAAAGTGGGATTTTCAGACCTGTGTGCATATTCATGGACAATGCGAGCAGTTTTCCATGCACATGTTGGCAGTGACAAACCTTTTTTTATTCTTTCATGGGATGTGAGTGTTGTTGTTGCCCATCTCTAATTGCCCTTGAAAAGGTGGTGGTGAGCTGCCTTCTTGAACTGCTGAACCAGTTCACCTGGTGTGGGTACATTCACAGTGCTGTGAGGAAAGGAGTTCCAGGATTTTGATCCAGCGACAGTGAAGGAACGGCGATACATTTCCAAGTCAGGATGGTGTGTGGCTTGGAGGGGAACTTGCAGGTGGTGGTGTTCCCATGCATTTGCTGCCCTTGTCCTTTTAGGTGGTAGAGGTTGTGGGTTTGGAAGGTGTTGTTGAAGCGGGCATGGTGAGTTGCTGCAGTGCACCTTGTAGATGGCACACACTGCTGCCACTGTGCATCAGTGGTGGAGGGAGTGAATGCTTGAGCTGGTGGATAAGATGACAGTCAAGCAGGCTGCTTTGTCCTGGATGGTATTAATCGTCCTGAGTATTGTTGGAGCCGCATCCAGGCAAGTGGAGAGTATTCCGTCACACTCCTGACTTGTGCTTTTTAGCAGACAGGCTTTGCGGAGTCAGGAGGTGAGTTACTCAATGCAAAATTCCCACAGCATTTATGTGGCTTCACCAGTTCAGTTTCTGGTCAATGGTAACCCCCAGGATGTTGATAGTGGGTATTCTGTGATAGTAATACTGTTGAATGTCAAAGAGAGATGGTTAGATTCTCTCTTGTTTGAGTTTGTCATTGCCTGGCACTTGTGTGGCGCAAATGTTACTTGCCACTTATCAACCCGAGCCTGAATGTTGTCCAGTCTTGCTGCATATGGACATGGACTGTTTAAGTATCAGAGGAGTTGCGAATGGTACTGAACACCATACAATCATCAGTGAAGAACCCCACTTCTGACCTTATGATGGAAGAAAGGTCATTGCTGAAGCAGCAGAAGATGGTTGGGCCTAGAACACTACCCTGAGGAAGTCCTGCAGCGATGTCCTAGGGCTGAGATGATTCACCTCCAATAACCACAACCATCTTCCTTTATGCTAGGTATGACTCCACCTAATGGAGAGTTTTCCCCTTGATTCCGTTGACTTCATCTTGGCTAGGGCTCCCTGATGCCACACTTGGTCAAATGCTGCCTTGATATTCAGGGCAATCAATCTCACCTCCCCTCTTGACTTCAGCTCTCTTGTCCATGTTTGGACCACGGCTGTAATGAGGTCAGGAGCTGAATGGCCCTGGCATAACCCAAACTGAGCATCGGTGCGGAGGTTATTGCTGTTTAAGTGGCGCTTGATAGCATTGTTGATGACACCTTTCATCACTTTGCTGTTGACTGAGAGTAGACTGATGAGACGGTAATTGGTCGGATTGGATTTGTCCTGCTTTTTGTGCATAGGGCATATCTTGGCAACTTTCCGCATTGTCAGGTAGACTCCAGTGTTGTAGTTATACTGGAGCAGCTTGACTAGGGGTGCAGCTAGTTCTGCAGCAAAAGTCTTCAGTTGGGATGTTGTCAGGACCCATAGCCTTTGCAGCATCTAGTGCCTTCAGCTGTTTCTTGATATCACGTGGAGTGAATTGGATTGGCTGAAGACTGGCATCTGTATTGCTGGGGACCTCAGGAGGAGGCCAAGATGGATCATCCACTAGGCACTTCTCGCTGAAGATGGATGCAAATGCTTCAACCTTGTCTTTTGCACTGATGTGCTGGACTCCCCCATTGTTGAGGAAGGGGATATTTGTGGAACCTCCTCATCCTGTTAGCTGTTTAATTGTCCACCACTATTCACGATGGAAAGTGGCAGAACTTCAGAGCCTTGATCTGATCCGTTGGTTGTGGGATCGCTTAGCTCTGTCCATTTCATGCTGCTTCTGAGTTTTGGCATGCAAGTAGTCCTATGTTGTAACTTCACTGGGTTGACACCTCATTTTTAGGTATGCCTGGTGCTGTTCCTGGTATGCTACACTCCTCATTGAACCAAGATTGCTCCTCTGGCTTGATGGTAATGATAGAGTTGGAGATATGCCAGGCTATGAGGTTACAGATTGTGTTTGAATACAATTCTGCTGCTGATGATGATCCACAGCGCCTCATGGATGCTCAATTTTGAGCTGCCAGATCTGTTCTGAATCTATCCATTTTGGCACTGTGGTTGCGCCACACAACATGCTGGAGGGTATCCTCAGTGTGAAGACGGGACTTAATTTTCATAAGGATTGTTCGGTGGTCACTCCTACCAATACTGTCTTGGACAAATGCATCTGCAAAAGGTAGATTGGTGAGGATAAGGTCAAGTAGGTTTTTCTCTCTTGTTGGCCTCTTGTTGGTTCCCTCACCAGGAGGTGCAGGCACAGTCTGGCAGATATGTCCTCCAGGACTCAGCCAGCTCAGTCAATAGTGGTGCTACCAAGTCACTCTTGGTGATGGATGTTGCACTGCCAGCATTTATTGGAAATTTACATTATGTGCTTTTGATTCCTTACTGCCAGCCCTTGAAAAATGACTTCACATGTTGCTTGAAAAAGGAAAGAGGAGTATGTGGTGCAACAGATAATGTGCTACAGTGTTAGCATATTTTAGATCTTGTTAGGAATAGAGTGAACGTTAGAGGCTGGGGATGGTCTCTATCTCATGCAGAAGCATGGTATAGGAGGTTGTGAATGAGATGAGATGGGGGAGGGGTTGGTTTGACTTGATGCTGGAGTCTCAAGACCAGGATAGGAATGATGGAGGATGCGACAATGCATTCATCTTTTGAAAATCCAGTTGTCACCATTCACTGGGCTCTCATCTCCACTGATTAGCAGATGGCTGGCCTAATCACATTTATTAGATTCTGACATCCCAGCGAGGTTACAGCATACATCACGACTATCATGGTCTGGAAGTTGCTATGCAGATTGCTCTCTATTCACTCTTCCATTGCCACCAGAGCTGTAGTCTGTGCTTCCATGGAGGTCAAGACAATATCTAGTCTCTGGCTAGATCAACTGGAAAAGGGGATACAGGCTAAGAATGGGTGGGCATTAACCCCTTGGGATTAAGAAAACAGAAAAGGACTGAATGGTTGTATGGATATGGGAGAGGGGGTGCATAAGTCTGGGTTTTATACTCGTTGAGAAGAGTGAGGTACTGGATGAGTTCTGTAACTCAGTGAGAGGTGATGGTATTTCACTGTTCAGTGTAGAGTGGTAATCATAGATTCACAGATCAGTGGTTAAGGGTGTACTAAATGTAGTTCTGCTTTTATATGGAAGGAACAGCACAGTTTTGTTGGTTGCTTGGGAAAGAACAGCTTGTAGGTGTACTCTGTGGGGGTGTTGGGTGTTTCTGAAGATCCCTGTCACAGAAATAGTGATGCATCACAAATGTTTTTCAATGTATACGTTGTGCTGCTGACTTTTGGTGCTGCTCTGCACGCCTTGAGCTGAGATTCAGCACTGCTGCTAGTCATTTAGCATTTCAGTTGAGAGTCTTCATTCCCGTTAGCTATCAGATGCGTAGTGTGGGATTTAATGCTCCACCATGACACTCCATGGTATTTGAAATCTCTCATAATTATCTGCCAGTCTTGTTTTCCATTTAATTGTCTGAAAACATGCTTTACTTTTGTGTCGACAATGTTTAGTATTCAGGGCAGGGTAAACATTTTTTTTGCCAGTCCAATTCTTATATTTCAGTATGATGGTATGAAAGGGGGGAACTATAGATGTGGGGTGAAAATATGGGATTAATGTAGGATTAGTATAAATGGGTGGTTGATGGTCGGCACAGACTCGGTGGGCCGAAGGGCCTATTTCAGTGCTCTATCTCTAAATAAATAAATAAATAAAATAAAAAATAAAAAACTGATATGGGTTCAGCACCACGTAAGTAGCAGGGGAGCTAAACTGAACTCAATTGAATGTAACACATGATTCCATTAGATCAGTACAGCATGGTTGTCAGTTATGGCCAAGTGAGGAGGGGGGTCACAGTCGCTCCTCTTGCTCTCCCTTTTATTTGACCACAACAGGGTTTATGCCTTTTAAAAGTGGTTGTGCTTACCACCTCAGTGAGTGTTTTACCTTTGTCCTTTAATGTGATCATGAAAGAACTAATCAGACAGGTTTTCGTGAGTTTAAACAAAAAAGGGGTAAGTTTATTATACTTATCAATCTAAACCCGATTTAAAAATAATAAAAATATGCTACACATTCACGCACACATTCACATGAGGATCACATACACACAAATAGATTACAAAGTGGAAAATAGGTTTCTTGGTTGGATTAGAGTCCAGAATAAATAAAAATTAAATACGCTGACCGTCGGGTTGGATGTTTCGGTGGTCTTCCGGATGAAGTTGTATTCTTGAAGTCCATGGTTGGTCAAAGTGCACTTTGTGGCTGGCCTGCTTTGCTCAGGGTTTTCTTGAAGGCAGACTGCTAGATGGCTCTCTTCCCCTGGTCTCTGGCTGTAGCAGTCTGTAGGCTTGAAGGGTCCACAGTTGCAGACAGTTTTCAAACTTGATGTTTTCTGGAGCGAGAGGGAGAAAGAAAGGGAGGTACACAGTTTTCTCTGCTGCTGTACACTCAGTTACTGCTTTTCTCTTCTCTGTATAACAAAACTCTCAGTTTTTCCAGAAATGAACAGACAGTCACATGTTTCTCTCAATCCCCTTTGTTTTTAATGAGGTCCAAAGTCTAAAACCCAAAACCTCTCTCAGGTGGTGTTTTCAGTGTTTACCCCCTGGAGGGACATTTCCACTTATGAATGCCCCAAGATAGCTTTGAATGTCCCGCTAACGAGGGTGATCTGGATAATCTATTCAGTTAGCCAAAGCATTGTCGTGGCGAGGCTTCTTGTTAGACTTTTCTCCCCAATTCGATCTCCTGGTATTTCAGATGCAAATTATGTTGGCCAACTTGGTACCTGTTTTTTAAAAGTTAACTGCAGGATTTTTTCAATTAAAAGTCTAATGTAAGTTTCCAACTGATGAATTAATATTTCTCATTTGGCATATCGTGTTTTCCTGACATTGTCATGTAAAGTTATGTGAACCCAACTGTGGTCAATGAGCCACATAATGTTACTCTCTCAGTATCACCTACAGACACATTATCAATGGACCCCATTGTGGCCATTTTTACTAGCATATTGATAGAAATCAAATATTCAATGAGGCTGTTACATTAGCCATTTAATTGAGTAGACATAATCATTAACATTAAAAACTCTGGTAAAATTAGTTAACTGCGCACTTTATCTAACTTCTGCCTTCCATGAGTGCAGATGTTTTGGATACCTACATTAATATCAGTAGTGATGCTTCCAAATACTCATTTTTTTTCTCCATCTGAAGTAGTGCTGGGTTATACTTAATAAGTAACCAATTTAATTGCTTGTAAAATTACAGTGTAAGCAAAAATAAACATTTCAAATCTTGTCTTATCTGTGTGGGTGACTCACCTTTATCTGATACTGAAAATCAATGCCAGCAACACTGTTCTTGTTAACCTTTTCTCCAAACATATTATGGCATTGTTTTTCTGAGATTTATTACAAGGTTACAGCAGTAATTTAACACTGGCCTCACCTTCTCTCAGATTTTCTTGGTCTTGTGCCTGGGTGTATGAGATCACCTGGGTGCAATGAATGTAGGAAAATCAGGTGGGGAAGAGTGCATACCTTGAGGAAGTCTGCCTGATTTTCTGGTAATCACTGCTCCCAGGAAATCCATTACATATAGGTGCAAGATTGGGAAAATCTACCTCCTTAATTTATAGCTAATCCATTTTAGACTGCTATGAATTTTATACAGACTGGCTACCCCTAACTCCTTGGTATGTATGTCAATAAGCAAGTCTCATATTAGCATAGGTAGAAGGTCTTGGGATGAAGTCACATTTCAAGGCTTCAGCAGATAATCCCGCCTGGGACTTCAACGTGGTATTGAGGGTGTGCTGTATTGTCAGAGGCGCTGTCTGGGATTGAGATATTTTAAGTCAAGGGTCTACCTGGTTCAGGTGGATTGTGGATATTAAACATCCGTGACACTATTTGAAGAAGAGCAGGGAGTTCTCCTAATGTTTGGTAGCAGTCCTCCCTCAACCAAAAGCAAAATCACTCATCATTCAATTAATTCCCATAGGTGAGGCTTTCCTGCATGAAAAATAATGGTTTTGTTAGCCAAGAAAACAACAGTCATTGCAGTTCAAGGTAACTAATCTTATGTGAAGTACTGTGTGGGGTTTCTGAGAACTGTGATAAGGCATCATATAAAATGCAAGTCAAGTCCTTCTATGCAGCTAACTGCACAAGCTGAACCACGTATTTAAACCTTGAAGGTATTCTATTTACTCTCGCTCTATCTGTATGGTCAATTAGTCAGCAACATGCGGTCAAATATTGTGAATTTTATCTCATTGGTTTATTCTTGATGAACCATTAGAACATAGAACAGTACAGCACAGTACAGGCCCTTCGGCCCACGATGTTGTGCCAAAACTTTAACCTACTCTAAGATCAAACTAACTACCTACCCTTCATTCTACTATCATCCATGTACCTATCCAAGAATCGCTTAAATGCCCCTAATGTATCTGCTTCTACTACCACCGCTGGCAGCGCATTCCACGCACCCACCACTCTCTGTGTAAAGAACCTACCTCTGACATCTCCCCGAAACCTTCCTCCAATCACCTTAAAACTATGCCCCCTGGTGATAGCCCTTTCCACCCTGGGAAAAAGTCTCTGGCTATCCACTCTATCTATGCCTCTCATCATCTTGTACCCCTCTATCAAGTCACCTCTCATCCTTCTTCGCTCCAATGAGAAAAGCCCTAGCTCCCTCAATCTTTCTTCATAGGACATGCCCTCCAGTCCAGGCGGCATCCTGGTAAATCTCCTCTGCACCCTCTCTAAAGCTTCCACATCCTTCCTATAATGAGGCAACCAGAACTGAACACAATATTCCAAGTGTGGTCGAACCAGGACCTTATAGAGATGCAGCATAACCTCGCGGCTCTTAAACTCAATCCCCCTGTTAATGAAAGCCAACACACCATACGCCTTCTTAACAACCCTATCAACTTGGGTGGCAACTTTGAGCGATCTATGGTCATGGACCCCAAGATCCCTCTGTTCCTCCACATTACCAAGAATCCTGTCTTTAAGCCTGTATTCCGCATTCAAATTCGACCTTCCAAAATGAATCACTTCACACTTTTCCAGGTTGAACTCCATCTGCCACTTCTCAGTCCAGCTCTGCATCCTGTCAATGTCCTGTTGCAACCTACAAAAGCCTTCCACACTATCCACAACTCCAGCAACCTTCGTGTCATCGGCAAACTTGCTAACCCAGCCTTCCACTTACTCATCCAAGTCATTTATAAAAATCACAAAGAGCAGAGGTCCCAGAACAGATCCTTGTGGAACACCATTGGCCACCGAGCTCCATGCTGAATACTTTCCATCTACTACCACCCTCTGACTTCTATGGGTCAGCCAATTTTGTATCCAGACAGCCAACTTTCCCTGAATCCCATGCCTCCTTACTTTCAGAATGAGCCTACCATGGGGAACCTTATCAAATGCCTTGCTAAAATCCATATACACCACATCCACTGCTCTTCCTTCATCAATGTGTTTTGTCACATCTTCAAAGAATTCAATAAGGCTTGTGAGGCATGACCTGCCCCTCACAAAGCCATGCTGACTGTCTCTAATCAAACCATGCTTTTCCAAATAATCATAAATCCTGTCTCTCAGAATTCTCTCCTACAATTTGCCCACTATCGACGTAAGACTGACTGGTCTATAATTCCCAGGGTTATCCCTATTCCCTTTCTTGAACAAGGGAACAACATTTGCCACCCTCCAATCATCTGGTACTACTCCAGTGGACAGTGAAGACACAAAGATCATCGCCAAAGGCGCAGCAATTTCTTCCCTCGCTTCCCGTAATATCCTTGGGTATATCCCGTCTGGCCCCGAGGACTTATCTGTCCTCATATCATTCAAAATTTCCAGCACATCCTCCCTCTTAACCTCAACCTGTTCGAGCATATCAGCCTGTTCCACGCTGTCCTCACAAACGACCAGGTCCCTCTCACTAGTGAATACTGAAGCAAAGTATTCATTTAGGACCTCCCCTACCTCCTCCGACTCCAGGCACAAGTTCCGTCCACAACCCTGATCGGCCCTACCCTCACTCTGGCCATCCTCTTGTTCCTCACATAAGTGTAGAACGCCTTGGGATTTTCCTTAATCCTACCCGCCAAGACTTTTTCATGTCCCCTTCTAGCTCTCCTAAGTCCATTCTTCAGTTCCTTCCTGGCTACCTTGTAACCCTCTAGAGTCCTGTCTGATCCTTGCTTCCTCAACCTTAAGTAAGCTTCCTTCTTCCTCTTGACTAGCTGTTCCACATCTCTTGTCATCCAAGGTTCCTTCACCCTACCATCCCTTCCCTGCCTCATCGGGACAAACCTATCCAGCAGTCGCAGCAAGTGCTCCCTAAACAACCTTCACATTTCTGTTGTGCATTTCCCTGAGAACATCTGTTCCCAGTTTATGCTCCCCATTTCCTGCCTAATAGCATTGTAATTCCCCCTCCCCCAATTAAATATTTTGCCATCCCGTCTGCTCCTGTCCCTCTCCATGACTATAGTAAAGGTCAGGGAGTTGTGATCACTATCACCGAAATGCTCTCCCACCGAGATATCTGCCACCTGGCCTGGTTCGTTGCCAAGCACCAAGTCCAACATAGTCTCCCCTCTAGTCGGCCTATCTACATATTGAGTCAGGAAACCTTCCTGGACACACCTGACAAAAACTGCTCCATCCAAACTATTTGCACTAAGGAGGTTCCAATCAATATTAGGGAAGTTGAAGTCACCCATGACAACAACCCTGTTACTTCTGCATCTTTCCAAAATCTGCCTCCCAATCTGTTCCTCCATGTCTCTGTTGCTATTGGGGGGTCTATCGAAAACTCCCAACAAAGTGACTGCTCCTTTCCTGTTTCTGACTTCCACCCATAATGACTCAGTAGACAAAACCTTCTCGACGACCTCCCTTTCTGCAGCTGTGATACTATCCCTGATTAACAATGCCACTCCCCCACCTCTTTTACCTCCCTCCCTATTCCTTTTGAAACATCTAAACCCTGGAACATCCAACATCCATTCCTGCCCCTGTGATATCCACGTCTCCGTAATGGCCACAACATCGTAGCTCCAAGTACTGATCCATGCTCTAAGTTCATCACCCTTATTCCTGACACTTCTTGCGTTAAAATAGACACACTTCAACCCATCATACTGGCTGCATACTTTGCTTTGTCAACTGTCTAACCTTCCTCACAGACTCTCTGCACTCGGTATCTGCCTGTTTAACAGCTACCCCATCCACTGATCCGTGGCTCCGGTTCCCATCCCCCTGCCAAACTAGTTTAAACCCTCCCGAAGAGCTCTAGCAAACGTCCGGCCAGGATATTGGTGCCCCTCCAGTTCAGATGCAACCCGTCCTTCTTGTACAGGTCCCACCTTCCCCAGAAGGTATCCCAATGATCCACATATCTGAATCCCTCCCTCCTACACCAGTTCCGTAGCCACGTGTTCAGCTGCACTCACTCCCTGTTTCTAGCCTCACTAGCACGTGGCACCGGTATCAATCCTGAGATTACTACTTTGCTCGTCCTGCCTTTCAGCTTCCAACCTAACTCCCTATATTCGCTTTTCAGGTCCTTATCCCTTTTCCTAGCTATGTCATTGGTACCGATATGTACCATGACCTCTGGCTGCTCCCCCTCCCCCTTAAGAATCCTGTGGACTCGATCTGAGACATCCCTGACCCTGGCACCCGGGAGGCAACATACCATCCGGGAGTCTCGTTCGCGACCACAGAATCTCCTGTCTGTTCCTCTAACCATTGAATCTCCTATCACTATCGCTCTCCTATTCTCCCCCCTTCCCTTCTGAGCCACTGAGCCAGGCTCAGTGCCAGAGACCTGGCCACTGTGGCTTTCCTCTGGTAGGTCGTCCCCCCCCAACCGTATCCAAAACGGTATACGTATTATTGAGGGGAACGGCCACAGGGGATCCCTGCACTGTGCGCCTATTCCCTTTCCCTCCCCTGATGGTCACCCAGCTACCTTTATCCTGTAACTTAGGTGTCACTACTTCCCTATAACTGCTCGCTATCACCCTCTCAGTATCCTGAATGATCCGAAGTTCATCCAGTTCCAGCTCCAGTTCCCTAACGCGGTCTGCGAAGAGCTGGAGTTGGGTGCACTTCTCACAGGTGAAGTCAGCAGGGACACAAGTGGTGACCCTCACCTCCCACATCCTGCAAGAGGAGCATGCAACTGTCCTAGCTTCCATCCCCTCTGCTCTAAATTGACAACAGAGATTTAAAAAAAAAGGAAAACCTTACCTTACCAAACCCTCCACACAAGAGTCCTTTTTTTTTTGGTTAGAGGAGGAGGATGGGTGGGAGACACTACACGTGTAGTGTTTCGGGTTTAGCCACTGCCCGAATATATAGGTTTACTTACCCAGCAGTCCCCTTGTCCGCCGAAACAAAAGGTAAGTTATTTTAAACTGAAACTCACCTTCCCAGCTGACACCTCGCTCGCACTATCGCTGCTTCAGAAAAAGCTGCTGCAACAAAAGGTAAGTTATTTTAAACTGCCCGAATATATAGGTTTATTTACCCAGCAGTCCCCTTGTCCGCCGAAACACAAAAGTAAGTTATTTTAAACTGAAACTCACCTTCCCAGCTGACACCTCGCTCGCACTATCGCTGCTTCAGAAAAAGCTGCTGCAACAAAAGGTAAGTTATTTTAAACTGCCTGAATATATAGGTTTACTTACCCAGCAGTCCCCTTGTCCGCCGAATCACATGATGCATATTTCAAAACACCAGCAGTATTTGGTAGCTTTCTTTGCCATCTGTTCTATCAAGTACAAGAAATGTTTGCCCATCAAATTTCTATTTTCTTGATGGATTATGTTATGACTTATATAAATTACTCTAAATATTATTAAAAGGATTTAATTGGGCAGAGCTCAGACATTATACTATCTATCAATGTCTTTCACTGAAATGTCTCTCACAGCCTTGGCTTTTACCATTGATATCAATAGTTACTTTATTCTTTCCTTATGCTGAAAAGACTGAAACCACATTTTAATCATCAAAAGATAGACATTTACATCTTTCTACAAGAAATATTAAAAGGTATTGTCACTCTCATGGAGGAAACAGTGATGAAATATGAAATCAACTGGAGGAATTATGAAATAAAAGTAAACTGTTTGTTATGGCCAGGCGAGGAGGGGGGTCACAAGGCTCCCCTCTTGTCCTTCCTCCTGTTTGACCACAACAGGGTTTATTCCTTTTTAAATAATGGATGTGCTTACCACTTCAGTGAGCTTTTTACCTTTTTCCTTTGTTGTGATCGCAAAAGAACCAATTGGACAGGTTTTCTTGATTTTAAACTCAAGATTTTGGGTTGGAGTACAGTCCAGAACAAATAAAAAATTATTCACAGTCTGTGGTGTCTGATAGCTTTAGTGGTCTTCTGGGTGAATTCATGGTCCTGAAGTTCTGCGTTGCTTGCTGTCCTTGGAGGCAGTTGAGCAGAGGGCTTCCTTCTCGGTGTCTTTGTCTTGGATCTAGCAACTGGCAGCTAGGCTTCGCATGCCCTACCAGGCCTTCTAGAAAGAGAGAGAGAGAGAGACCTTCTGGCTTCCACACAGTTTGAGTCCCTGGCTTATCTGCCTTGTCCAAGGGAAACTCCCAGCTTTCACAGAGATGGACAGATGGTTACATGACTGCCTCAGTGTATTCCCTGGTACCTTCTAACGAGATTCAAGTTTAGGAGGTTCAGTTTCTCAGGCCTCAGGATGTCAATGTTTACGCTTGGAGAGGTTCACCCTTTCAATGTTAATGTCCCAGGATGGCTTTTACTGTCTTGCTAATGAAAGCAATCACAGGTAGTTCAATCAATAGAGCAAGCCATTGTTTTGGGTACAGGCTAATCAGACATGTGTCTCCACTTTGATGCCTTGGAATGTGCAAGGTGTTTAAATGCAAATGGTGGTGGCCAATTTTAGCTGTTGCCAAGTCTTTGTAAAAGTTGTCTGTAATATTCCAGCTTTTCATTTTTTATGTTTAACATATGTTTCCCACCAATGAATTAAAATTCCTCATTTGGCATAGCATGTTTTCTTGACATGTTGAACTAAGCTACACAAAAATGGACACTTTGCTACACAGCAACATGGAAGGAGACGTCAGATGATCCTCTACTGTATTGCCAATCAACATGTTTGTCTTTTGAAGCCAGGACCATTACTAACATCTGGAATCACCTTGAGAGGGCACATTGACATGTAAAAGAGCCCATTCCATGCTAACAACTCCTATCAACAGAAATTGGGCTAGCAAAGGCGTTTGCAGACATACTCTGAAGTCAAGGCCAAGATAATGGGTGTGAAATAACACCTAATTATCAAAATGGACCACATTCATATGCCATTATGTAATAATGGCCTCAAATCCTGGAACATTATATGAACACCCCAGGGGAGAGTGTCTTGAGTCACCTGACCGAAACCCAGCCTGGTAAACATTTTTCTTAAAAAAGAGATTTCTCAGAGAGAGTGAAACAGAAAGTCATTCCAGCTAAGCAAGGAGATCTGCCAGTACCAATTTTAAACTACTGAGGCGGATAGATTGCAAGGTGACCTTGAAAACATCCCATCTGAGAAATTGAACCAGTACTTCCACCACCAATTTCAGACTGAGTTTTAACCAAAGGAGTCTGCAACATTTCATCAATTCCAAGACAAGGAAAATTCAAGCCTGCAACGCTGTTAAAAATTCCTCATGGAAAACCAAGAAGGTTTCAAAGTGAACTCTCTTTACAACATTTGAACTCTAATTGCATGCTATCCTCTATTCTCTATCTTTTCTTGTGTGCGTGCATTTGTGTGAATGCGTGAGTGGGTGAGGTTGCAAACGTTTTTGGGTCTTGTTTTAATAAATAGTAATTTTCCTTTTTAAACCTACAAGTAAACATGTTGTTTGTTAGTTGACACTTAAACACTCAGGGACTAAAACACTTTTTGAAAACACTACCTGCAGACAGTTGAGAGACGAAAATTGGAGGCCACCCACACCATTTCCCACCTGACTGTAACAGTAGTACTTTTCAATACTTTTAATTTTACAAGCATGACTAAAGATCTAGATAATACTCTTTTTCTAAAATAGGGACTTGTTCAACCTTCTGCATATATACGTGGATGGTGTAATCTGATCATGATCTGATTTTAGAGTTTTCCCATCCTATAATTAACTAAATAAATAATCCTGGCGAGTGGATGTAATTACCACAGATGAAAGGAATGTTTGGATTTAACAGCACCACCTGAGTCAGAAGGTGGAGGATTTAACTCCACTATAGACAGTTCCGACAAATGAAGGCCAGATTTCCATCTAGTGGAGTGCTTTTATCTGGTGGGTGTGGGTGATCCCAACTTTATCATATGGGTTGTAGGAGTCTGTACACCTTCCTGCTATATATGACTATCCACCCTATCAGCTAATATGAAGATGGCAATGGCCACAGAAGGAGTATTCCTCAGACTGTTGAACAGCCTGATACTCCTTCCACTACGTGGCCAAGGAAAGACTGTGAATGACACTGTGATTAGTGGGATTGCAGCGACTAGCACGAACCACTTCAGCATCCTCTCCCCACACATGATAATTTATTTGGCTGACATCTGAGGGAAATCAAGGTGGCCCTGCATTCTTCAGTAAGCAGCTCCAGGACCAGAAAATCAGTGTGACATGGCCATCAACATTGTGCCTGCTGCTTCACCATGCACTCTCCACATACTACTATTGAAAGCTACAACTCCCCTTTATAAGGGGTGCAAGAAGTGGCAAGATCTCCATATTTCCCACCCTTCCAAATGGCAAGCTGCTTATAAGTGTCACAATTAGCAGTGCCAGCTCACCACTTAAGCAGCAAAATCAATTGGGTCTTGCCATGACATCATCAGATTGGCAGAGAGGATGCCCCACCCACTGCCTCCCTGACCTGAAACACTATGTCATTCCTCGGGAGTTCAAATCTCACCATGGCAAGTTGTGATGTTGAATTCAATAAATTTAGTAATTTGTGGGCTGGCAGCAGAAAGAAATTACTTTTAAAACTGCTGCATTATTGTAAAGAACCAGTGATTGACCCTACATAGGACTCTAGTCAACTTGTGACTGTCTATTAATCCCCTCTGAAGAGGCCTAGCAAGCTATTCAGTTGTGCAAGAAACTGCTATAAAGGAAGTCACCGATATCCTAAGAACAAATGATCTATTTATATTCAGGCACTATCAGAAAGAGTTTCATTCTATTCCCAGGCTGAAATGCTTTTATTTCTGGATGGGTGGGGTGCTGGTTGGTGAGGTAAAGGTTGTGAGAAAGTTCAGAATACTTCTTAATCTTTGTGATGTCACCTACAAATGATGCAATGATGCAAGTAAATCCAATTTGAATTAGATTGCTTTGGATTTGCCAAACATTTATGAGCATGAATAGAAAAGAGAGAAACTCCAGATGCTGGAAATCTGAAATATGAACAGGAAATGCTAGAAATACTCCACAGGCCAGGCAGCATCTGTGGTGAGAGCAAGAGTTTCCAGTCAATGACCTTTCATTAGAATTGAAAAATGTTACAGATGTAACAGCTTTTAAGCAAGTACAGAGACAGGGGCCAGAATTTAATGACCCCGCCCAGGAGCGGGCTAGGAGGTGCCGGGGCAGGGGGAGGCTGGGGAGGGTTGTATAATTGGGTGGGTGGTGCCGTGGGCCAATTAATTGATATTAACTGGTATTTTACCAGTGGCTGATGGCATTTCAGCACCTGAAGAGGCTGCCCAGGAATACATGACAGTTTCCTTGCAGGCTGGGGGAGGGGAGGTGGGGGTTGCATCCTGATCAGGCACCCTGTGTCCCACAGAGGGCCCCCCCAGCAGCATTGGCTGGCCCCGCTAAAACAACACCCCCCACCCCACACTCCGACACCCACCCGCTCGCTGGGGCTCAGCTGATTGTCCCCAGTGAGGCCTGACCCCCACTTACCTTTTTTGGAGGCCAGGGTCCATGGTCATCTTCTTGCTAGGTGCAATCCCACCAGTGGCCACCACTCCCAGTGGCCACCACTCCCAGTGGAGCTGCTGGGACTGAAGAGCTGCCGGCCCCCTGATTGGCCAGCAGCTCTTGGAGGCAGGATTGCCTGCCTCAGAGGGGCATAAGCCCCTACTGAAGCCAATTAAGGGCCTGAACTATGCAAAATAGCAACGTGGCTTCCAGGCCCGGCGGAGGCAGGCTCGCACCCTAGCTTTCTAGCCAGTGGGTGGGCCACTGCCTCACCGCTAAATTCCTGCCATGGAAAGTCAGGCGGAGGGGAGGAAAGAATGAAAGGGGCAGGCTTTAATAGGGTGGAAGGCAGGAGAGATTAAATGACAAAAAGAACCATGGTGCTGGACAAAAGTGGATGGGATAATGTCCCACTTACACTTTCCTACTAGCCAAGAGCTGGAGAGCACTTTGCTGCACTTCTGTGAGGTGCTGAATGGCCAGGGTGAGGCTTTCATCCACCTTATTTAAATTGGCAGACTGAATGTGCAGGCTATTGGTCAAGGCAACCATGCACTCGGTTGCCTGCTGCGTCTGACATTCTCTGCAGGTGGCCACTCTTTCCATGGAGGTGGACATCAGTGCAAAGACCTGAGATATTATGGCATTCATGCTAGAGATGGACTCCTCCAATCACTCTCCCATTGTGCTCAGCGCCTCTAGAAATGCTGATGGAACCTCATACATTTTCTGCTACTGCACCAGAATAATCTTCTTGTGATAACACCCGAGGCTCAGCATCTGAGGGGACTCTTCACTGCTGTACCTGTCTCCAACACCTGCTGCAACTAACTTGTGATGTGTGGCTCACCATGTGACAAAGTATCAACCTGCTTTGGAAGACTACAAATGTGTGTATCTGAGCTGGTGGAAGGTGCGCATGATTCTTGCGCCCGTGCTTCCTCAGAGTGCATGTCCTACTCTGAGAACACATTGGTCCCCTGTCTCCCTGCACCAGCTCTTGCATCACTCTTGAAGGACCAATGGGAGATGCAAGACATGAATTAGAACTGACAAGGGGAAAGGGTTCAAAGTCATCATTGTGAAGATAATCATATGTCAGTTACTACTGACATCAATTTAACATGAGTGAATGTTGTGTATCACGGTATCTGGGTGATCCCATCTCTCCATCTCCAATGGTCAGGCACTCTGCCACTCTACTAATCTCCATAGTCTCCTTCTCTCACTGAAGGGCCACCACGATTCTTTGTCTGTCTCTGGAGTTCCGTGCTCCCTTCTCCGGCAAGGAGAGAAATCAGAGAGTTATGAGTGTGAGAAATGTTTTAAGAGGATGGAAAGACAACATTTGTGGAGTGTGACTGTGAGGAATGGATGTAAAATGGCAAAAAGATGAAGGTGAGTGTCAGTGATTGCTGTTCAGATGGGGATACAAGGGTACACCTAGAGAGAGAGGAATGAGTGGAACTGTAATGTGTGTTGGTCTGAGGTGTGCTGTGCAGGAGAATGCTGGGGAATTCAGAATGTGGCCGTTGCCACTTTAATGTGGGATGCCGCTTGACTTTCTTTCCCTGATGAGATCATTGAACCTCTTTCAACACTGTGTGCATCTGCAAGGTACCACACTCCTGCTGCTGATCTCCTGAGCCACTTTGAGCAACACCTGCTTGGCTTCAGAGACTGGCCTCTTCCTCCCATCTGCTGGGAAGATTGTGGGCTCTTACATCCCACAGGATGACCTCCAGGGATGCCTCCGCGAACTGAGGGGCAGCCTTCCTACTTTGAGCCTCCAACATTGTACTTGCTATCTGTCATAACAGTTCTCTAATCGATCAATTCTGTCTCCTGTTGGAGTGCCTTTACATAGAGAGTCTTAACTGTCAGTGCAGGTCATCATGCCCACCCACTCCAATCAGTTGAGAAACCTGAAAGTGGGATGTTAATACCATTGCTGAGTTAAAAAGCAACAGCAAGGTACCAGCAACTTTTGAGTTCCCAAACCGCTGCCAGCCTCTGCCACTGCAATCGGTCCTAAATGTTAAAATTCTGGCCATTAACTCTCTTTTTCTCTCTCCACAGATGCATATTTCCAGCATTTTGTGTTTATATTCATGATCACGGTTCCCATTTAAGAGGATCTATTATTGGATAATAGGAGCATAAAAACAGGAGTAGGCCATTCAGCCCCTCCAGCCTGTTCCGACCATTCAATTAGATCATGGCTGGTTTGTATCTTAACTCCATCTACCTGCCTTGGTTCCATAACCCTTAATACCTTTGCTTAACAAAAATCTATTAATCCACAGTTTTGAAATTTTCAATTGACCCCCAACCTCAACAGCTTTTGTGGGGTGAGTTCCAGATTTCCACGAGCCTTTGTGTAAAGAAGTGCTTCCTGACATCACCCCTGAATGGCCTCGCTCTAATTTTGAGGTGATGCCCCCTTGTTCTGGACTCCCCCAGCAGAGGAAATAGTTTTTCTCTATCTAATCAATCCCTTCATTCATCTAAAACATCTCAATTAGATCAGCCCTTAGTCTTCTTTACTCAAGGGAATCCAAGCCTAGTCTATACAAACTGTCCTCATAATGCAACTCTGTTCGCTGCAGTATCATCCTGGTAAATCTGTGCTGCACCCTTTCCAAGGCCATTATATCCTTTCCAAGGTGTGATGCCCAGAACTGAACACAGCCCTCTAAGGGGTCTTACCAGAGCTTTATGTCACCATAATGTAATTTCCATTCCTTGATATTCCAACCTCTTTGAGATAAAAACCGGCATTCCATTCATGCAATTGTACTGATGAAATACTGTTGCTATACTGTCTGATGATTTCTAATTTGACTGGATTCAATCCTGCTTTCAAAGAACCTGTTTCACACAATGTGAACCGACCATTGACCTAGCGATATGCTGAGGCACTGCAGATTCAGTCCAAGATGAGTTACTCTGACATGTTCCATATATGGCTACAGACATAAATCCAGGATGGTGTGTTGCCTCCCAGGTGCCAGGGTCAAGGATGTCACTGAGCAGCTGCAGAGCATCCTGAAGTGGGAGGGTGAATAGCCAGCAGTCGTGGTCCACATCGGAACCAACGACATAGGTAGAAAGAGGGATGTGGTCCTGCAGTCAGAATTTAGGGAGCTGGTAAGAAATTAGCAAGCAGAACCTCAAAAGTAGTAATCTCAGAATTACTGCCACGCGCGAGTGAATATAGAAATAGAAGGGTAAGACAGATAAATGCGTGGCTGGAACGATGGTGCAGGATGGAGGGGTTTAGATTCCTGGGACATTGGGACTGACTCTGAGGAGGATGGGACCTGTACAGGCTGGACAGGTTGCACCTGAACAGAGCTGAGACTGAGTTCCTTGCAGGACGTTTTGCTAGTGCTGTTGGGGAGGGTTTAAACTAGTTTGGCAGGGGGATGGGGACCTGAGGGTAGACTCAGCTGCGACAAAATCAGAAATTAAAATCAAAGGCAGAAAATTAATGGATGAGTCTGGAAGACAGAGGAAACAAAGGTTCGAAAATAAAAAAGAGTTTGGCAGTGCTCAAGGGTATCTATTTCAACGCAAGGAGTATAGCAAATAATGCAGATGAGCTGAGGGCACAGATAGACAAGTGGCAGTATGATATCATAGCTATTACATAAATATGGCTTAAGGAGGGACAGGTCTAGCAGTTCAATGTTCCTGGTTACAGGGTTTTCAGACGTGATAGGGGGCGGGATAGTAAAGGAGTGGGAGTGGCAATTTTGGTCAAGGAAACTATTACAGCTGTGAGGAGGGATGATATGTTGGAAGGTTCATCAAATGAGGCCATATGGATTGAGCTAAGGAACAAAAAAGGGGCAATCACACTTCTGGGAGTGTACTAGAGACCCCCAAACAATCAGAGGGAGATAGAAGAGCAGATATGTAGGCAAATCTCTGAGAAGTGCAAGAATGATAGGGCAGTAATACTAAGGGATTTTAACTACCCCATTATTAACTGGGATAGTTTTAATGTGAAAGGAACTGAGGGAGAAGAATCTTGAGGTGCATTCAGGAGAACTTCTTTGCCCAGTATGTAGCAAGTCCAACAAGAGAGGGTGCAGTTTTAGACTTAGTTTTAGGAAATGAAGATGGGCAGTTGGAAGGTGTGGCAGTGGGAGAGCAATTTGTGGTGGTGATCATAATTCAGTCAGTTTTACCATAATTATGGAAAAGGACAGAGATAGAACAGGAGTTAGAGTTCTCAATTGGGGCAGGGACAATTTTACTAAACTGAAGAGTGATTTAGTTAAAGTGGACTGGAAACAGGTACTTGATGGTAAATCAGTGTTAGGACAGTGGGAGGCATTCAAAGGGGAGATTCAAGTGGTTCAGAGTAAACATGTTTCCACAAAGAAAAAGGGTGAGATGGCCAAATCTAGAGCCCCATGGATGTCAAGGAGCCTACAGGGTAAGATAAGGCAGAAAAGGAAAGCTTATGCCTGACATTGAGAACTCAATACTACAGAAAGGCGAAAGGAGTATGGAAGGTGGAGGGGTGAAATCAGAAAGGAAATTAGGAAAGTAAAGAGAGGGCATGAAAGAATATTGGCAAGTAAAATCAAGGTGAACCCAAAGATGTTTTATCTATACATTACGAGTAAGAGTATAACTAAGGAGAGAGTAGGGCTCATAAAAGACCGAAAAGGTAAACTATGTGTAGGGGCGGAAGATGTTGGTATGGCTCTTAATGAATACTTTGCATCTGTCGTCATAAAAGAGGGGGACAATGCAGATATTGTAGTTAAGGAGGAGAAGTGTGAAATATTGGATGTGATAAACATAGGGAGAGAGGAAATATTAATGGGATTAGCATCCTTGAAAGTTGATAAATCACCAGGGCCAGATGAAATGTATTCTAGGCTGTTAAAAAAAGTAAGAGAGGAAATAGCAGAAGGTCTGACCATCATTTTCCAGTCCTCACTCGATACAGGTGTGGTGCCGGAGGATTGGAGAACTGCTAACGTTGTACCTGTTTAAAAAGGGAGCAAAGGATAGACCAAATAATTACAGGCCAGTCAGTCTTAACCTCAGTCGTGGGCAAATTATTGGAATCTATTCTGAGAGATAGGATAAACTGTCACTTGTTTGACCAACTTGATCGAATTTTTTGAAGAAGTAACAAGAAAGATAGATGAGGGTTGTGCAGTTGATGTGGTCTACATCGGTTTTAGCAAGGCTTTTGACAAGGTCCCACATGGCAGACTGGTTAAAAAAATAAAATCCCATGGGATCCAGGGAAATGCAGCAAGGTGGATACAAAATTGGCTCAGTGGCAGGAAACAAAGGGTAATTGTTGACAGGTGTTTTAGCAGCCGGAAGGCTGTTTCCAGTGGCATTCCTCAGGGCTCAGTACTGGGTCCCCTGCTTTTTGTGGTATATATTAACGATTTGGACGTGAATGTAGGGGGCATGATCAAGAAGTTTGCAGACGACACAAAGATTGGCTGTGTGGGAGGTAGCGAGGAGGATAGCTGTAGGCTGCAGGAAGATATTGATGGTCTGGTCAAATAGGCAGAAAAGTAGCAAATGGAATTCAACCTGGAGAAGTGTGAGCATTTGGGGAGGTCAAACAAGGCAAAGGAATACACGATTAATGGGAAAATACTGAGAAGTGCAGAGGAAATGAGGGACCTTGGAGTGAATGTCCACAGATCCCTGAAGGTAGCAGGACAGGTTGATAAGGGGATTAAGAAGGCATATGGAATCCTTTACTTTATTAGCCAAGGTATAGAATATAAGGGCAGGGGGTTATGCTGGAACTGTATAACTCATTGGTTAGGTCACAACTTGAGTACTGTTTGCAGTTCTGTTCACCTCATTACATAAAGGATGTAATTGCACTAGAGAGGGTACAGAGGAGATTTACGAGGATGTTGCCGGGACTGGAAAAATGCAGCTATGAGGAAAGATTGGACAGGCTGAGGTTGTTCTTCTTGGAACAGAGAAGGCTGAGGGGAGATCTGATTGAAATGTACAGAATTTTAAGAGGCCTGGATAGAGTGGAGGTGAAAGGTCTATTCACCTTAGCAGAGAGGTCAATGATGAGGGGGATAAATTTAAAGTGATTGGTCGAAAAATTAGAGGGGAACTGAGGAAAAACATTGTCACCCAGAGGATGGTGGGGATCTGGATCTCACCACCTGAAAGGATAGTTGAGGCAGAAACCCTCAACTCATTTAAAAGGAGTCTGGATATGCACTTCAAGTGCCTTAACCTGCAGGGTTACGGACCAAATGCTGGAAAGTGTGATTAGAATAGGTGGATTGTTTATTGGCCGGCACAGACATGATGGGCCAAGTGGCCTCTTTCTGTGCCTGAAACTTTCTATGATTCTATATAGCCTTAGCCCACTTCCACATTTGATCAGGAGCATCTACCTGTACAAAATCACAATCTAACAACCTGATTGTGTAAGAAATTATGGCTATCAGATAGAGATCTCGCTGAGGTTGACATTGCAATTAGAAGCTGAGCAGAGTCCAAGGTTATGATTTTCTTGGGTCATGACACTCACAAGGAACCAGTCATGTATTTATATTGGCAATTTTCAATAAAGGGACAAATACTCAGCTACCTTTGGACAAAACAATGGAATATTTGAATTGTTCTCAAATGAGCCCATAGGACTACGAATACAATGTATTCAATGCACTAATTTAATGCACTGTAAAAATAACACTGTGTTTGCACTGGTATGGGTCATGTAATTTATTGTATGTTCTCTCAGTTTTTGTACATTTCCAGGGATGGAGTCCAAGTCACACTTGGATACAAATAAAGGCAGTTTTTACAAGAAAAG
Source organism: Heterodontus francisci (assembly GCF_036365525.1). Classification (NCBI taxonomy): domain Eukaryota; kingdom Metazoa; phylum Chordata; class Chondrichthyes; order Heterodontiformes; family Heterodontidae; genus Heterodontus; species Heterodontus francisci. The sequence continues at coordinate 22,545,715 of NC_090387.1, read as the reverse complement.
GAGGTGATCATTGAGAGCAGCCTCACACACAGGCCACATGCCAGTCCAATAAAACATCCTGGAATCAATCAAAACAACACAGAAGTCGGCCTACTATAGCGGGCTTTACTTTGAACAGAATGGAGCATGGAAATTTGAATCAAATATGCCACATATGGTATGTCCTGAGATTGTGACATATTTGTTGGAATGCTGTGTAAAAGTGAAGGATTATCAATTCACTTGTCACCGTGGACCAAATTCAAGTAACGAGTGCCAAAAGCTGAAGAATCAAAACTATTGACTTAATCCAATGGTTGAAGTACAAAAATAAAAAAGACAAATCTTGGAATTTTCTCCTTACACTCAGGATGGTTTCATGCATCACTGTCATAAACAAAGACTGTTGCTGTACTTAGTCAATAATTCTTTTTCTATGAGCAAGTCCCCTGAGATTAGCCTATTATTCATCAGTGCCAGGTATATCAATCTCCAGCAATGCCTCTCCTCTGCCCTCACCCTATCAGTTTGCTTATATTATTTTTTATATGAAGATATTAAGGGGCAGAATTTACTCTTCTGGTAGTTGAGTGTAAAAAGATCGCCTGGGCACACAGAAGAGATTGAACTAAGACAGACTCAATGACAGGCACAGAACCTTCTCTGTCTGATTTTCCTTTGCTGTGCTTAGGTTATCCTTTAAATCCAAGTGTAGGAAGAGGAAACTTTGCCCCTGCATTTCTTCTCACAGCTTCTCCTCCTCTGCCTGCATGTTCACTATACCCAAGGTCTCAATTATTGTTGCCTCCTCTTTATCGTTTATATGCTAACTCTTGGTTCTATCACCCAGAAGTATAAAGTGAGTATGTTGATGACACCCAGCTCTACCACTGTGTCAACTCCATTAATCTAAATAAAAACAAGAAATGCTGGAAATACTCAGCAGGTCTGGCAGCACCTGTGGAGAGAGAAGCAGAGTTAACATTTCAGGTCAGTGACACTTCATCAGAACTGACAAAGGTTAGAAATGTAATAGGTTTTAAGCAAATAAAGTGGGAGTGGGGCAAGAGATAACAAAAGTAAAGGTGTTGATAGGACAGGGTCACAGAGAATAACTGACCAGAAGGTCATGGAGCAAAGGCAAACGGTATGCAGTTGGTTAATGGTGTGTTGAAATACAAAGCGTTAGTGCAGAGAGGGTGTTAATGGACAGAAAAATGAACAGCCCTGGCCCAAAGCACAAACATGAAAAAAACACTGAGCAGGCACATGTTAAGAAAATTGAATGATGAAACAAACTGAAATAAAATTTTTTAAAAATTAAATAACAAAAAAAAAGTGAAAATAAAAAGAGGGGTGGGGGGTGGTGGGGGTGGGGGGGTGGTGGGGGGCTGCTGTCATGCTCTGAAATTATTGAACTCAATGTTCAGTCCGGCAGGCTGTAGTGTGCCTAATCGGTAAATGAGATGCTGTTCCTCGAGCTTGCGTTGATGTTCACTGAAACACTGCAGCAATCCCAGGACAGAGATGTGAGCATGAGAGCAGGGGGGAATGTTGAAATGGCTGGCAACCGGAAGCTCGGGGTCATGTTTTCGAACACAGCGGAGGTGTTCCGCAAAGCGGTCACCCAATCTGCGTTTGGTCTCCCCAATGTAGAGGGGACTACATTGTGAGCAGAGAATTCAGTATACTAAATTGAAAGCTGTACAAGTAAATCACTGCTTCACCTAAAAAGGAGTGTTTGGGGCCTTGGATAGTGAGGAGAGGAGAGGTATAAGTGCAGCCATTACACCTCCTGCAATTGCATTGGAAGGTGCCGTGGGAAGGGGATGAGGTGTTGGGGGTAATGGAGGAGTGGACTAGGATGTTGCAGAGGGAACAATCCCTTTGTAATGCTGACATTGGAGGGAAGGGAAAGATGAGTTTGGTAGTGACATCATGCTGGAGGTGGTGGAAATGGTGGAGGATGATCCTTTGGATGTGGAGGCTGGTGGGGTGGAAAGTGAGGACAAGGGGAACCCTCTCACGGTTCTGGGAGGGAGGGGGAAGGAGTGAGGGTAGTGGTTTGGGAAATGGGCCGGACATGGTTGAGGGCCCTGTCAATCACAGTGGGGGGGAATCCTCGGTTGAGGAAAAAGGAAGACATATCAGAAGCACAGTCATGGAAGGTAGCATCATCAGAGCAGATGCGACGGAGACGGAGAAACTGGGAGAATGGAATGGAGTCCTTACAGGAGGTAGGGTGTGAAGAAGTGTAATCGAGGTAGTTGTGGGAGTCTGTGGGCTTATAATGAATATTAGTAGACAGCCTATCCCCAAAGATAGAGACAGAGAAGTCGAGGAAGGGAAGGGAAGTGTCAGAGATAAATCATGTAAAGGTGAGAGAAGTGTGGAAATTGGAAGCAAAGTTGATAAAGTTTTCCAGTTCGGGGCAGGAGCAGGAAACGGCACCGATACAGTCAAGAGTTGGGGGAGGAAGCCTGAGTAGGGCTGGAACAAGGAATGTTCGACGTATCCCACAAAAAGACAAGTATAACTTGGACCCATGCAGGTACCCATAGCAACCCCTTTTACTTGAAGGAAGTGAGCGAAGCTGAACGAGAAGTTGTTCAATGTGAGAACAAGTTAAGCCAAGCAAGGAGGGTGGTGGTGGGTGGGGTCTGGTTGGGCCTCTGTTCAAGGAAGAAGCGGAGAGCCCTCAAACCGTCCTGGTGGGGGATGGAGGTGTAGAGAGATTGGACGTCCATAGTGAAGAGGAGGCGGTTAGGGCCAGGAAACTGGAAATTGTCAAAATGAAGTAGGGCGTCAGAAGAGTTACAGATCTAGGTGGGAAGAGACTGGACCAGAGGAGAAAAGATAGAATCAAGATAGGAAGAAATAAGTTCAGTGGGGCAGGAACAGGCTGAAACAGTGGGTCTGCCAGGACAATCCTGTTTGTGGATTTTAGGAAGGAGGTAGAAGCGGGCTGTCTGGGGTTGTGGCACTATGAAGTTGGAAGCTGTAGAGGGAAGATCTCCAGAGGAGCTGAGGTCAGTGACAGTCCTGTGGACAGTAGCTTAATGTTCGGTGGTGGGATCATGGTCCGGGGGAGGTAAGAATAAGTGTCTGAGAGTTGATGCTGAGCCTCTGTAAGGTAGAGGTCAGTACGCCAGACAACAACAGCACCACCCTTGTCTGCAGGTTTGATAACAATGTCGGGGTTAGGTCTGAGAGAACAGAGTGCAACAAGCTCAGAGGGAGACAGATTAGAGTGAGTGAGGGGGACAGAGAAATTCAGAAGGCTGATGTCTCACCGACAGTTTTCAATGAAAAGATCAAGAGTGGGTAATCAGCCAGAGGGAGGGGTCCAGGTGGAGGGAGAATGCTGGAGGTGGGTGAATGGGTCTGCTGGTCAGAGGGAAGACTCCTGGTCATAGAAGTTAGCCCAGAGGTGAAGGTGACGGAAGAATCTAAAATTGTTGCTACACTCAAAATTAAGACCTGGATAAGCCAATATATCCTTGTCTCATATTGATAATATTGAAACCATCCTCTTTAGCTCTTATCAAGGTTACCTCTGGCCTTGATTCCATTTACCTTCCATATGCCCCCTCAGTGTGCTGCTTCACCACTGAGCTGAGCTTTCTTCACTACATCTGTTACCAAGACGACTTTCTTTTAGCTTTGCAGCACTGCTCATCTCCATCCCAATCTTTTCCCCAATCCTGGTCCATGGTTTCATCACCTCCAGGCTTGCCTTTTTGAATACTCTTCCCTGCTAGCCAGAATTCAACCATCTATAAATTCCAATTCACCCAAAATGCTGCAGCTCATGTCCTCACCATTCCCAGTGTTCCACATTCTTATCACTTCCTGCTGTTCCATCTCCATTGGCTCTCCATGTCCTGGTGAAATTATTTCAAGATTCATAGACTCACTTTCAGAAATTATAAGCACATTACTCTACCCACATTAACAACTTACCTTACCCTCATTACCAACTACCAACCAGAGGAAATGGTCTTTCTCAATACATACTATCGTTATGGTATCACAATGACAAACATCTAAACATCAAATATTAAAGATAAATGCCACTAGTTATTAAAAGCTGTTCAAATCCTGGGTAGCTGCTTTAATAAATGAAACAATACAGTGATTTGAATCATAGGGACCTAAATTGACTAGTGCCCAGGATTTGGCATAATCCATGGGCATGCAGCAGAGGCATGCCGATCAAATACTCGGGCACAGCTCAAATTATGTCTGCCTTGGACGGAGGTTGTGACACTCAGGTGATCCTAGAGTCAGTGAGGAGAGCAGGAGGGGGAGTCAGCATTAAATGCATTCAATTACTGCTGTGCTAAGAGTGCACACATATTCTAATCTGTAGTTTCTTACCTGCATTGGTACAATAAGTCTCCCAATCATTGAATATCAGTAAAAGTTAAAAACCTGAACAAATCAAAAGCAAGAAGTATAAGCCCCATCAGTAACAATACCATAGCAGAGCAGATTTTAAAAAAAATGACAACTGGAGGGAGAAATATTGAGGAAGCTCAGGTTTATTGATCAGAAAGTAGACCCTTTAATGAAGAAAATAACAGGTCGGACAACATTCATTTTTGTGACAGGAATAAATCCAATCAACAGAAAATGCTGGAAATACTCAGCAGGTCTGGCAGCAACTGTGGAGAGAGAAACAGAGTTTCAGGTCAATGACCTCCCATCAGAACTTTTTTTCAGCCACTCTGACAAGAGCGCCATCTCACCACAGATGGTTCCTAACCTGCTGAGTATTTCCAGAATTTTCAGTTTTTATTTCAGTTTTCCAGCATCCGCAGTGTTTTGCTTTTGTATAAATTTAATCAATCCTTGCATGAGGAGGAAGGTCTGAACTGGGCACTTGAATGCAACCTTAAAGAATGGGCACAACTTCCATAAGAAGGAGCTGTTGGAGCAGTGGTATTGCTTTTCAGCTTTGTCTGGAGAGGCTGAAGAGGCTAGTGGCAGTCCATAACTGAGCCCTAGTCGTATAGTGTCATGGAAACTGGAGTGCTTTGTGGTGATGATATAATTGCCCAAAGCACGAGTCAAAGTCAAAATATTCGCCAGAAATTTCTTCGGACTTTTATTCCAGTTGATCGGCAGAACTTTAGTGAAAGCCCAGTTACTTACTCATGTCTATAATATAGATTATTTATAAACTTCTGAAATGATTCTATGAGTAAGTAATTGCTGTCATTTTCATTTGCAAACTGGCACTTAAAATTGACAGTTTGGATTTAGATGGTAAAATTTAGAAAGCCAGGAAAGAAAATCACTGGGGTTTCATAACAAACTGAAAACAGGTTCAGACAGAAAGCTTAAACTTGAACTCTGTCACATTAAAATCCATTAGCCTTTTTAAATGCTGGATACACACAAGAAAATTTTCTATAAGTACACATTATTTTCACATCTATTTGAAGTCTAATCCCAGTAGTGATAAAACACCTACATTAAACACATTTTAAGATATTCACTACCAGTTTGCTTTCCTCATCAGGATCTCAAGGTAACATTGTGATTTAAAGTTTATCTTCAAGTTGATGTGCATCATATCGTCACTGTAAAACTTCTACTAAGTTCTTGTGTAAAGGCAATAGTGTGCACTGAAATTGAGCTTGTGATAAGATAGCTGGAACTTCAGTAGAGTTTGTTTTTGCCCTGATACGCTTTGAACTGATATCAATTGGTGAGGTCATGCTGGGAAAAAAATCCTTTTCTAAAATGTATTACACAAATGACAATAATTAGCATGTGCCGTTCAAGTGACTATTATAATGCCCCACATTAATCTCATTGGTATTATGTGCAGTTTATAGCTAGAGGTTGGGAGTGTGAGAATGGGATTTCATCTTCTCATTTGTTCGTGGGATGTGGGCGTCGCTGGCAATGCCAGCATTTATTGCCCATCCCTAATTGCCCTTAAACTGAGTGGCTTGCTAGGCCATTTCAGAGGGCATTTAAAAGTCAACCACATTCACTGAGCAAAGCTGAAACCAAACTCAAAATCTTTAATAACATTGCTGATTTCTTCAGTCATGTAGCTCAGTGGGTCCAATTAGCAAATGGAAAAGTTATCAAACTCAGAGAATGGGCAGAACAGTTGCAGTTGAATCCAATGTTAATAAGTAAATGAAGTTGGACAGTGGAAGAAAGATTGGGGTGAATGGGTCAAAAAGTAGCAGAGATAAAGGCTGGATAAGATCTTGGGGTATTACCAGACTCAATTGTTAACTTTTCAGGGGAGATTTTAACTGCCGTAAATTAGGGAGGTACTGGAGTTAAAATAAAGGGGGTTGACATACTGCCCCTTTACTGTTCTGCCATCAATTTTCTTGGGGCCTTCCACTGGGTGGCCCACGCGACTGCCTGAAGCAGAAAGGAGCTTCATTAATCTATGCAAACTGCAGCCCTATGACAGGCCACTCAATATTCTACCAGTTACAGAACTAGCAAACTGCAGCAAGATGCTCATTCGGGTGTGCAGTTCACTGGTGGAATGTTGAAGAGGCCCAGCCCTCCATAAGGACCATGCCTCTCACCAGAAGGATCTGGAAAATGACCAGTCCCTGGAGTGACCGGCCACCCAAAGGTTAAAATTTATCCTAACAAGTAATTGCTTTCTCTTTGGGCTTATCAAGATGAGGGGTATTAATGTTGGGAAATAGAACTCTTCTTGATTACCCAGTATCAGTATCTGCTCAAGGACTAATAGCACAGCCAGATGCATATTCTATGTAAAATGAATTAACCTTCTAATTTATTATTATTGGGCTTGCCTTACGAGAGTATTTATCAGTCCCCTGGTCATGCTGTGTACTATTAGATATTGGGCAGTAAAGGTAATCTTCTAATCCTAAGGGATATGGGGTCAGCTTAAAGGAATGAAAAGTGCAATGAACCAAAGAGAACATCAATTGCAAACCTGAAATTGTAACAGTGACTTTGGTACTGTGCTCAGTTTTGATCATTGTGACACAAAGCAGACAATCAGGTACTGAAGACATTGCAGAGAAGAGTCATGGGCTTAGAAATGTGTTGACTCCACACCCATTTTATAGGCATAAAATGGTTGCCTAAGCATCCAATATGGACGGATGACATTTGCGCGTGCAACAAGCACCAGAAGCGCGCTGTCTGCAATAATGGTAAAGACTAAAGTATAGGTGTATATGGCTGATGCCTGAAACAGGAGTTAGATCCTTTTCATATGCAAGTAGGAGGCCCCCTTCCAGAAATTAGGCTGCCCTGAACATAGCCGACGTCTGCCTTTAGGATAACCAAATGTATATGCAACCTAACCAGCGATGGTTAAAGGAACCACTGGAAGCTGTTCCGAAATTGATGTTGCTTTAAAACACAGGAGTGCTCTGTCCAATTCCCCCTGGTTCCACAGCAGTCCCGAAGACCATTGCCTGGCCCCTCCTGATCTCCTCCTCTCCCTTCCAGGATGTACTTGAGACCCAAAATTTAAAATGAGGCCCAAGGTCCAATATTGAGTCTGCCTTGAACCCACACCTTTTGGTCCAGGGGTCGATCAGGGATTGGCAGACTGGTACTAACTAAATTCACCACCTTGATCTCTTAACTCAAAGCAATGAGTCATGGAAAAAGTGGTTTTAAACTTGAGATCCTCAGCTTTAACACTGAAAAAGAACTTTACAGAATTCTCTAAGACAACAAGCTATACAAAACAGAAGATGTAGGCTTAATGATTTGAGATTTGTACTCGCTAATAGTTTCTTCCTCCAGAGATCATTGTTTGTAATTAACTCTTGGGCTAGAACCAGTCGTTGTAACGTGCCAGCATCCCTGGGTTATTGTGAAGCAAAAATGGAGGTTATTTAACTTTCTCCCAAAGTCCTTTGAGATGAACTGGATTTGAAGAATGTCCAATGCCTATATATTTGAAGAATAATACTGTACACAATCTCATTGCACATTCCTACTCCTTATCATTGACGCAGTATATGGCTCCTACCTTCCAAGCCTGCCAATATGATAGCTAATAGAAACCGCAGGTAAGATAATAATGGGATGTCCATGTTTCTGTGGCACAGTGGCGCAGTGGTTAACACTGCAGCCTCACAGCTCCAGCAACCTGGGTTCAGTTCTGGGTACTGCCCGTGAGGAGAACAAACAAAGAAAATTACAGCACAGGAACAGGCCCTTCGGCCCTCCAAGCCTGCGCCGATCCAGATCCTCTATCTAAACATGTCGCCTATTTTCTAAGGGTCTGTATCTCTTTTCTTCCTGCCCATTCATGTATCTGTCTAGATACATCTTAAAAGACGCCATCGTGCCCGCATCTACCACCTCCGCTGGCAACGCGTTCCAGGCACCCACCACCCTCTGCGAAAAGAACTTTCCACGCATATCCCCCCTAAACTTTTCCCCTTTCACTTTGAACTCGTGTCCTCTAGTAATTGAATCCCCCACTCTGGGAAAAAGCCTCTTGCTATCCACCCTGTCTATACCTCTCATGATTTTGTACACCTCAATCAGGTCCCCCCCTTAACCTCCGTCTTTCTAATGAAAATAATCCCAATCTACTCAACCTCTCTTCATAGCTAGCACCCTCCATACAAGGCAACATCCTGGTGAACCTCCTCTGCACCCTCTCCAAAGCATCCACATCCTTTTGGTAATGTGGCGACCAGAACTGCACGCAGTATTCCAAATGTGGCCGAACCAAAGTCCTATACAACTGTAACATGACCTGCCAACTCTTGTACTCAATACCCCGTCCGATGAAGGAAAGCATGCCGTATGCCTTCTTGACCACTCTATTTACCTGCGTTGCCACCTTCAGGGAACAGTGGACCTGAACACCCAAATCTCTCTGGACATCAATTTTCCCCAGGACTTTTCCATTTACTGTATAGTTCACTCTTGAATTGGATCTTCCAAAATGCATCACCTCGCATATGCCCTGATTGAACTCCATCTGCCATTTCTCTGCCCAACTCTCCAATCTATCTATATTCTGCTGTATTCTCTGACAGTCCCCTTCACTATCTGCTACTCCACCAATCTTAGTGTCGTCTGCAAACTTGCTAATCAGTCCACCTATACTTTCCTCCAAATCATTAATGTATATCACAAACAACAGTGGTCCCAGCACGGATCCCTGTGGAACACCACTGGTCACACGTCTCCATTTTGAGAAACTCCCTTCTACTGCTACTCTCTGTCTCCTGTTGCCCAGCCAGTTCTTTATCCATCTAGCTAGTACACCTTGGACCCCATGCGCCTTCACTTTCTCCATCAGCCTGCCATGGGGAACCTTATCAAACGCCTTACTGAAGTCCATGTATATGACATCGACAGCCCTTCCCTCATCAATCAACTTTGTCACTTCCTCAAAGAATTCTATTAAGTTGTTAAGACATGACCTTCCCTGCACAAAACCATGTTGCCTATCACTGATAAGCCCATTTTCTTCCAAATGGGAATAGATCCTATCCCTCAGTATCTTCTCCAGCAGCTTCCCTACCACTGACGTTAGGCTCACCGGTCTATAATTACCTGGATTATCCCTGCTAACCCTTCTTAAACAAGGGGACAACATTAGCAATTCTCCAGTCCTCCGGGACCTCACCCATGTTTAAGGATGCTGCAAAGATATCTGTTAAGGCCCCAGCTATTTCCTCTCTCACTTCCCTCAGTAACCTGGGATAGATCCCATCCGGACCTGGGGACTTGTCCACCTTAATGCCCTTTAGAATACCCAACACTTCCTCCCTCCTTATGCCGACTTGACCTAGAGTAATCAAACATCTGTTCCTAACCTCAACATCTGTCATGTCCCTCTCCTCGGTGAATGCAAAGTACTCGTTTAGAATCTCACCCATTTTCTCTGACTCCAAGCATAACATTCCTCCTTTGTCCTTTAGTGGGCCAATCCTTTCTCTAGTTACCCTCTTTCTCCTTATATATGAATAAAAGGCTTTGGGACTTTCTTTAACCCTGTTTGCTATAGATATTTCATGACCCCTTTTAGCCCTCTTAATTCCTCGTTTCAGATTGGTCCTACATTCCCGATATTCTTTCAAAGCTTCGTCTTTCATCAGCCGCCTAGACCTTATGTATGCTTCCTTTTCCCTCTTAGCTAGTCTCACAATTTCACCTGTCATCCACGGTTCCCTAATCTTGCCATTTCTATCCCTCATTTTCACAGGAACATGACTCTCCTGCACGCTAATCAACCTCTCTTTAAAAGCCTCCCACATATCACATGTGGAATTACCTTCAAACAGCTGCTCCCAATCTACATTCCCCAGCTCCTGCCGAATTTTGGTATAGTTGGCCTTCCCCCAATTTAGCACTCTTCCTTTAGGACCACTCTCGTCTTTGTCCATGAGTATTTTAAAGCTTACGGAATTGTGATCACTATTCCCAAAGTAGTCCCCTACTGAAACTTCAAACACCTGGCCGGGCTCATTCCCCAACACCAGGTCCAGTATGGCCCCTTCCCGAGTTGGACTATTTACATACTGCTCTAGAAAACCCTCCTGGATGCTCCTTACAAATTCTGCTCCATCTAGACCCCTAACACTAAGTGAATCCCAGTCAATGTTGGGAAAATGAAAACCTCCTATCACCACCACCCTGTTGCTCCTACATCTTTCCATAATCTGTTTACATATTTGTACCTCTATCTCACGCTCGCTGTTGGGAGGCCTGTAGTACAGCCCCAACATTGTTACCGCACCCTTCCTATTTCTGAGTTCTGTCCATATTGCCTCACTGCTCGAGTCCTCCATAGTGCCCTTCTTCAGCACAGCTGTGATATCCTCTTTGACCAGTAATGCAACTCCTCCACCCCTTTTACCTCCCTCTCTATCCCGCCTGAAGCATCGATATCCTGGGATATTTAGTTGCCAATCATGCCCTTCCCTCAACCAAGTCTCAGTAATAGCAATAACATCATACTCCCAGGTACTAATCCAAACCCTAAGTACACTTCTTGCATTAAAACAAATGCACCTCAGACCACCAGTCCCTTTACATTCATCATCTGCTCCCTGCCTGCTCTTCCCCTTAGTCACACTGACTTCATTATCTAGTTCCTTACAGGCTTTTGTTACTACCTCCTTACTGTCAACTGACCTCCTCAATTGGTTCCCATCCCCCTGCCACATTAGTTTAAACCCTCCCCAACAGCGTTAGCAAAAGCACCCCCAAGGACATTGGTTCCAGTCCGGCCCAGGTGTAGACCGTTCAATTTGTAATAGTCCCACCTCCCCCAGAACAGGTCCCAATGTCCCAAAAATCTGAACCCCTCCTTCCTGCACCATCTCTCAAGCCACGCATTCATCCTGACTATTCTTTCATTTTTACTCTGACTATCACGTGGCACTGGTAGCAATCCTGAGATTACTACCTCTGAGGTCCTACTTTTTAACTTGGCTCCTAACTCCCTAAACTCTGCTTGTAGGACCTCATCCCGTTTTTTACCTATATCATTGGTGCCTATGTGCACAACGACAACTGGCTGTTCACCCTCCCCCTTTAGAATGTTCTGCAGCCGATCTGAGACATCCCTGACCCGTGCACCTGGGAGGCAACATACCATTCGGGAGCCTCGTTTTCGACCACAGAACCGCCTATCTACTCCCCTTACAATCGAATCCTCTATGACTATAGCCCTTCCACTCTTTTTCCCACCCTTCTGAACAGGAGAGCCAGCCACGGTGCCATGAACCTGGCTACTGCTGCCTTCCCCTGGTGAGCCATCTCCCTCAACAGTATCCAAAATGGTATACTTGTTTTGGAGGGAGATGACCGCAGGGGACTCCTGCGCTGCCTTCCTGCTCTTTCTCTGCCTTTTGATCACCCATTCCCTTTCTCCCTCAGCAATCCTAATCTTCGGTGTGACCAATTCACTAAACGTGCTATCCACGACCTCCTCAGCATCGCGCATGCTCCAAAGTGAGTCCATCCGCAGCTCGAGAGCCATCATGCGGTCTAACAAGAGCTGCAGTTGGACACACTTCCTGCACGTGAAGGAGTCAGGGACATCAGCCGTGTCCCTGAGCTCCCACATTGAGCAAGAGGAGCATGACACGGGTCTGAGATCTCCTGCCATTTTTAATCTTAAGCTTAACTTAGTTAAATGAAAAAGGAACGAAAAGTTTTTACCAATCACGATAAAACCAGAGAGATTGAAAAAGCCTTACCTTATATACACCCCACCGAGTCCTTTTTTTTGGTTAGAGTAGGAGGGCGGGTGGGAGACACTACAAGTGTGGTGTCTCAAATTCAGAAACCGCCCAAATATATAGTGTTTTACTTACCCAGCAGCCCCCTGGTCTCCGCCGAAAACAAAAGCAAATTAAGTTTACTTTCAAACTGACCTTCCCAGCTGCTCACTCGCCCGCACTCTCTGCTCCCGAAAAAGCTGCTGCAATGAAAGGAAAGTTATTTTAAACCGCCCAAATATATAGTGTTTTACTTACCCAGCAGCCCCCTGGCCTCCGCTGAAAACAAAAGGAAATTAAGTTTACTTTCAAACTGACCTTCCCAGCTGCTCACTCGCCCGCACTCTCTGCTCCCGAAAAAGCTGCTGCAAGTTTGCAAGTTCTCCCTGTGACCGTGTGGGTTTCCGCCAGGTTCTCTGGTTTCCTCCCACAGCCAAAGACTTGCAGGTTGATAAGTAAATTGGCCATTGTAAATTGCCCCTAGTGTAGGTAGGAGAATGGTGGGGATGTGGTAGGGAATACGGGATTAACGTAGGATTAGTATAAAATGGGTGGTTGTTGGTCGGCACAGACTCAGTGGGCTGAAGGGCCTGTTTCAGTGCTGTATCTCGAAATAAATAAAGAAGGCATGGCTGCACAAATAAATAATCAGCTTAAAAAGCTTTTATTTACTTTACAAATTGTACTATACTATTCAATTTTATAACAAAATTTGTCACCAAGTGTAAAACAAAAAGAGTACAAATGTTTGCTCGGCAAATAAGGCACAGATAAGGAATATTGTATTTAAATATTGCCTGTCTGGTAAACAGTCTAGCCTGAAATTTTGTGAAGGTTCCACTTATCTCCTGCTGTAGCTTCAATGGAAAATGATGGAGCAGCTAGGAAAATCAGCTGTTCCAGGTTACCACTGTTTCCTAGAGTATTTGTAAGGGACAGAGTCTCCACCTGCCCATTACAAAGCAAATATAAGCAAAGCAGGCGGCAGAGCTAGTGATATGGACTCCCTAAACCAAAGGTTCTCTCTCCTGAACTTCACTTGGATTCTGGCATTATAGTGGTGATCAGTATCTTAAGTGAGACCTCCACAAAGGCATATGTGCAGCCCACCAGTTGGGCCCAGGCCAGGTAATCAGCCTCCTTACGAACCCAAAGAGTGCCATTTATTTTGAAAGAAACAAGCAGATCAGCCCCCTTCTTCAGGAGTTCAAAAGAAACATTGCAAGGGTTGGAGGGGGCCTAGACAATGCCATTTCCACCCACACCTATAATGGATTAGCAAAACTGGAGTTTCCTTAGGCATTGACCAGAGATATGGCCATAGTAGCGCTTGTACCTTTTTGTCTCATGCTAATGAGATGCTCTTTAATTGAGCGCCCCTCAGACAAACTTTCATGGAGTCAGCGCTAGAAGGCACCATGAGCTGCGATTCCAGTGTAAGAACAGGATCGCACTCTAAAGAATTCTGAAGCTTCAGGGCTTAACGTCTTCACTATTCAGGATGCAAAAAGAAGTTTATGATCATTATTATCTCTCATGTGCAGTCTCTAAAATCTATCTAGTTCAATCTAACCTTTCTTGTCTTCATTTTATCAAACCGCTTTCTCTGAACTTTCCTCTCTTGTTTCTCCTGAGCTCGCAATCCACCATCCTATTCCTCTCCCCTGCATCCTCACAATGTTGAAATTATGATTCATTACACAGTTTCTTTCTCTAATGCATTGGGGTTGAAATTCAACAACAATTCACCAATAACCTGCTCACCGATGCTCAGTTCGGGTTCTGTCAGGACCACTCAGCTCCAGACCTCATTATAGCCTTTGTCTAAACATGGACAAAAGTGGTGAATTCCAGAGGTGAGGTGAGAGTGACTGCTATTGACATCAAGGCAGCATTTGACCAAGTGTGGCATCAAGGAGCCCTAGTAAAATTGAAGTCAGTGGGAATCAGGGGGAAAACTCTCCAATTGCTGTAGTCATACCTAGTACAACGGAAGATGATTGTGGTTGTTGGAGGCCAATCACCTCAGCCCCAAGACATTGTTGCGGGAGTTCCTCAGGGCAGTGTTCTAGGCCCAACCATCTTCAGCTGCTTCATCAATAAGCTTCCTGCAAATAAGGTCACTGATTGCACAGTGTTCATTACTATTTGCAACTCCTCAGATACTGAAGCAGTCCGTGCCTGCATGAAGCAATACCTGGACAACATTCAGTTTTGGGCTGATAAGTGGCAGGTAATATTCGCACGACACAAGTGCCAGGCAACGATTATTGCTAACAAGAAAGAATCTAACCATCTCCCCTTGACATTCAACTGCATTGCCATCAACATTCTGGGGGTTACCATTGACCAGAAATGGAACTGGACCAGCCGTATAAATACATAAACACTCCTCCTCCTTTACCAATGTGTGAAGGTCAATGCAAAGTATTCATTGAAAACCATGCCGATGTCTTCCACCTCCATCTATAGGATTACATTTTGATCTCCAATAGGCCCTCTTGCTCATTATGCACATTATCCTCTTGCTCATTATGTATTTATAACAAATCTTTGTTTTTTCCTTGACTTTACTTGCCAATATTTTTTCATGCCCTCCTCGTTGCTTTCCTAATTTGCTTTTTAATTTTAGCCTACACTTTCTACACTCCTCTTGGCTTTCTGTAATATTGTGCACTTGGTATCTGACAGAAGTTTTCCTTTTATGCCTTAGCCTACCCCATATGCTCTTTGATTTCCAGGGAAGTCTAGATTTGGGAGTCATATCCTTTTTCTTGTGGGAACATATTTGTTCTAAAATCTCTTTATCTCCTCCATGTGTGCCTCCCACTGCTCTGACAATGATTTATCTACAAATACCTGTTTCCAGTCCACTTTTGCCAAATCACCACTCAGTGTAGATTTCAGCAGATGACTATAAATCTGGATACCCACTCGGGGATGTGCTGCAAAGTTCCTCTGCAATGATCCAGAGAGCAGAAATGTAGCTTGGACATGCCAGTTCTATGTTTGATAATGTATCTTATTGTAACATGGCTCTCATTGTAGGCCAGCTCTACAGCTGTTCCTGGCGGGAATCATGAGCCATGTTAGAAGAGGATGACGCTTGTTGCCCAGTAGTCAGCCTGTAACTTGATGGCCTGACTGGAATAAGGGTGATACAGAAGGCTGGTGCAAGATCAAGGAACCGTGACTGCTGCCAGGATATTAAGCATAAACCTGTATGATGCGCTGCCTGTGGTTGCAAACCAGCGTACATTGAAGGAGTGGAATCTTTTTGAATGGTAAGGATCTTCTGACTGACAGAACTGGCAGTTTTTCATATGACTGGCACTTGAACCAACAGAGCATCACACTCAAATGGGGTGTACTGTCTGATTTACTTTGCTCCTCATGGTGAATGTACCTTATCCTACATTCTGATCTGTACCTCATTCAAATGGCTCCTTCAAGACCTAAAATTCACTGTGCAGAATATCCTGCCCTGTTATTATTTGATTACATCAAAGGACACAACATTTCAAATGAGTGTACTTGTACTTGTAAATATGTATGTTCAATTGCCTTATGCCATAATGTTAGTGGTTGTTTAGGGATAAATTGCTTGGGTGGCTCCACAAAAACCAATAAGGTATTATATCTTTTTATATTGTGTACACAGTAGCACAGATAAGCGGATTGCATGAAAACAGGGATGTTGGGTATCTAGATACATTCAAGGCCTTATCAGTGTCATATGATCACATTATGAGAAAGACGGTATCGGGAGTGCCGGTACAGAACTAGGGTTAGGCTTCCAGAACTTTTATATTTAACCTGAACATGTAGGGGTTTTTTTGGGGAGTCTTCTGTGGTTGGCGAGAAGTAGACAGGCGGAGCACTTGTCATTCCGTCCGTAATTATTTGGAGCTGTAACAGCTGGCCTATTACTTTGTTGTCGGCTCATAATAATGAAGCTTTGTGAACCCATGATGGATATGAACATGCCTAATTACACTGAATCACTGGATTCATCCTATACCATGCTTGAATTTGACAGCCTGAGAGTACTGCCACCAAATAACGGTGAGTTTTGATGGGCAAGTGAATTTGTTTGTCTAATGGGAGAGTTCTGATGCTTTTAAGGTTGTGTTTTAACCAGAACAACAACTTAGCTCTAATAATTCTTCTGCTTTAAAATAAATCACAAAATATTAGGAAAACCATGCTGCCTATTGGTCACAAATCCAAATTCCAAATGGAAAGACAGCAACAAAATTAAAACTGAATTATGAAACTCTGAGAATTTAAATTTGCAACTCCATAAGTAAATTTAAAATTCATAATTCAATTTACATAGAGCATATGAAAAACTTTTCATTTTGTGTATTAAAAAAGTACTTAATATAAACCGTTAATAAACTTTTAGCTGTCATCGAATTGTCATAAGCTTTGCACTTTTGTCCGTCTATTGAATTTGAGATAACAGAAAAACTACACAGTAAAAAAAGATTGTGTTAAAACACATGTTTACCAAAAACATGTTTGATTTCTGCATTTGCTTTACAGTGTAAAACAATGGAAACATTAAAAAATTTAAGCATTTTGAATAAAGTATTAAATTTATAGGAATGTGCCTCGCTTTAAAGGCTAATGGTATCTGGGTCACTAGAAGACTATTTGATTTGTAGTTAAAGTTTAACCAGGTTTCAGCTATAGTGCCTGTGTTGAAATCAGATTGTTAAATGTATCATGTCATACTCTAACATCATACCATGGCTATGAATAACTGGAAGATTGTAAAGGAACATTTTCTACTCAAGTGTTTTCCCTTTATAATCTATTATAACACCGTTCCTCAAAAAATGACCCTTGACCCCAGTGTCCTTGCAAACTACCATCCCATCTCCAACCTCTCTTTCCTCTTCAAAGTCTGTGAATGTATATTCACCTCCAAAATCAGTGCTCATCTTTCCCAGAACCCCATGTTTGAATCCCTCCAATCAGGTTTCATCCCCTGCCACAGTAACGAAACGGCTCTCATCCAAGTCACAAATTACATCCTACGTGACTGCAGCAAATGTAAACTTTCCCTCCTTGACCTTCTCAACCTGTTGCAGCCTTTGATACGGTTGACCACACCATCATCCTCCAACACCTCTCCACCATTGTCCAGCTGGATGGGACTGCATTAAGAAAGAAATAAGTTTCCATTCTTATCTAACCATAGCCAGAGAATCACTTGCAATGGCTTATCTTCCTACTCCCCAAGTGTTATCTCGGGTGACCTCCAAAGATCTATCCTTGGTCTCCTCTTATTTCTCATTTACCCTTTGGCGGTATCATTTGAAAACACGTCAGTTTCCTCATGTACACTGATGACACCCGGCTATACCTCACCTAGACCCCTCCACTATTGCTAAATTGCCAGACTGCTTGTCCAACATTCACTACTGGATGAGCAGAAATTTCCTCCAACTAAATGTTGGGCAAAACAAAATCATTGTCTTTGGTCCCCATAACAAACTCCGTTACCAAGCCACCGATTCCATCTGTCTCCCTGGCAACTGAGGCTGAACCAGACTGTTCACAACCTCGGTGTTATATTTGACCTCTGACCACATATCTGTGCCTATAAAACTGCCTATTTCCACCACCATATCATCGCCCAACTCCTCCCCGTCTCAGCTCATTTGCTGCTGAAACCTTCATCGATGTCTTTGCTACTATTCCAACACACTGCTGGCCAGCCTCCCACATTCTACCCTCCATAAACTCGATGCCTTCCAAAACTCTGCTGCCCACTTGCACCAGGTCCTGTTCACCCATCACCCCCATGCTCGCTACCTGCATTGGCTCCCAGTTAAGCAACACATCCATTTTAAAATTCTCAACCTTGTTTTGCATGGCCTTGCCCTTCCTTATCTCTGTAATCTCTTCCAGCTCCACTACCCTCCCTGATATCTGCGCTCATCTAATTCTGGTTTGGACTGGGAGCAGCTACTTGTAGGAAAGACTACAGCAGACCAGTGGGAGTCATTCAAAACGGAAATAATGAGAGTTCAGGCCCAACATGTTCCCGTAAAGGTGAAGGGTAGGACCAACAAGTCCAAGGAATCCTGGATGTTAAGGGATATAGAGGATTGGATAAGGAAAAAAAAGGAGGCTTATGGCAGATTCAGGGGGCTGAAAACAGCAGAGGCACTAGAGGAGTATAGAAAGTGTAGGGGGGTACTTAAAAAAGTAATTAGAAGAACGAAGAGGGCACATGAAAAAACACTGGCGGGCAAGATAAAGCAAAATCCCAAGGCATTTTATATGTATATTAAAGGCCAGAGAATATCCAGGGAAAGAGTACAGTCCATTAGGGACCAAAGTGGCAATCTGTGTGTGGAGCCGGAGGACGTAGGTGATGTTTTAAATGATTACTTTTCGTCTGTGTTCACTATGGAGAAGGACTATGTAGGTATAGAGATCAGGGAGGGGGATTGTGATATACTCAAACAAATTAGCATTGAAAGGGAGGAGGTATTAGCAGTTTTAACAGGCTTAAAAGTGAATAAATACCCAGGCCCAGATGAGATGTATCCCAGGCTGTTACGTGAGGCAAGGGAGGAGATAGCAGGAACTCTGACACAAATTTTCATATCCTCTCTGGCCACAGGAGAGGTGCCAGAGAATTGGAGGACAGCGAATGTGGTACCATTATTCAAGAAGGGTAGCAGGGATAAACCAGGTAATTACAGGCCGGTGAGTTTAACATCAGTGGTAGGGAAACGATTGGAAAAAATTCTGAGGGACAGGATTAATCTCCATTTGGAGAAGCAGGGACTAATCAAGGATAGTCAGCATGGCTTTGTCAGGAGGAGATCATGTTTCACAAACTTGATTGAATGTTTCGAGGAGGTGACTAGATGTGTAGATGAGGGTAAAGCAGTTGATGTAGTCTACATGGACTTCAGTAAGGCTTTTGATAAGGTCCCGCATGGGAGATTGGTCAAGAAGGTAAGAGTCAATGGGATCCAGGGCAATTTGGCAAATTGGATCCAAAATTGGTTTAGTGGCAGGAGGCAGAGGGTGATGGTTAAGGGTTGTTTTTGCGATTGGAAGCCTGTGACCAGCAGTGTACCACAGGGATCGATGCTGGAACCCTTGCTGTTTGTAGTGTACATTAATGATTTAGATGTGAATATAGGAGGTATGATCAGTAAGTTCACAGATGACATGAAAATTGGTGGTGTCGTAAATAGTGAGGAGGGAAGCCTTAGATTACAGGACAATATCGATGGGCTGGTAAGATGGGCAGAGCAGTGGCAAATGGAATTTAATCCTGAGAAGTGTGAGGTGATGCATTTTTGAGGACTAACAAGGCAAGGGAATATACAATGGGTGGTAAGACCCTAGGAAGTACAGAGGGTCCATATATCACTGAAAGCAGCAGCACAGGTAGATAAGGTGGTTAGGAAGGCATATGGGATACTTGCCTTTATTAGCCGAGGTATAGAATATAAGAGCAGGGAGGTTATGATGGAGCTGTATAAAACGCTAGTTAGGCCATAGCTGGAGTACTGTGTACAGTTCTGGTCGCCACACTATAGGAATGATGTGATTGCACTGGAGAGGGTGCAGAGGAGATTCGCCAGGATGTTGCCTGGGCTGGAGTATTTCAGCTATGAAGAGAGACTGGATTGGCTACAGTTGTTTTCCTTAGAACAGAGAAGGCTGAGGGGAGACCTGATAGAGGTAGACAAAGTTATGAGGGGCATAGATAGGGTAGATAGGAAGAAACTTTTTCCCTTAGTGGAGGTGTCAATAACCAGGGGGCATAGATTTAAGGTAAGGGGCAGGAGGTTTAGAGGGGATTTGAGGAAAACTTTTTTCACCCAGAGGGTGGTTGGAATCTGACACACACTGCCTGAAGGGGTGGTAGAGGTATGAACCCTCACAACATTTAAGAAGTATCTAGATGAGCACTTGAAATGCCATAGCATACAAGGCTATGGGGCAGATGCTGGAAAATGGGATTTGAATAGATTGGTACTTGATGGCTGGCATGGACATGATGGGCCGAAGGACCTGTTTCTCTGCTGTATGATGCTATGACTCTAACATTTAAAAAGTATTTAGATGAGCACTTAAAATGCCATAGCCTACTGGGCTATGGGCCAAGTGCTAGAGAACGGGATTAGAATAGATAGGCTTGGTGGCCGGCACGGACACAGTGGGCCGATGGGCCTGTTTCTGTGCTGTATAACTCTATGCCTCTGTGCTGTATAACTCTATGCCTCTATGCCTCTATGTCTCTTGATTTTAGTCACTCCACCATTACTAGCCATGTCTTTTGCTGCCTGGGTTCTAAGCTCTGGAATTCCCTCCCTGAACCTTTCTGTCTCTGTACCTCACTTTCCTCCTTTGAAATTCCTTAAAACCCACCTATTTGACCAAGCTTTTGTTTTGATATCTTTTTATGTGGCTGGAGTCATATTTTGTTTTATACTGTAAAGTGCCTTGGGATACTTTAATACATTAATGGTACTGTATAAATCTAATTGCTGTGGTTGATTTAAAAAATTATTTGCTGACACTAAACAAATTATCGTTAAGATTTGTTTTATTTTAAATTTGTTAACAAACATTTGCACGAGGCTTGTTTTTTATTCTTTCATCGGATGTGGGCATTGCTGGCAGGCTAGCAATTGTTGCCCCTCCCTAATTGCCCTTGAACTGAGTGGCTTGCTGGGCCAGTTTAGAGGGCAGTTAAGAGTCAACTACATTGCTCTGGGTCTGGAGTCATATGTAGGCCAGATCAAGTAAGGACAGCAGATTTCCTTCCCTTAAGGGCATGAGTGAACTAGATGGGTTTTAACAACAATCAATGATAGTTTCATGGCATCATTACTGAGACTAACATTCAATTCCAGGTTTTTATTAATTATTGAATTTGTTAATTAAGTGGATTTAAATTCCACCAGCTGCTATGGTGGGACTTGAACCCGTGTCCCCAGGGCAATAGTCTGAGCCTCTGGATTACTGGCCCGGAGACAATACCACTGCACCACCCTTTCCCCTAAATTTAATGGATTTTATTTTTGTGCCACTCAGTGCTAAATATTATTCTAAACTGAACTTTAGTATACCACACGTTTTAACTGTAACAAGTAAATCTGATAGGCTCTTCAAATCCATTTTCATTTCCTAGTGTGCAGTATACTGTTGCCAAATCTCAACCCTATAACTGTGGCTCCAGTGATTGCCATTATCATAAAAGAACATAACCCTTGTGTAAAGTGCACCATAAAATCTGAGCAATCGAATTGCTTAATTCTTTATATGACTTTCTGCTCCAGTCTGGTCTGATCTATAGGCTATTTATGGAAAATTTTGAGATTGATTCTTAAAGTACTATTTTGTATTTGAGAAAAAAACTGTCATAAATTGAAAATACAAAGGAGCCTTATACAATGAGCGTATCCTAATCATATTAACAAGACTTGCTTGGTCATAAATGCCAAGCAATTCAAAGTGGCATGTCATTAGCAGAGTGATGTTTCTGCACGTTGGTCCATGTTGGCTTGACGCTAATGCTCCTGCTAAGCTGCACGGGTGTGTGGGCGCACAGCAATCTGGAATGTACTGCACAGTGCAATAAACAAGCTGCGCACAACAAAGAAAAATCAGAGGGGAGATTATCTGAGGCTTGAGTGAAATTTGGCTTCAGGCCTCATTTATATTCAATCAGCGAGTTGTAGGCACAAAATGGGTGCCCCATTGCAGTTCACTGGATGGAAAGGGAGGGAAATTGGCCAGTTTCTACACTGAGTCAGTCAGGAGGTTGAGTAAGGAGGGAGGGGAAGGGAGAAGAGATGATCCTAGGTGGACCATTTTTGAGCGCCCTCCAGCAGTCCCTTTAAGGATCACTGGTTAGATAGCTCAACGTCTTGCTCAACCAGGCAAAGCACTTTGTTCTCTAAAAATATACTTTATTCATAAAATTTGTTAAAGTACACTAAATAGCAGTTCAAATGCAATACCGATCAGTTTTTCAATACAGTACGTGAGGAGCCTCACTACATTTGCCATTTCAGGTTAATTTGCTTTGGATGCTGGACTTTGTAGTATGATGGTGTTTTTAAAAATGATGATTTTTAATGTAGTGTAAGACGGATTCAGAGGAGACATGTAACCTCAAACCAACGCGACTTAGAGACAAGACAGGGTTACCATGCAAACAAAGAACCCAGATCAAAGACCATTTTAAAAGCAGAATCCAAGGTTGTAACACCTGAAGAAGAATAAGTTTCACACTCCCAGACTCTCAGATTGTAACCAGGGAGCCAGGGGCTCCGAAGGTGCAAACACAAGTTGAAATTTTTAACATCTGGAAACAAAGGAAGGCCTGGGTGATTCTGCTGTGGCCTGGCTTATGGGCTCAGCGTATTGAAAAGGCAAATGATGATTGACTTTTGATTCTGGATAAATTCGACAGGCTTTAAGGAAGATCAGAAGACACAAAGAACAGCAGTGGCAGCCTCAGAAGAGAGGGAGAGAAAGAACATCTGCTCTCAGAGCACTGATATGGCAAAATGTTGCGAAGTCTTGAACCCAATTCAAAAGCTGAGAGTTGCAGAGGGAAAAAGACCAATGGGGTCACCAGAGATCACCTTATTCATGGAGGTCCAGGTCAAAGGTTCTCGGAAGAAGCTGCTGAACAGGACATTGACTTTGAGAAGGACTGGGAGATTCTACCCATTGCAACTGGGAGGTGTTGGGAATTTTAACTGCTAAGACATTGCTTCAATGAGGACACAGTGTAATGTAACAAATGTGGTGTGGGGTTTTCAAGTGTTTTAATAAATTAAGGGGAAATACCTTTCTCTATAATTTAGTGTATTAGCTACTTATAAATGTTACAACCAGGTGAGAAAGGTGTCTAGGGGTCTTTTACTGGCTTCACCTGGTCTTATTGTAACAGGGCTTCTGTTTTAAACACATGGTGTTTTGAGCTCCCCCTTGGTGAATCCTTGTTCACCACTTTCCAATTATAAGGCAAAGAAATGAGCATAAACAGGCTTTCTTACGTTTAAAGAAGAAAAGTGACATTTATGAAACCTTAAACTTAAACTCTAATACAGTAACCGCTTATGGATACATGCCACGCCCCACATTAGCATGTATACGTGATACGCACATGCAAATAGGGACAGAAAAGAGCAGAAGAAAAATAAAGTTTAAAAAATTTGAGGCAATCTCTGAAGAGGGGTTTTTACTGTTCTTTGAGCTCGCTGTAGTCCTTGATTGTAAGTAGTCTTGGGGCCCAGTATTCTTCTTAAACCTTTTTCACTGTAGGGGACATTTCTCTCTTGGGGTTCATGTGTCTGGAATGGATCTTCAGTTCCTTGAGAAAGAGATGGGAGCAGACAGGAGAGAGATGGTCTCAGTCCAGGAGCAAAGAGCTTTCTGAGTTTCAAACACTCTGTGGCCAGTACAGATTCAAACAGCCAGTTAGTCATGTGACTAAACTGGTCTGTTCAGGTCTTCTGTGTATTGGAGAAGCAGGGACTGGTTCCTTTGTTCCAACACTGTCTGCCAGTATGCAAAAAAGATCTTTCCGGCGAGGGGCCTGGCAATTCCTTGTGAGAGGCCCGCTTTTCTTTCCAACTGCAATTTTAAGTTTTAATGTTGCTGTGGCGAAATAATGTGTGCCTCATTCTTGGCAGATGGGGGCCTGCATGACATAAAGTACTGTTTAGTTAATGTTGATTTTTTTGTTTAGTTGTTGTAGTAAAAGTCTTAAAACATGAAATCTTTTCTGTACTTCTTTAAATTGGTCTGGGGAGTTAATATCTCTTGCTGTAATATTAATGGTCTCACTGAGGTCATAACAATATTTGCAATGTACATTTACATTACAAGTCAATCATTTTCTAATGCATACAGCCAGAGGGGTTAACACAGTTCCAGGCCCTTGGTATACTCAACCAGGCAGAGCATACTTGAAAATTAACCAAATGAGAGGACTGCTGGATTTAATAGTCTCAAATGATCTTGCTGTTTCTAGCAAGATTCTTCTTTAAAGTGAGTATAACCAGCAATTTATGTAGGTAGATATAGGAGCAGAGCCCATTTTGGATGGATTTCTGACCTACAATGGCTGCTGCAGTTTCCAAAGCAATCTGGGTCCTTGTTTGTGTGCACTTAACAATGCAGCTGCAAGATCATTAGCATTTATTAAAAATTAGCAACAATGGCAACAGAGCCGCCAGATCCTCTGACTTGTTATTTTAAACATATGAATTAGGAGCAGGAGTAGGCCACACTGACCCTCGAGCCTGCTCCGCCATTCAGCAAGATCATGGCTGATCAGATTGTAACCTCGGCTACACATTTCCACCTAACCCCGATAACCTTTCACCTCCTTGCTTATCAAGGATCTATCTAAAAATATTTAAAGACTCTGCTTCCACCACCTTTTGAGGAAGAGAGTTCCAAAAACATATGACCCTCTGAGAGAAAAAAATTCTCATCTCTGTCTTAAATGGGCGACCCCTTATTTTTAAATAGTGACCCCTAGTTCTAGATTCTCCTACAAGAGGAAACATCCTTTCCACATCCACCTTGTCAAGACCCCTCAGGATCTTATATATTTCAATCAAATTGCCTCTTTCTTTTCTAAACACCAGCCTAGCCTGTCCAACCTTTCCTCATAAGACAACCCGCCCATTCCAGGCATTAGTCAAGTAAACCTTATCTGAACTGCTTCCAATGCATTTGCATCCTTTCTTAAATAAGGAGACAAATACTGTACACAGTACTCCAGATGTGGTCTCACCAATGCCCTGTATAACTGTAGCATAACCTCCCTACTTTTGTATTCAATTCCCCTCGCAATAAATGATAACATTCTATTAGCTTTCCTAATTAGTTGCTGTACCTGCATGCTAAACTTTTGCAAATTCAAGGGTAACTTAGAATGAAATAAATGAGGTGTACCTGTTGCCAGTATCAGCTAATGCGAGTAGAAATGCTTTACTTTGAAGCCTGTGGCATTGGGAGATTGCTGGAGGTATAGGATAATTTTTACAGGCTTGGAAGGAGTTCAGTTCCAGAATATCACTAGGAGGTTAACAGGGCTCCATGGATAAAATTATGAGGAGAGATTAAATAAACTGCACTAGCAGTCCACGAAATATAGAGGGTTAATGGTTAATTTGGTTGAGGTTTTCAGGATTTCATAAGGAACAGATAGAGATAAACATTTTCCACTAGTGGGGGAGTCTACAACAAGAGGACATAACCTTAAAATCAGAGCCAGGCCATTCAGGAGAGAAGTTGGGAAACATTTCTTCACAAAGTGGGTGGTAGAGGTCAGAGGCTGGGAATTCTGCGGCAAGTAACTCACCTTCTGACTCCCCAATGCCTGTCCACCATCTACAAGATGCACTGCAGCAACTCACCAAGGCTCCTTCGACAGCACCTTCCAAACCCATTACCTCTACCAGCTAGAAGGACAAGGGCAGCAGTTCCATGGGAACATCACCACCTGCAAGTTCCCCTCCAAGCCACACAACATCCTGACTTGGAACGATATCACTGTTCATTCACTGTCACTGGGTCAAAATTTTGGAACTCTCTTCCTCACAGCACTGTGGGTGTACCTACCCCACATGGACTGCAGCGGTTCAAGAAGGCAGCTCACCACCACCTTCTCAAGGGCAATTAGGGATGGGCAATAAACGCTGGACTAGCCAATGACACCCACATCCCATGAAGGCATAAAAAAAGTTTAGAACTCTCTTCCACAAATAGCAAGGGTCTTTTGGGAGCACTTTTTCTACCTCCACCTCAGCCAAGAACAGTGTCTGAGGCTTCTACGCTTCACCATGGAAATGGTGACTGAACTGTGCCACCTCCTACAACCTGATCTGAAGCCTCACAGCAGCATGAGATGGCGATGCCAGTGGCTGTGTAGGTCACTGCTGTCCTCAGTTTCTATGCCAGTGGATCCTTCCACGCAGGGGCGGGTAACATTAGCAGCATCTTGCAGTTCACTATCACTGCATCAGGGAGGTAAGAGTCCCAGTACAGAAAGAGCAGGAACTTTGTCATCTTCTCAGTGACCAGAGAGAAGCAGTAAGATCGAACACATGGATTTGCAAGACAGGTGGAATTCTTAATGATGCAAGGCCCAACATGCCTGAATGTTGTCCAGTTCTTGCTTCATGCGGGCACAGGCTGCTTCAGTATCTGAGCAGCTGCAACTGGTACTGAATACTGTGCAATCATCTGTGAACACCCCCACTTCTGGCCTTTTGGTGGCGGGAAGGTGATTGATGAAGCAGCTGAAGATGGTTGGGTCTAGGACACTACCCTGAGGAACTCCTGAAGCTATCCAGGGACTGAGATTGACCTCCAAAAATCACAACAATCTTTTTTTGTGCAAGATATGACTCCAACCAATGGAGAGTTTTATTCCCTGCATTCCCATTGACTTCAATTTTGCTAGTGCTCCTTGATGCCACACTCAGTCAAATGCTGTCTTGATGTCAAGGGCAGTCATTCTCACCTCACCTCAGGAATTCATCTCTTTTGTTCATGTTTGGACCAAGGCTATAATGACTTCTGAAGCTGAGTGGTCCTGGTAGAAACCAAACTGAGTATCAGTGATTGAGCAGGTTATTGATGAGTAAGTGCCACTTGATAGCACTGTCAACAACCCCGTCCATTCACTTTTCTGATGATTGAGAGCAGACTGATGGGGCAGTAATTGGCTAGATTGGGTTTGTCCTGCTTTTTGTGTTCAGGACATACCTGGGCAATTTTCTACATTGTCAGGTAGATGCCAGTGTTATAGCTGTACTGGAACAGTTTGGCTCGGTGAGCTGCTAATTCTGGAAGACAAGTCTTCAGTACTATGGCTGGGATGTTGTCAGGGTCCATTGCCTTTGCTGCATCCAGTGCTTTCAGCTGTTTCTTGATATCACATGGAGTGAATTGGATTGGCTGAAGACTGGCATCTGTGACGCTGGGGACCTCAGGAGGAGGCCAAGATGGATAATCCACGGCACTTCTGGCTGAAGATGGTTGCAAATGCCTCAGCCTTGTCTTTTGCACTGACATGCTAGGCTCTGTCATCACTGAGGAAGGGAATGTTTTCCTCCTCTGATTAGTTGTTTAATTGTCCACTGCCATTCATGACTGGGTGTGGCAGGACTACAGAGCAGGTCATTCTCAGGTTGGCAGGCAGTGATTAGTGAGGTACCACCAGGATCAGTGCTTACGCCCCAGTTGTCCACAATCTATGTCAATCATTTGGATGTGGGGACCAAATGTAATATTTCCAAGTTTTCTGATGACACAAAAATAGTTGAGAATGTGAGTTGTGAAGAGGATACAAAGAGGCTTCAAGAGGATTTAGACGGACTAAATGAGTGGGCAAGAACATGGCAATGGAATATAATGTGGAAAAATGTGAAGTTATCCACTTTGTAGGAAAAACAGAAATGCAGAGTATTTCTTAAATAGTGAGAGATTAGGAAATGTTGATGTCCAAAAGGACCTGGGTGTCCTTATTCATAAGTCACTGAAAGCTAACATGCAGATGCATGACAAAAAGCAATTAGGAAGGCAAATGGTATGTTGACCTTTATTGCAAGAGGATTTGAGTACAGGAGTAAAGAGGTCTTGCTGCAGTTGTATGGAGCCTTGGTGAGACTGCACCTGGAGAATTGTGTAAGTTTTGGTATCCTTATCTGAGGAAGGATATACTTGCCATAGAGGGAATGCAACGAAGGTTTACCAGACTGATCCCTGCGATGGCGGGATTATCGTAAGAGGAGAGATTGAGGAGACTGGGCCTTTATTTTCTAGAGTTTAGAATAATGAGAGGTAATCTCATTGAAACATACAAAATTCTTACAGGGCTCGACAGGGTAGATGCAGGAAGGATGTTTCCCCTGGCGTCGGGGAGGGGGGGGGGGGAAAGGGGGGCAGGTCCAGAACCAGGGGACACAGTCTCAGAATAAGAGATAGGCCATTTAGGACTGTGGTGAATCTTTGGAATTCTCTACCTCAGAGGGTTGTGGAGGCTCAGTCATTGAGTATATTCAAGACAGAGATCAATAGGTTTCTAGATATTAAAGATATCAAGGGATATGGGGATAGTGCAGGAAAATGGCATTGAGGTAGAAGATCACCCATCATTCAGTTGAATGACAGTGCAGACTCGTGGGGCTGAATAGCCTACTCCTGCTCCTATTTCCTATGTTCCTATTGTATGATCCGTTGGTTGTGGGATCTCTTAGCTCAGTCTATCACTTAGCATGCACATAGGCCTGTGTTATAGCTTCACCAAGTTGGCACCTCATTGTTAGGTATGCCTGGTGCTGCACCTGGCATGCTCTCCTCCATTCCTCATTGAACCAGGGTTGGTCCTCTGGCTTGACGGCAGTGGTAGAGTGAGGAATATGCCGGGCCATGAGGTTACAGATTGTGGTTGAATACAATTTTGCTGCTGCTGATGGCCCACAGTGTCTCATGGATGCCCAGTTTTGAGCTGCTAGATATGTTCTGAATCTATGCCATTTAGTACAGTGGTAGTGCCACATAAAATGAGGCAGAGGAGGAGGGGAGGAGGTATTTGGACCCCTACACTCTGGATGACATGTCTGTGAGTGGAGGCTGAGACTCCAGTACCCCTGAGATGTCATTCCCACATTGCAGTTGCTCCACAATTCCCCAGCTTTCAATATATCTGCTATGGACCATCACAGCATCCTCTTCACCAAATTCCTGAAATAAAACCACTTCCAATACACACAAAACTGAACAGTCCACCTTAGTGCACAGCCTTACTGCCTGTCTTACAAGGGCCTTTGCTCCTGTGGAGTGCTATCCCAGTGGCTGTAGCATGGCTGGTGGAAGGCTGTGATTTTCACTGGGGTAGACTGCAGATGGCCTTGGAGGATGACTCTGGGTATTGTGGGTCCATCTTCGGACTGCATCACCTCGGCATGAACAGCAGCAGTCAGGGCTGGCTGAGTGGCAACAGCAAGGGCACTGGCTGCACCTGGCATGCTCTCCTCCACTCCTCATTGAACCAGGGTTGGTCCTCTGGCTTGACGGCAGTGGTAGAGTGAGGAATATGCCGGGCCATGAGGTTACAGATTGTGGTTGAATACAATTTTGCTGCTGCTGATGGCCCACAGTGTCTCATGGATGCCCAGTTTTGAGCTGCTAGATATGTTCTGAATCTATGCCATTTAGTACAGTGGTAGTGCCACATAAAATGAGGCAGAGAATACTGTCGTCCTGAGAGAGGATCCAAGTTCATGCTCCATCAAGTCACTGCACTCCACTGGCGCAGCACCTCAGCAATCCTACCAATCTGTTGGAGGACTGATTGCTGGACTGCTGTGAGCCACAGCAAGACCCTTTGAGGACAGGTATCTGCAACAATGATGGCAACAGTCTGAGCCTGCACGTCAGTACACATGGCTCTCATGACCTCAGTCTGAGCTTCCACTGCAGCTCTGAGTGGCTGGGTAGCTTCTACCTATGCTGCAGAGGAAGCTGAGACATCAGGCATCAGATGCTGCATCACAGCTAGATTCACAAATGCAATCACAAAGTTGCCACCAGTTCCACGCGTGAAAGAATGGGCTCCAAGCTCTGACGGAGCCCTGTGCCAAGTTGCAGCCAGACTCTTTCATGCTTCTTGACAGTGACAACAGGCTCTGTTGCAGGCCTGCTAATGCACCAAGCATCTTGGTGTGCATGCACATCAGCATTCTCCAGAACACCATCCCATTGAAGACCACATCTAAGTTCTCTGCAGCAGAACTCATCTGCAAGCTTGCCCTTCGGTAAACTGGCCCACGATCTATCCTTTCCCCTGGCCTAGCTGTAGCCCAGTCACGCCTGCTGACTCACCATGTGGTGATCCCGCCTCTATACTTCTAAAGTTCGCGCAGTGCCAGTATCTGAGCTTGTGGTTGCGATTATCAGATCAAGTGATGGTGCTTCTTCATCAGAGCTCTGGTTTAGCTCTCGCCCTTTATGTTGAGGCTGCAGTGGCTGGCCAGGCAGCAGTTCTTGGGTATCTGAAAGTAGAAATGTAAAGGAAGAGTGTTGGGGTGAGGAAAGTGGGGTGGGTTGGATAGCAATAGTTCCATAGTCACACCATCTGCAGCTTACACTTCAGCTAGCAGGATGAAGGTGAAGTGGGATTTGAGTAGGGGCATAACACTAGAACATACCATCATCCTGAATGTAATGGCCTCAGTAACATCTGGCCCCATGATGCGGAGCACCGTCTCCTTCAGAGGGCTCAGTTGAAGCAGGTGTGGTTTCTGCTGCTCCCTATGGTTATAGACTATCTTGTTCTGCAAGAGGGAAGAATGTCAGTGAGTGTGTTGCAATATGTTTGGGTGATATCATAGCTGAATATTTGTAGGTACATGGAAACAGTGAGAGGTGGGTGTGGCAGCATTGGTAAGTGTGTGAGGGTGAGGTGGAGTACCTGAATACCAGGCATGAGTCTCGAATGCTAATGAGCGAGTAATGGGGGCGTGGTGCATTAAGCAGTAGGAGATGTCATGTGAAGATGCATTCATTGACTTTCATCACCCGTGTGAAGTCTTTGAATGTTTTCCTGCACTTCAGCCAGGCCCTTAGGGTCATACTCTGGCAATTGACTTCTAAGGCCACCTGTTCCCATTTCCTTCTCTGGGTGGGTCTTAAGGGCCTCCTGAACCCCCTCAGGAACATGGCATCTTTCCTCCTTCCCGCATCCATTATTAATGCCTCCAACGCTGCATCAGAAAATCTGGCAGCCCTCTCTCCTGCCTGTTGCTCCATTGGCTCTGCTTTTCCTTCCAGTCAAGCTTTCCAGAGACAGTCCGCAGCAGCTCCTGTTGCGTGACTGCAGTTCTCCTTAAAGTGGAGAAGGCTACCTTTAAGAGATTCTGACTAGCTGTACATTGTGCTAGCCATGCACACTGCTGTGCCCTCTGTTGAGTATGCAGCCAGTCAGCAGCGTGTTTCATGCTGGGTTACACACTGAATTCATTTAGATAAGGAGGCAGCATGAAGTTTGTTTGCTTCCTGCTTCAACAAGACCAGGCACAGGGTAATTGCGTATTGTGACCCCCATGCTTGAAAACAAGGATGATCCAATTATCCAGTTTCCACCCCCCCCGCCACCCCCCCCACCACACCCCACACACATGTGTTTTCAGGGGCGTTTATCTCCCTGACCATAACTTATATTACAACTTATATACAACCTCATATACAAAATGGTTGTAACAGTAACCTTGGGAGCTGAACTTCTCAAGTAGGCTTCTTAAGTGGAGATTATTGATCCACAGTCATTCGTTTTTTTACATTTCTGGTTCATTTTTCTGCATTTGTTTTCCTAATTTTGTCCTTTTCTCTGAATAGTCCACCATTTATACATTCTTTTGGGAATTTTCCTGCCAACATTTTCCTTCATTAATAATAATAATAAAAACAGAAAATGCTGGAAATACTCAGCAGGTCTGGCAGAATTCCTGGAGCGAGAAACAGAGTTAACGCGCAGGCACAGTGGTGAGCGGACATGAAAATTAGCGCTGCCAGCTGACGTGCCAGTTTTACTTTGTTGTTCTTGCCTCCAGCGATTTTCCTGAGGATGGGGGAAGGTGGGCCCCGAAAACATGCCCAATTTGGAAATGAGGCCAATTAATCTTATTAACAAGCTCATTGTCTGCTCATTACAGGCCCGTTTGGAATTTGGTGTGAGCTGTTGCATGCTGGATTCGAGATTATCCAGGTACATGGAGGCTGCAACACAGCGGGAAGGCAGTCATGGTCACACCATGAAATTAGGTGGGCTCATAAAAAGGGAGCATGGCTGAGAGGGGCACTCTGTCATTGGCTCACAGGTGGCATCAGGTCTGTAGAGGATTCAGGGAGAGTGGTCCGTATGACCTTGGGAAGTGAAGGGGGTCATGACCCTCTGATACATAAGAGGAGAGGATGAGGATTCCAGATATTATTGTGAGTGCAGCTGAGCGCAAGTAAGGCAACAGCTGGTGATGGGATTTTGGTTCTCAGGTATTGGGTCGAGTGGCGATGAGGGTCAACATCCTCCACAGCAGAGGCAGAGCCCCAAACGAGAGGAGGGCAATGGAGAGCAATGAGGGGCAGGAAGGCAACAGAGGCCATACCCTCAGCATAGAGTGTACCACAGAAGATGAAGCTACCTGAACATGTTGGAGAACCAGTGCTATAGGAGTCTGCACATATCCAGGCAGATGGTCTCTGAGATTTGTACCCTTGTAGCGGAAGACCTCGCACCTTGCAGCATTGCTCACAATTCCCTGCCAGTAACTGTCAAAGTCACTGTGGCCTTGAACTTTTTCACCTCTGCCTCCTTCCAAGGATCAGCAGCAGAGCTTGTTGGTGTCTCTAAAGCGGCTGCACACCATGGAATCTCGCAGGTCACTGATGCCCTACTTGCAAGAGCTGAGCAGTACATACAATTTCAAACAGATGGGGCCTCACAGGCACAAAACAGAGTGGGATTCACCTCCACTGCTGGATTCCCACAGGTACAGGGCATCCCTGTGGCCATCAAGTGCACCTGAGTTTTTTTTTTAAACAAAACTTAAATTAAAATTCCATTTTTGGCATCAATGATGCACTCCAGCCCCTGCAGTGCCCACTGGTCGCAGAAGGCCTCAAGCATACCAGCAGATCAAAGGTTAAGTGCACCTGAGTGAGTGGCCAATGATATTCATCAACAGGAATGGGCTTCCACTCCCTCAGCATACAAGCGATTTCTTAGCAGCAACAAGAGCTTCATGCATGTGTGTGCTCACTATCCTGGCAGCTGCCATTATGCCTTCATCCTCCGGCAGTCTAGGGTGCTGCAGCTCTTCATTCCATCCCTAAACTCCATGGATGAGTTCTAGGGGACAAGGTTTATCCCTTGAAGAGATGGCTATTCACCCCTTTACGAATCCCCGAGGCAGAACCACAGAGATGCTGCATCTATAGCCATCTGCTCACAAGGACCACCATTGAGCAGGCTATTGGGCTTCTGAAGATGCGCCTCCAGAGCTTGGGCGTGTCAGGTGGTGCAGTACACTCTTGCAAGGGTCTTGCACATCGTGGTGGTCTGCTGCAATCTTCATAACATGGCCCTCCAGAGAGGACCTTCAAAGACAGTGAAACCCTGCAACAATGCAGCTCATTGGAGAAAGAGGAGGAGTAGGAGATGGAAGAGGAGGTGGAAAAGGAGGAGGAAGAGGAAGATGCAGAGTAGAGAAGTGCCTAGACTGTGCACAGAAGTGGCCAGGGCCGATGCAGGACTTGAGGGTCTCGTCAGGATGCTGTCAACAACAGGGAACATCTGATCCAGGCACGTTTCAGCTGAGGCCTTCTAAGCCAGGACAGCATGGTCGGGAACTCACTTTGAGCTGCCTGTGAGAACATTTCCATTGAAGACGCATCCTTGAATGGATACATTCTTACCACCAACAAATCATTCACATCTGTCCAGCAGTCTTACTGTCTCCCTTTCTTGAATGCCACTGCTACATTCCACTGGGACCGTTCTACAATCTTGAGAATTTTGGAAAATCATAACCAGTGCATCCACTATCTCTGCAGCTACCTCTTTTAGAACACCAGGATGTCGGCCATCAGGTCAGCTTTTGACCCTTAAGTTTCTCCATAGTTTTTCTCTGCTGATATTAATTACTTTAAGTTCCTCATACTTATTAGCCCCTTGGTTACCCTCTATTTCTGTTATATAATTTGCATCTTCTGTCATGAAGGCTGAGATGGCTTTAAAGAACTATTCCAATAGTAAGAAAACACTTCAGATGGAAAATACAGTGACAAGTCAAAATTATATTGTCATTTTTCTCTGCTCCAAGCTCACGGTGCCAGTTCTGAGACATTTGGGTCCAAATAAATACATACCTCCACTCCAATTATCTGGAACTACTCATCCAAGCAAAACAATTAATTATGATATTCTGATCCAAATATAAAGTGTTCCCCAATGATTAATTTCAGTGTTCAACTTTCTAAATTGAAATCCACTCTCAATCTAAACCGCAGAAGCAAAGGCATTTTGATAATCTAATCATTGTGGTGTCAGATGCATGTTTCTGTTTAGTGGTATCTGTTTTTTTCCTGCTTAATAGAATTGAACCATTGAACAATTATATGCACTGTGGTAGAAAATCACTTAATATTATTTGCAATGTACAGAACTGCTGATCTGTGTATAACATTTGTTGGTAAACTATTAAATATTTATCAGGATTAAGATGGACTACTCATGCATGGCATTATGTGACTGTGCACACTGTCCTTTTAATCTCTTTGAGATCCTATGTGGAGCAAAATGAGCAGCATACGTGTCTTTGGAGTATTGTACATTAACATTGATCAAACAAAGCTTTCATCATCTGCTGAAATAAAAACAGAAAATTTATTTGAGTTCTTTGGTAAGTACTAAAAAAGTGTGGAAAAGAGCAGTAAGCTTAGTTTGGTTTAGAAATAAACAACCATAGATTTAAATCTGAAACTGTAGGCCTCGAGAAAAAACTATGGCTTTTGAATAAGAAGGTTTTGGGTTCTGACTCAAGACTCAAACACATGGGGCTGAATTTTTTCAGATGGCGAAAAGTCTAGCTGCCAGGACTAAAAGCAGAAGCCGACCCCGTGCTGGTGGGTGGCGGGACCTGGGGGTGACATTTAAATTGTGGCGGTCAATTAAGAAGTCGTCTCCGGGACCTCCATCCAATAAGGATAGCGGCCCGCCTCTCAGTGTTGCCGGCCCAATCAGAGGGCCAGCAGCTCAGCTGCCTCAGTAGCAGCACCATTATAGGTGGCCACTGCTGAGGTTGCAGCATGAAGGAGAGGGCGCCTCAATGCCAAGCACTCTTTAAGAGAAGGTAAGTGTCTTCAACCATGCCGGGCCAGGCAGGCAGGCCCTGGCAATCGGGAGGTGGGGTCATATTCCAGTGGTGGTGCCTTAGCTGTGGGTGCAGCCATTGCCACTGGTGGCCCCTCTGTGAACCATGGAGCAGCCATTAAGGAGGGCCCCCCCTTTTGGGAACCCATTGGAAGGCTGCCAGGGTCTACCTGGTGGTTTCCCCAAGCAGCGGTTGGCCCTCCCAACACAGGCAAAATGCTGGCGGGGTTAGGGTGGCCCTTAATTGGCTACTTACGTGGCTCATTGTCTGCCTGGTGGGTGGCCATGCTGCTGAGGTTCCTGCCACTGGCTTCTCTCCTGACGCCTTCCCCCTGTCATATTTCCAGCCTTCCCACCTCCCATCCTGTCGCCAAAGGCCTTGAAAAATTCAGCCATGATCTAGGTTGATACTTCAGTAAAGCCTTGAGTAAGTGTTACACTGTCAGAGATCCTGTCTTTTGGATGAGATGTTAAATTGAGCTTCCATCTGACCTCCCAGATGAAAGTTGACAAAGAAAAGGGTACGAGAGATGCCCTGGCCAACACATATCCCACAATCAACCCCACTGAAACAGATTATCTCATCATTATCTCATTGATGTGTGAAAATTGGCAGTCATGTTTACCTACATTGCAATGGTTATTAGACCAGAAAAATACATAATTGACTATGAAGTGCTTTGACTGTCCTGAGGATGTGAAAGGAGTTTGTATAAAAGTACATTCTTTTTTTTAAATGAAAGACTAGTTAATCTGTTTTAGATTGAAGAACGAAATTTTGGGCAGAATATCTCTATTCTTCAAATAGTGTCACAAGATCTTTAATATTCACCTGAAACACGGGAACAGGTAGACAATGTCTGATCAGATTGATGGTACCTCCAACAATGCGACACTGAAAAGTGAGCCCAGTTTGCTATGTTATTGGTATGGAATAGGACTCGAACCCATAACCTTCTGCATTAACTGAGCCAAAGCCCAAATGTCACGTGAACAGCAATTTCTACACTGTGGTATCTGATTTATATTTGCAAAACCAAGAGTACATATTGAGAAATTGGATGCTGAGGTCAGGAGGCTCTGCAGGATGCTAGACCCGATACTATCAATATAATGCAGTCATAAAAAGCCAAACAAAAAGGTCATAATTTTGATTGGTTCTTAAATTAAGCTGTTTTGCCTCCGATTTTGCAATGTTTGTAAAAGTTTTCTGTAGTTTGGAAAATGTTCTGTGTTTTTCCACACTTTGTACCATGAAATAATATTTTGTTCCCTGTTTTGTTCCCTGCATAAACAGACCACTTTTGGCAGTGCTGATTAAGTATGAAGATGTAGCTGACATTGAAGTGTCATCTGCCATTATTTAGAGCCATGTGTTATCAATAAAACACTAATTTGATATGTGTTATGCAGAGAAGTGTCATTTTCCTGCACTTTTTTTAGAGCCAAGCCTATTAAATTACAGGTTTAACTTCTTAACACAGCCGCAAAGATTTATGTTTTTCTATAAAATCATTGGCCAGAATTTTTTGGGCCCTTTGCGGACAGGCTGAGAGGCGGGAAGGGCTGGCAAAATGGCACGGGAAGGTGTGGAGGGGGTGCCTGACATCTTCCAGCCGCCATGCTATTTTGTCAGCGGCGGGAAAGTTGGCAGCTTGGACACCCACTGGGAGGTCAATTGAGCCACTTAAGGTGGTCAATTAAGGGCCACTTCCCACCACTGCAGTCATTTGGGAGGGTCCGTGGAACCTGGCAGCCTCCCAGCAGGCTCTGTGGGGGCAGGGGAGTCCTCCATTATGGGCATTCCATGGCCCATGGAGGGACTCCCTGGGGCCAATGCCGCCCTTGTAGCAGTGACGCTGCTGGTGCTTCATGGCTCCCTCTCATATCCTCAATTACCTTGTTCTAGCTGCCAGGATCCAGCTATCCCCAACCCAACTTACCTTGCTCCAAGACTGTTCAGCCATTGAGGCGCCCTCTCCCTGCATTTGCAGCCTCAGCAATTGCCACCACTAGTGGTGGTGCTGCTGAGGCTGCTGAGCTTCCGGCCCTCTGATTGGGTCAGCAGCTCTTGAGGGTGGGTCACCATCCTTAATTGGAAAGCAGCCCCGACGGCGGCCTCTTAATTGGCAGCCACTGGCAATATGCCGCCACGGGTCCCACCACCCGCTGAAGCAGGTTGCCTCACACTTTTGGCCCCAGCAGCAGGGTTTCTGCCATCTCCAGAAAATTCAGCCCATTATTTGAATATGCACAATAAGTATCAAAAACGCACAATCCAAACTGATGGAGCCTCTGTAATATTATATTCTTCCGCAATAGCAGAATAACAGTGTTTACCAGCATTTAATGAAATATATTTTCATACCAACACGCATATATAGGCACCTTGAGGCTGCCAGGATGCAGTGGTGCTGAACTTCGCCATGTCATGGATGGCTGAGGTCCAGGTTTGCACCTAGCATTCTCAATCTCACCCACGTCATTGTGTGCTTTGCTGGAGAGGTCAGGAATTGCCCAACAGTGAGAAGGGAGAATTGGCAAAGAGAGTGTCACCCCAGCCCACTCTCTCAAATTCCTTATCATTGCCCCAAGAATGACATTAAGTGAGCCCTGGAAGCTCATTGGCAGCCCAGCTTCTCAGCAGGGAGAGGATGCAAAGCGAATGTTATTGAAAGAAAGGAAAAGGGCAAAAACAACAATGCAAAGCATTTAGCCGATTACAAGATCACAAGATAATTAGAGATGAGGAAGGCCATTCAGCCCATCTCAATGCATCAGTTCAGAGAGATCTGGCCATTATAACATCACATTGTTTCTTAAATGATTCCAGGCTTTTTGCCTGCACTACTCTATTTTCAAGTTTATTCCACCTATCAATCAATCTTTGTGTGAAGAATTTTCTGATGATAGTCCTAAAATTACCTTTTATTAGTTTGAATCTTTGTACCCGAGTTCTACTCATACAATCTAATTTAAAGCAATACTCCTGGTTAACTCTTTCAATATTTTAACAAATCTTATCTATCTCTATAAGATCCCCCACAAATGCCTTTTTTCCAAGCTAAAATGCCCCAATCTATCCTTATAACTTGGAGACTGGCTCTCTCGTTTATTGGCAACCAGTATTC
This sequence comes from Heterodontus francisci, assembly GCF_036365525.1. Lineage (NCBI taxonomy): Eukaryota > Metazoa > Chordata > Chondrichthyes > Heterodontiformes > Heterodontidae > Heterodontus > Heterodontus francisci. The sequence continues at coordinate 22,507,424 of NC_090387.1, read as the reverse complement.
AATGTGGCATCTGGCCACAGTGTGTACAGTTTGATTATTGCCTCCTCTGACTTGTATCCTATTGTCTTGTCCATTTAATTCATCCTATTAGCTTTGTTGATTGTTGCTCTGCATTGGTTGGACATATTTAACATCAAATCTACTGAGACTCCTAGGTCTCCTTCAACTTCATTGAAGGGTTATGCTGATAGGGTTAAAGGGATAGAAGAGGGGCGGGAGGAGGCTGGATGTGGAGCATAAACATATACAGACCTATTGCAGGGCATAGTCCTATTGGGTTTGTTATGACCAAGGTGGGGGCAATGCACTGTCAATTCAATCCCATCTCTCCACAGGTCACAGCATATTATTAAGGGATCAAATGGGGAAGAATTTGTTAAATGTGTCTAGGTTAGTTTTCTGAAGCAGTATGTGGATGGCCCTACTAGAGAAGGGGCTACACTTGACCTCCTCTTAGGAAATGAGGCTGGGCGGGTGGTTGATGTGTCAGTGGGGGACCACTTTGGGACCAGTGACCATAACTCTATTAGCTTCAAGATAGTTATGGAAAAGGATAGGACTGGTCCTCAGGTTGAAGTCCTAAATTTGGGGAAGGCTAATAACGATAGCATCAGCCAGGAACTCTCAAAAGTTGAATGCGAGAGGCTGTTTACAGGTAAAGGGACATCTGGCAAGTGGGAGGCTTTAAAAGTGAGATAGGAAGAGTTCAGGGTCGACATGTTCCTGCTGGATGGAAGGGCAAGGCTGGAAAGTTTAGGGAACCTTGGTTGACGAAGCATATTGAGGGTCTGATCAGGACAAAGAAGGAGGCATATGTCAGGTATAGGCAGCTGGGATCAAGCGAGTCCCTCAAGGAGTATAGGGAGTGTAGGAGTACACTTAAGAAGGAAGTTAGGAGGGCGAAAAGGTGCCATGAGATTTCCCTGGCAGATACGATAAAGGAGAATCCTAAAAGATTCTTTAAGTATATTAAGAGTAAAAGGATAACTAGGGAGAGAGTAGGTCCCCTTAAGGATCAGTGTGGTAATCTATGTGTGGAGCCACGGGAAATAGGCGAGGTCTTAAATGAATACTTCTCATCTGTATTTACCGTGGAGAAGGTCATGGAAGCTAGTGAGTTCAAGGGAGGGAATAGCGATATCCTGGAGCATATCAACATTACAAAGGAGGAGGTGTTGGAGGTTTTGAAGTGCATTAAGGTGGATAAATCCCCAAGGCCTGACCAGGTGTGTCCTAGAATTCTATGGGAAGCAAGGGAGGAGATTGCTGGGGCCCTGGCAGAGATTTTTGTATCATCGTTAGCCATGGGTGAGGTACCGGAAGACTGGAGGATAGCTAACGTTGTGCCTTTATTTAAGAAGGGCAGCAGAGATAAGCCAGGGAACTACAGGCTGATGAGCCTTACATCAGTGGTGGGAAAGTTATTGGAAGGGATTCTGAGAGACAGGATTTATATGCATTTGGAAAGGCATGGTCTGATTAGGGATAGTCAGCATGGCTTTGTGCATGGGAAATCATGTCTCACGAATTTGATTGAGTTTTTTGAGGAGGTGACCAAGAGGATTGACGAGGGCAGGGTGATGGACGTTGTCTACATGGACTTTAGCAAGGCCTTTCACAGGGTCCCGCATGGTAGGCTGGTCCAGAAGGTTCGAACATATGGGATCCAGGGTGAGCTAGCAAATTGGATACAAAATTGGCTTGGTGATAGGAGGCAGAGGGTGGTAGTGGAGGGTTGTTTTTCAGACTGGAGGCCAGTGATCAGTGGTGTGCAGGGATCGGTGCTGGGCCCTCTGTTGTTTGTCATATATATTAATGACTTGGATGTGAATGTAGGGGGCATGATTAGTAAGTTTGCAGATTGCACCAAAATTGGTGGTATAGTGGACAGTGAAGAAGGTTGTCTAAGGTTACAACAGGATATAGATAAACTGGGAAAGTGGGAAAGGGATTGGCAAATGGAATTTAACGCAGACAAGTGCAAAGTGATGCATTTTGGGAAGTTAAACCAGGGCAGGACATATACAGTGAATGGCAGGGCCCTGCGGAGTGTTGTTGAGCAGAGAGACCTTGGGTGCAAGTACATAGATCCCCGAAAGTGGCAATACAGGTAGACAGGGTGGTGAAGAAGGCGTGTGGCATGCTTGCCTTCATTGGCTGAGGCATTGAGTACAAGAGTTGGGACATCATGTTACAGTTGCACATGATGTTGGTTAGGCCGCATTTGGAGTACTGTGTGCAGTTCTGGTCGCTGCACTACAGGAAAGATGTGATTAAGCTAGAGAGAGTGCAGAAAAGATTCACAAGGATGTTGCCTGGTTTGGAGGGCTTGAGTTATAAAGAGAGATTGGATAGGCTGGGTCTGTTTTCCCTGGAGTGAAGGAGGCTGAGAGGTGACATGATAGAGCTATATAAAATTATGAGAGGCATAGATAGGGTAGATAGCCAGAGTCTGTTTCCCATGGTAGGGGTGACTAAAACTAGACGGCATAGATTTAAGGTGAGAGGAAGGAGGTTTAAAGGGGATCAAAGGAGGAAATTTTTCACACAAAGAATAGTGGGTATCTGGAATGTGCTGCCAGAGGAGGTGGTGGAGGCAGGAACAGTAGCAACATTTAAGAGGCATCTGGACAGGTACTTGAATGAGCAAGGCAGAGAGGGATATGGAATTAATGCAGGCAGGTGGGATTAGGATAGATCGGCATTATGGTCGACATGGACGCGGTGGGCCGAAGGGCCTGTTTCTATGCTGTATGACTCTATGACTCTAAAGTTTTCTCATCCAACTGGAAAACAGTCAAATTAAATACTCTAGTAATGCCCAGAATTAAACAGACCAAACCAGGTATCTTTATGCAACAACAAATTAACTATTAAAACTAAATCTTAAATGTTATTAAGCTAAATCTATGTCGAAAGACCTTATGGCTTCTTATTTTAGCCTATCTCCCCATTCACACACATACACTCAAAAATCACGGTTAACTGGTTTCTTTTAAAAAATGTGTTTTAAAAATTAGCTGTTTCTAAGTATAAATAAATAACTGGATTGATAGTCTTTGTGGGTTATGTTCCTGATGGGTGAGGTTTCCTAGTGTAAAAATAATGAAATGTCATTCAAAGTCTCCACATGGATTTGATGAAACATTCCTTCAATAGATAGGAATTCATACACTTTGGCTGCAGCAGGCATCACACAGTTCTTTAAACAAGGAGTATAGTAATAGGTCCGCTCGAGTTTTAAAACCGACAGTCTGTTAGTCGAAACTTTATTGCGAATTCCAGAAAACACAATCAGTCTAGAGAGATTCAACCTTGAAGCAAAGACTTCTTGTAGTAAAGCAAAGAAAATTAATTTTGCTACCTCCGGCAATACAAATGGTCTCTTTAAAGAGTTTTTTCCTCCTTAGGCAATTAACATGGCCAACAGCTCATTGTAGAATTTCTGTTGAGAGAAATATACAGCTCCTTTCCTTCAGTAAGCACACTTTGCTGGTGTCTTTCTAAAGTGGTTTTAGCTGGTTTTTACACACAATTAAATTGAAACATTATACCATGTGACCTCTTCACTCTCCTGCTGTTGCCTAGGTAACAAATGCAGCTGTGGCACACTGTTCTCAGAAATATAGATCTTCTCTCTCTGTCCTAAAGGTACACTGTTTTTTAACAAAGTCTTAAAGGCACACTGTTTCAAACAGAGGAGAAAAAATACAGTTCCGTGACAGCTTAGCTAGTCAGTTCCTGTCCTGTGCATTCTATGTAATTCTTAGCTATTTCAACACCATTCATAGAATATGCACGTACTCTATGAAAACTGGATTTTTCCAAATGCATACTTATTTCTGTGTTGAGATGATCGTTTCCATATTAGCTTGAAGTTTTTAAACTAATTAAAGCCATAATTTTAAAGGAATGTGCAATGAACCCTCTGTAGTAGATTGATTCTAGTACATTGATGCAGAGTCGTAAATTAATTTCTCATCTACTTCCAGTTGTGTTAAAAAATAACTACAAGTGCATTGGACTTCTGATTTCAGGATTATTTTTCAGAATATCGGTCAGAAAACCCAATTGAAATCAGCTGCAAACAAATGTGCGCTCTTCAAATCAAAAATAAAACAAAACAAAATATTTTTAGTCAGAAAATTTGGAGTTAAAGTCAGATTTAATGAGCAAAACAAATTTGAGGGAACAGGTGCTGGACTAAGTGAGCAATAGACTTCGGTTTGTCTTCACAATGTGTAACAAAAGGAACTTGTGCGCACCATTAACCTTATCCCAACATCTCCTTATCAAGGCTGCCTATTGGTGTAGGGAGAAATTAAATGCTCCCTGTGCCCAACAAGGAAAGCTGCAGTGTGCATTAACCAGAACTACAGTGTGCCAAATTTGATTTTTCTGTGTTTCCACTGATTTTTAACTTGGGCCAAGATTTCACGTTGGGCGGACAGGAGTCAGCCACCGACTGAAAAGTTGGTGGCGAACCCGCTTCAGCCTCATCTGGGGATCTGACCCGCATTTTACGGGACACCAGGCTTCAATTGTTCCAATAAAAAAACAAGAAATGCTGCAAATACTAAGCAGGTCTGGCAGCATCTGTGGAGAAAGAAGCAGAGTTAATGTTTCAGGTCAGTGACCCTTCATCAGAGCTGGCAAATATTAGAAATGTAATAGGTTTTAAGCAAGTAAAGCGGGGGTGGGGCAAGAGATAACCAAAGAGAAGGTGTTGATAGGACGAGGTCACAGAGAATAACTGTTCAGAAGGTCATGGAGCAAAGGCAAACGGTATGTTAATGGTGTGGTGAAAGAGAGCGTTAGTGCAGAGAGGCAGAGGGGGGCATGTTGGTTCTTGGGGCTGGTTGGGGTAGTGGGGGTAGCCCTCCATCGGGAACCCTATGCCCGATAAGCAAGGCCACCCCCCATCCCCTGAGACGATCAAAAGCCGCCTGCTTTTCACTGGTGGTTTTTCCCGGCTCCAGGACGCCCGCTTGCTATGCGTATAATCCGCGTGTGGAGGCGGGCAAAGGCCCTTAAGTGGCTGTTAAGTGGCCACTTAAGGGCCTTGATTGGCCTGGGGTGGGCGGGCCATTTTTCAGCCCACCCCCCACTACCCTACGTAAAAGGGGGGGAGCGGAGGTGGGAGAGCGTCTGGAAAGCCTCCTGGAGCCTCCCGTTCCAAAGAGAGCCAATCCCTGTTCCTCCAATACAGTGGTAGGAGCAGTTTTGGTCACATGGCTGTCTGGCTGTGACAGAGAAATTTGAATCTGCAACCAAGGATGTTGAAGAGACTGTTCCATATAAGGAGGTAGTCATATAACTAACCTGCTGAGCACTCTGGGAGCTTTTTGAATTTGAACTCCCAAATAAAGGAATTGCCAGAGAGAATGCCATGTGCTCTCCTGGAACTAAGAACATCTCCTCTGCCTGTTCATCTCTCAGGGAACTGAAACCATTGAAGACATGAGAAACTCAAAGGGAGAAAGGTTTGCCACATGAACAAAGTTTTAAGAAGATTACTGGGCCCCAACAAAATGCAAGACTATAACTTCAAATCAAGGACTTCAGCGAGCTCGAGAAACAGTCTCAAGATATTGCCTCAAACTGTTTTCCTTATCTTTTCTTCTGCTCTTTTCTGTCCTTGTTTTGCATTTTTATATTGCACATGCATGCTAGCGTGAGCCTGTCGTATATCTGTAGGCGTGCACCGTATTATAGTTTGAGTTTAAGGTTTTAATAAATTTCTTCTTTCTGCTTTAAACCAATGAAAGCCTGTTTGTGCTCAGTTCTTTGCCTTCTAATTGGAAACTGTGAACACGGATTCACAAAAAGGGGAGCTTTAAACAATGTGTTTAAAATTAAACCCTGTTACAATAAGACCAGGTGAAGACAGCCAAAGACCCCTGGACACATTGCTCACCTGGTCGTAACAGACCCAATAACCATTTTTGGCATGTGTCCCGGGGCAAATAAGACTGGTATAATGTTGATAGAACACTCTTCTCACCACCAGATTCCTCTTATTAAAGAGTTTCTGAAATTGGAAGAATGATAAAATATATTAATGAAGAGTAGAAATAGGACTGTGAAATGAGAAATTAGGAGAGATGTATTATTGTATGAAAATAAATATAAGGGAAAAGAGTTGTAAAAATATAATAAAAACAATGTGTGAAGTGATTAAGTGATTAACTGAATTGATGGGGCTATTCATGAGAGAATGTATGAGCAAGGTTAACGGTGCAGCTCTCAGTACCTGAATAGAGGCTTCACAAGTGTGCAACATGTCCAATATTCTACACTGTCAGAAGTGTCATCTTTCAGATCAGATGTTAGACCAAAGCCCACCTGCCCTTTCAGATGAATGTAAAAAAAACATCCCATGACAGTATTTTGGAGAAGAGTTAGGGAGTTTTTCTCATTGTCCTGCCAATATTTATTCCTCACCCAACATCACTAAACAGATTACCTGGCCATTATTTCATTGCTATTTGTGGGATCTTACTGTGCACAAATTGGCTGCTGCGATTCCTACATTACAACAGTAACTATACTTTAAAAGTACTTAATTGGCTGTAAAGTGTTGGGGACATCCTGTGGTTGTGCAAGGTTCTGTTTTCTTCTTTACTTTCAAATAGATACAGCCATTTTATATGGATAAGCAGCTTTGTGTGAGTGAGACTTTGTCTAAAGTCAAAAAATCAATTGTGAGACCTTATTCTCACAATTAACACATGTGCTGGCAGTGTGCGAGGTTCCTTGTCCTGGCACACACTAAGAAAATTCAGTGTCTGTGCCAACTTTACTGGATTGATACAGAACATTCAGATCTAGCTGTAACATGTCTTGTTTTCTGGCCGTAAACACGTGGGCTTAATTGTGAGGAAATGTTGTGATGCTACTCTAGACTAATCTTGTAGAGAAATGGTAGTCTGGTGAGAGCTCCCCATTATTGGAGAAGGTCTCTGACATGGGGCAGGCCTCCAAACTGTGCAAAAAATGTTTTAGTGTTGAAAATCTAATGTTTCTATTGCATTGATGTTTTGTTTCATAGAGACCATTCCATCAGAAGCTAGTAATATTAATGTGTTGATGAACAATGTTGTGACCGCCATGTGCTCAATCTGTGGTGATCGTGCAACAGGGAAACACTACGGTGCTTCCAGCTGTGATGGATGCAAAGGTTTCTTCAGGAGAAGTGTTCGGAAAAATCATGTCTACACATGCAGGTAGGCTTCACATTAGGCTTTGAGTGGTTTCAGCCATGATTAAGGTGGATAGTTCAGAGCTAAGACTGAGCAGAAGCTTATTACTGTATATAAAGGATTAAGTTGCATGGATAAGATAAATCCAGATAGTACTTTAGTGTAAATTAACCCAGAATACTACCTCAACATCAATAAGGCCAGAAGATATAAATTTAAATTAAATTAAGTCAGATCTGAGAATAAAAAGGCCTCACTCAAAAGGTTGCTAAATATTTGAAGCAGTTTACCAGTAAGATAGTGCATGGAATGATAGTAGAGGAATTCTAAATGCTACTGGATTCTGGAAAGGGAGAGTTGGAGTTTTATTATTATTCTTTCATGGGACGTGGGCATCACTGGCAATGCCAGTATTTATTGCCCATCCCTAATCGCCCTTGGCAACTAAATGGCTTGCTAGGCTATTTCAGAGGATGATGAAGAGTCAACCACATTGCTGTGGGTCTGGAGTCACATGTAGGCCAAACCAGGTAAGGACAACAGATTTCCTTCCATGAGGGGACATCAGTGAAACAGATGGGTTTTTATGACAATCGATGATAGTTTCATGGCATCATTATAGAATTTTATTTATTAATTGAATTTATTTTCTACCAGCTGCTGTGGTGGGATTTGAATCTGTGCCACCAGGGCATTAGCCTGGGCCTCTAGATTACTATTTCAGTGACATTACCACTATCCCACTGTCGTCCCCGGGTAGTTGATAGATGCTGGAATGGGTGAGTTGGAGTATTGGATAGATGCTGGAATGGGTGAGTTGGAGTATTGGATAGATGCTGGAATGGGTGAGTTGGAGTATTGGATAGATGCAGGAATGGGTGAGTTGGAGTATTGGATAGATGCTGGAATGGGTGAGTTGGAGTATTGGATAGATGCTGGAATGGGTGAGTTGGAGTATTGGATAGATGCAGGAATGGGTCAATTGGAGTATTGGATAGATGCAGGAATGGGTGAGTTGGAGTATTGGATAGATGCAGGAATGGGTGAGTTGGAGTATTGGATAGATGCAGGAATGGGTGAGTTGGAGTATTGGATAGATGCTGGAATGGGTGAGTTGGAGTATTGGATAGATGCAGGAATGGGTCAATTGGAGTATTGGATAGATGCTGGAATGGGTGAGTTGGAGTATTGGATAGATGCTGGAATGGGTGAGTTGGAGTATTGGATAGATGCAGGAATGGGTGAGTTGGAGTATTGGATAGATGCAGGAATGGGTCAATTGGAGTATTGGATAGATGCTGGAATGGGTGAGTTGGAGTATTGGATAGATGCTGGAATGGGTGAGTTGGAGTATTGGATAGATGCTGGAATAGGTGAGTTGGAGTATTGGATAGATGTTGGAATGGGTGACTTGGAGTACTGGATAGATGCAGGAATGGGTGAGTTGGAGTATTGGATAGAGGCTGGAATGGGTGACTTGGAGTACTGGATAGATGCAGGAATGGGTGAGTTGGAGTATTGGATAGAGGCTGGAATGGGTGACTTGGAGTATTGGAAAGATGCAGGAATGGGTGAGTTGGAGTATTGGATAGATGCTGGAATGGGTGACTTGGAGTATTGGAAAGATGCAGGAATGGGTGAGTTGGAGTATTGGATAGATGCTGGAATGGGTGACTTGGAGTATTGGATAGATGCAGGAATGGGTGAGTTGGAGTATTGGATAGATGCTGGAATGAGTGACTTGGACTATTGGATAGATGCTGGAATGGGTGAGTTGGAGTATTGGATAGATGCAGGAATGGGTGAGTTGGAGTATTGGATAGATGCTGGAATGGGTGAGTTGGTGTATTGGATAGATGCAGGAATGGGTGAGTTGGAGTATTGGATAGATGCAGGAATGGGTGAGTTGGAGTATTGGATAGATGCAGGAATGGGTGAGTTGGAGTATTGGATAGATGCAGGAATGGGTGAGTTGGAGTATTGGATAGATGCAGGAATGGGTCAATTGGAGTATTGGATAGATGCAGGAATGGGTGAGTTGGAGTATTGGATAGATGCAGGAATGGGTGAGTTGGAGTATTGGATAGATGCAGGAATGGGTGAGTTGGAGTATTGGATAGATGCTGGAATGGGTGAGTTGGAGTATTGGATAGATGCAGGAATGGGTCAATTGGAGTATTGGATAGATGCTGGAATGGGTGAGTTGGAGTATTGGATAGATGCTGGAATGGGTGAGTTGGAGTATTGGATAGATGCAGGAATGGGTGAGTTGGAGTATTGGATAGATGCAGGAATGGGTCAATTGGAGTATTGGATAGATGCTGGAATGGGTGAGTTGGAGTATTGGATAGATGCTGGAATGGGTGAGTTGGAGTATTGGATAGATGCTGGAATGGGTGAGTTGGAGTATTGGATAGATGTTGGAATGGGTGACTTGGAGTACTGGATAGATGCAGGAATGGGTGAGTTGGAGTATTGGATAGAGGCTGGAATGGGTGACTTGGAGTACTGGATAGATGCAGGAATGGGTGAGTTGGAGTATTGGATAGAGGCTGGAATGGGTGACTTGGAGTATTGGAAAGATGCAGGAATGGGTGAGTTGGAGTATTGGATAGATGCTGGAATGGGTGACTTGGAGTATTGGAAAGATGCAGGAATGGGTGAGTTGGAGTATTGGATAGATGCTGGAATGGGTGACTTGGAGTATTGGATAGATGCAGGAATGGGTGAGTTGGAGTATTGGATAGATGCTGGAATGAGTGACTTGGAGTATTGGATAGATGCTGGAATGGGTGAGTTGGAGTATTGGATAGATGCAGGAATGGGTGAGTTGGAGTATTGGATAGATGCAGGAATGGGTGAGTTGGAGTATTGGATAGATGCTGGAATGGGTGACTTGGAGTATTGGATAGATGCAGGAATGAGTGACTTGGAGTATTGGATAGAGGCTGGAATGGGTAAGTTGGAGTATTGGATAGATGCTGGACTGGATTAGTTGAAGTATTAGATAGATGCTGGAATGGGTGACTTAGAGTATTGGATAGATGCTGGAATGGGTGAGTTGGAGTATTGGATAGATGCAGGAATGGGTGACTTGGAGTATTGGATAGATGCAGGAATGGGTGACTTGGAGTATTGGATAGATGCTGGAATGGGTGACTTGGAGTATTGGATAGATGCTGGAATGGGTGACTTGGAGTATTGGATAGATGCAGGAATGGGTGACGGAGTATTGGATTGATGCTGGACTGGGTGACTTGGAGTATTGGATAGATGCTGGAATGGGTGACTTGGAGTATTGGATAGATGCTGGAATGGGTGACTTGGAGTATTGGATAGATGCTGGAATGGGTGACTTGGAGTATTGGATAGATGCAGGAATGGGTGACGGAGTATTGGATAGATGCTGGACTGGTTGAGTTGGAGTATTGGATAGATGCTGGAATGGGTGACTTGGAGTATTGGATAGATGCTGGAATGGGTGACTTGGAGTACTGGATAGATGCAGGAATGGGTGAGTTGGAGTATTGGATAGATGCAGGAATGGGTGACTTGGAGTATTGGATAGATGCTGGAATGGGTGACTTGGAGTATTGGATAGATGCTAGACTGGATTAGTTGAAGTATTGGATAGATGCTGGAATGGGTGACTTGGAGTATTGGATAGATGCTGGAATGGGTGACTTGGAGTATTGGATAGATGCAGGAATGGGTGAGTTGGAGTATTGGATAGATGCAGGAATGGGTGAGTTGGAGTATTGGATAGATGCAGGAATGGGTGACTTGGAGTATTGGATAGATGCTGGAATGGGTGACTTGGAGTATTGGATAGATGCTAGACTGGATTAGTTGAAGTATTGGATAGATGCTGGAATGGGTGACTTGGAGTATTGGATAGATGCTGGAATGGGTGACTTGGAGTATTGGATAGATGCAGGAATGGGTGAGTTGGAGTATTGGATAGATGCTGGAATGGGTGACTTGGAGTACTGGATAGATGCTGGAATGGGTGACTTGGAGTATTGGATAGATGCTGGAATGGGTGACTTGGAGTATTGGATAGATGCTGGAACGGATGAGTTGGAGTATTGGATAGATGCAGGAATGGGTGAGTTGGAGTATTGGATAGATGCTGGAATGGGTGACTTGGAGTATTGGATAGATGCTGGAACGGATGAGTTGGAGTATTGGATAGATGCTGGAATGGATGAGTTGGAGTATTGCATTGATGCTGGAATGGGTGAGTTGGAGTATTGGATAGATGCTGGAATGGGTGACTTGGAGTACTGGATAGATGCAGGAATGGGTGAGTTGGAGTATTGGATAGATGCAGGAATGGGTGAGTTGGAGTATTGGATAGATGCGGGAACGGATGAGTTGGAGTATTGGATAGATGCTGGAATGGGTGAGTTGGAGTATTGGATAGATGCTGGAATGGGTGAGTTGGAGTATTGGATAGATGCTGGAATGGGTGACTTGGAGTATTGGATAGATGCTGGAACGGATGAGTTGGAGTATTGGATAGATGCTGGAATGGGTGAGTTGGAGTATTGGATAGATGCAGGAATGGGTGAGTTGGAGTACTGGATAGATGCAGGAATGGGTGAGTTGGAGTATTGGATAGATGCTGGAACGGATGAGTTGGAGTATTGGATAGATGCTGGAATGGGTGAGTTGGAGTATTGGATAGATGCTGGAATGGGTGAGTTGGAGTATTGGATAGATGCTGGAATGGGTGACTTGGAGTATTGGATAGATGCTGGAACGGATGAGTTGGAGTATTGGATAGATGCTGGAATGGGTGAGTTGGAGTATTGGATAGATGCTGGAATGGGTGAGTTGGAGTATTGGATAGATGCTGGAATGGGTGAGTTGGAGTATTGGATGGATGCTAGACTGGATTAGTTGAAGTATTGGATAGATGCTGGAATGGGTGACTTGGAGTATTGGATAGATGCAGGAATGGGTGAGTTGGAGTATTGGATAGATGCTGGAATGGGTGACTTGGAGTACTGGATAGATGCAGGAATGGGTGAGTTGGAGTATTGGATAGATGCTGGAATGGGTGACTTGGAGTATTGGATAGATGCTGGAACGGATGAGTTGGAGTATTGGATAGATGCTGGAATGGGTGAGTTGGAGTATTGGATAGATGCTGGAATGGGTGACTTGGAGTGTTGGATAGATGCTGGAATGGGTGACTTGGTGTACTGGATAGATGCAGGAATGGGTGAGTTGGAGTATTGGATAGATGCTGGAATGGGTGACTTGGAGTACTGGATAGATGCAGGAATGGGTGAGTTGGAGTATTGGATAGATGCTGGAATGGGGTGAATTGGACGACTGGAGGAATACTAGTTTAGGTAAGTTAGAATTCTGGAGGGATCACCTAATTGGCTTAATCGCCTTTTCTTGTCCTTGACATTTTCTGTATGGCAAAATGATGTTTGCAGATGGTTAAGGCACTGAACTAACTTTTGCACTATTTTCAAAATAGATCACTTGAAAAATATCATGCTTAAGGAATTTTTCCCACAAAGTACATTCAGTATTTCATTTGGTCCCTTTCATTTTCATTGATATGCCTAAGAACCATGAGGGAGGAGGAGAGCGTTTTCTTGCGCATGCACCAGTTAGTCCTATCACGGCAAGACGTACCGCTCTCCAGCCGCTCCCCACACCCACCGCCACCGTGGACTTCGGCCACTCGCCCCCCGCTCCCCACCCCCCCACGCTATCTCCAGCCGTTCGCTCTCCGCTTCCAGCCCCTGCACCGCTCTCCAGCCTCTCACTTCCAGCCCCCACCATCTAGCCGCTCCCTCCAGGTCCACAGCCCCCCATCCAGCCGCTCCCTCCAGGTCCAGAGCCCCCTATCCAGCCGTTCCCTCCAGGTCCCGAGCCCCCCATCCAGCCGCTCCCTCCAGGTTCCGAGCTCCCCAGCAAGCCGCTCCCTCCAGGTCCAGAGCCCCCCATCCAGCCGCTCCCTCCAGGTTCAGAGCCCCCCATCCAGCCGCTCCCTCCAGGTTCAGAGCCCCCCATCCAGCCGCTCCCTTCAGATTCAGAGCCCCCCATCCAACGGCTCCCTCCAGGTCCAGAGCCCCCCATCCAGCCGCTCCCTCCAGGTTCCGAGCTTCCCAGCAATCTGCTCCCTCCAGGTTCAGAGCCCCCCATCCAGCCACTCCCTCCAGGTCCAGAGCCCCCCATCCAGTCGCTCCCTCCAGGTCCAGAGCCCCCCATCCAGCCGCTCCCTCCAGGTTCAGAGCTTCCCAGCAAGCCACTCCCTCCAGGTTCAGAGCCCCCCATCCACCCGCTCCCTCCAGGTCGAGAGCCCCCCATCCAGCCGCTCCCTCCAGGTCCAGAGCCCCCCATCCAGCCGCTCCCTCCAGGTTCTGAGTCCCCCATCCAGCCGCTCTCTCCAGGTTCAGAGCCCCTCATCCAGCAGCTCCCTCCAGGTCCAGAGCCCCCCATCCAGCCACTCCCTCCAGGTCCAGAGCCCCCCCCCCATCCAGCCGCTCCCTCCAGGTCCAGAGCCCTCCCCATCCAGCCGCTCCCTCCAGGTCCAGAGCCCCCCATCCAGCCACTCCCTCCAGGTCCAGAGCCCCCCATCCAGCCGCTCCCTCCAGGTCCAGAGCCCTCCTCCAGCCACTCCCTCCAGGTCCAGAGCCCCCCATCCAGCCACTCCCTCCAGGTCCAGAGCCCTCCATCCAGCCGCTCCTTCCAGGTCGAGAGCCCTCCATCCACCCGCTCCCTCCAGGTCCAGAGCCCCCCATCCAGCCACTCCCTCCAGGTCCAGAGCCCCCCATCCAGCCACTCCCTCCAGGTCCAGAGCCCTCCATCCAGCCGCTCCTTCCAGGTCGAGAGCCCTCCATCCACCCGCTCCCTCCAGGTCCAGAGCCCTCCATCCAGCCGCTCCTTCCAGGTCGAGAGCCCCCCATCCACCCGCTCCCTCCAGGTCCAGAGCCCCCCATCCAGCCGCTCCCTCCAGGTCCAGAGCCCCCCATCCAGCCGCTCCCTTCAGGTCCAGAGCCCCCCATCCAGCCGCTCCCTCCAGGTCCAGAGCCCCCCATCCAGCCGCTCCCTTCAGGTTCTGAGCACCACCCCCAGCCGCTCCCTCCAGTTCCAGAGCTCCCCATCCAGCCGCTCCCTCCAGGTCCAGAGCCCCCTATCCAGCTGCTCCCTCCAGGTCCAGAGCCCCCCATCCAGCTGCTCCCTCCAGGTTCAGAGCACCCCATCCAGCCGCTCCCTCCAGGTCCAGAGCTCCCCATCCAGCCGCTCCCTCCAGGTCCAGAGCCCCCCTTCCAGCTGCTCCCTCCGGGTCCAGAGCCCCCCATCCAGCTGCTCCCTCCAGGTCCAGAGCCCCCTTCCAGCTGCTCCCTCCAGGTCCAGAGCCCCCCATCCAGCTGCTCCCTCCAGGTCCAGAGCCCCCCATCCAGCTGCTCCCTCCAGGTTCAGAGCCCCCCCATCCAGCCGCTCCCTCCAGGTCCAGAGCTCCCCATCCAGCCGCTCCCTCCAGGTCCAGAGCCCCCCCATCCAGCCGCTCCCTCCAAGTCCAGAGCCCCCCCATCCAGCCGCTCCCTCCAGGTCCAGAGCTCCCCATCCGGCCGCTCCCTCCAGGTTCAGAGCTCCCCATCCAGTCGCTCCCTCCAGGTTCTGAGCACCCCATCCAGCCGCTCGCTCCCCTACTTCGCAACTGTACGTCAGGTATTCCAGGTGTCTGGTCCCTGCCTTTTGCATACACCGCTTCAGGCAGTTCTGATTTTAAGTTGAAATATCTAAAGTACAGTTGCAAAGTAGGGTACAATATCAACAAAGTAACCTCAACAATTCCGTGTTTAACTATTAAACAATCTTATTAAGTACATGAGGCATTCCAGGCACTGCTGTGCATGGATACATGAGTTTTGTGTCACCAGCATTCCTGTGAAACAGACAGGCCGAGACTCTGCTATGCAGAACTGAAGAGATTGTTCCTGGAGACCCTTGCGGAGAATGAACGTTAGGCTCTCTATTCCACTACTGCATTGTCCATGTGAGGAAGGCAAAGTCACCAGAATCTGGGCTGCAGATGATGCATCCCAATGTCCACATCATCCTTAAATGCAAGGTTCCTTTCCACATCGTAACAAGTTCTGCAGCATGAACCGGTTGCTCAGCACATCCTTGTGTCTTGTCCTGCACTGCCTCTGTTGCCTGAATGCCGTCCTTAAGTTAGTTAGTTAGTTAGAGATACAGCACTGAAACAGGCCCTTTGGCCCACCGAGTCTGTGCCGACCATCAA
Source organism: Heterodontus francisci (assembly GCF_036365525.1). NCBI lineage: Eukaryota > Metazoa > Chordata > Chondrichthyes > Heterodontiformes > Heterodontidae > Heterodontus > Heterodontus francisci. The sequence continues at coordinate 22,491,944 of NC_090387.1, read as the reverse complement.
CCACCCATTTATACTAATCCTACACTAATCCCATATTCCTACCACATCCCCACCTGTCCCTATATTTCCCTACCACCTACCTATACTAGGGGCAATTTATAATGGCCAATTTACCTATCAACCTGCAAGTCTTTTGGCTGTGGGAGGAAACCGGAGCATCCGGAGAAAACCCACGCAGACACAGGGAGAAGTTGCAAACTCCACACAGGCAGTACCCAGAATTGAACCCGGGTCGCTGGAGCTGTGAGGCTGCGGTGCTAACCACTTGAGGGCATGTTTTACATGAAAAAGAAATAAAGAAAGGGATTTTAGTGCAATGTGCTGGACTGGAGTACATGTACTGCCTGCACACAGCCCCAGACAATGGAAAGGGATTTTAATGCAGTGCACTGGCCTGGAAATGGGATGCAACTCAGAGCAAAGAACAGCAGATCAACTTAACTTCAAGCAATCTCCTCTTTCCAATAAAAATGAAGATAACTGAAATCTCCAAAACGACTATGGCTGCAAGAAAACGCTCCTCTTTCCAATGAAATCACAAGAAAACGCTCCTCTTTCCAATGAAATCACAAGAAAACGCTCCTCTTTCCAATAAAATGCCAGAAAATACAATGACTATGACTGCAACAAAACCTCTCCTCCTTCCACTTTCAGAAACTCGCGCTGAAGGTTGACGCATGCATGAATACCCAATGGCGTTGCAGTACGAGTAAAGCGCATGCGCAGAGGCCGACCAGGCACGTTACATGATGATGTACGCGTTACGCGATGACATTCCCCGCGCATGCGCCAACCAGTCCTGGCAAGGTGGAACGCCGTGCATGCGCAGAGATAAGGAGCCCATTTGCACGTGTGCAACTTAGCACAGTCTGATGACATCAGTGGGTCACTGCGTTGTCAGGAATCACTTTGAAAATGTAATCCGGCTGTGGCCTCTGCATGTTAAGTAGGCCCCCCACCTGCTTAAGGCGGGAGCCTCATCCAGGGTCTGAATCGCCACAATTAATGTTATGGTGGCCGGGCACAGGGTTGTTTGGAGGTGAGATTCTGAATTTCAAATTTTAACTCCTCGCCTGGCCCTTTCTTGTCCTTTTAGTGCAGGGGTGGGGGGAAGGGAAGGGTTAAAATCCTGCCAAATCCTGTGGTGATGGAGGGTTGGTACAGGGACGGGGCTGTGAGCCTGGGAGCCCCTAGGCAAGAATCTGCACACAGGCGGCAGATGCATGAAGGTCTTTGGGTACATGTGTTGGGACAGAGGTGTCCATGGGCAGCAGCATCTGTCACTGAACAGTCCTCTCCGAGATACCCTTTGTTCACACAATGGGGAGGAGGCTGGAAAAAGTGCCCTAAAAATAGGCTCTCCCACCTTCTCCTGGCTGGAGAACCACACCCAGCGGGATCACCAATTTTTAAGTCAAAGAAAGAAAACTCTACATTTTGCAACTTGGAATGTTAGAACACTCAAGAGCGACTGCTGGAAAGAAGAACTGCAATCATATCACATGAGCAATCAAGACTCCAAATTGACATCACTGCCCTACCTGGGGAGGGGCAGCTGAAGGAACAAGCCAGAGGATGCACATTCTAGTGGAAATGAAAGGATGACAGTGACCCTTGCGTCCACGAAGCTGGCTTTGCCATCTGGAATAGGATCTTGAATGCACTGCCAGACCTCCCCAGCTGCATAAAGGAAAGATTCATGACACTTCACTTACAGCTCAGCCATAACCAATATGTCACCGTCATCGGCACTTATGCCTCAACCTTTGACTCTGATGACAATGTTAAGGAAAAGTTCGACTTCAACCTTAATGAAGTCCTCACATCAAACCCAAAAGAAAAAAAAATCATCCTTCTGGGGAACTTTAGTGCCAGGGTTGGCTATGACTCCAAAGTCTGGAGCGGAACCATTGGAAAAAATGGGATGGGAAAAGCCAGTGCAAATGGCAAAGTGTGCTCAGCATGGCCTCATTATAACAAACACCCTCTTCCACCAGGACAAATATAAAACCACATGGAGGCATCCTAGATCAAAGCATTGGAACTTCCTGGAATGTATCATTGGCTGGGTCAAAGATATGAGAGATGTCTGGATCACTGCTGGGGACCGAGGCCTGCTGGACACATCACTGACTTATTCGATTGGTGATGAACATCCACTTAGCACCAAGACATCGCAAGGCCCAAAGGTCCAGGAGGAAGATGATCAATGTGTCTCAATGTCTCAGTCCTAAAAACGCCTGATCAATGAGAGGAATTCCAGGTGCAGCTCAAGACCAATCTGGAAAATGTTTACACATCCAACTCAATTTCTGATCAGTCGGATCAAATAAAGTCAGCTACACTAAACAGTTATGCCCAGGCCATTAGGTTTGGACTTCACCGTCACAAACACTAGTTTGACGGAAATGATGCTCAAATGAGTGATCTCCTGGAACAAAAACGAGCAGCCTTTATTGCCTGACAGAACAATCCAAGGTCGCAACTCAAGAAGGCAGCATACCAAAAGCTCAAGGCTGACACCCAAAGACAAATCCAGAAGATAAAGGACATATGGTGGGAAGAGAAAACCTGAGAGATCCAACAGTATGCTGATCACCATGATGTGCAAACCCTTTCTGAAGCTTCCAGGGTCATCTATACACCACAGTCAAATGGACAAAATCCCCTTCGTTCACAGGATGGTGTCTCCTTAAAGATGGCAATGCCATCCGTAAACGCTCGAAAGACCATTTTGAACAACTCCTCAACCGTGAATCCACCCTTTTTGCTCCTACATAACTGTACCTGTATACATCAACTTTAAAAAAAAACATTCTCAGGATCTGGGCATCATTAGCAAGGCTGGCATTTATTGCACATCCCTTGTTGCCCTGAATTCTTTATAGTGGCTTGATATAACTGAGAGGCTTGCTAAGCCACTTCAGAGGACAGTTAAGGATCAAGCACATTGTTGGGGGACTGGATTCATATATAGGTCAGATTGGGTAAGAACAGCAGGTTATCTTCCCTAAAAGGCATGAGTGAAGCAGCTGGGTTTTAAGAACTATCTGACTGCTTCATGGTCACTTTTACTAATGCTAGTTTTTAATTTCCACATATTTTTAAACTCAAATTCAGAAATTGCCATGGTGGGATTTGAACTCACATTTCCTGGATTACCACTGCAGGCAACAAGAACCATACGGCAGGATCTCGTAGATGAGACATTTAGCTAAGTGCCAAATCCACTCATTTCATTAGCAATCTTCTCCATTTGAGCACAAATCAGCGACTCAATGCACCTTCAGCAACCTTATCCTTTACACCAACTATGGAGGCCAGTTCTTACCATCTGAGAGGTATGTTTGACTGCTTTTTCACAGATACAGTAGTGCAGTGGTTATATTATGGATATTATTGGACGAATAATCGAGAGGCCTAGATTAATAATCCAGAATTCAAAAGCCTTTATGCAGAGGTAATAATGTGCATTATGGTATTGTACTGGATTGCCTATGAATGGGGGAATGAGTGAGTTAGTGAAAATAGAACAATAGGAAAAGGAAAGCATCAGCTTTGAACTTCATGCTGGTCTATTCCATCTCTGTTATCAGTTCCCAGGATGTTGAGTTCAAATGGACTCATTGTAGATGTTTTAACAAGGCACGGTTTTATGGATTATAACTCTCAGAATGTTAGCCAAATAATATATATAAATGAGATTGCAAACAGTTGAAAGGAGCCTTTCAGCTCAGGCTTGCTTCTCTCATTTCAGTTTATCAGTTCCTAATCAACCATATACTTATGTCTCTATCCAATAACTTGCCAGAGAACGATCTATGGTTTTGAAGCTGGGGAAATTACAAATATTGAAGTATACGACCAAAAGACAAACATTTGAATGGGTTCAAGAATCGATTGTACCAGAAGGTCATTCATGCATCATTCATACATCATTCAGAATTGGAGCCATTTTAACATTGATTTCAATAGTGCCTTTCACAACCTCTGGGCATCCCAAAGCCCTTCACAGCATTTATTTTTGAAGTGTAGTCACTGCTGTTTTGTAGACAAATTTGACAGCCAGTTACAAGCAATATGATCCCAAAACAAGAGTGAGAAAGCTGACATGCTAATTTATTTCAGGCTGTGTTGATTGTGGTTCAAATTTTGGTGAGAACATTTGGAGAACATCCTGATCTTTGCCATGGGATCTTTACCTGAACAGGGGACTTGGTTTAATATCTTATCTGAAAAATGGCAACTTCAACAATACAGTACTTTCTTAGTACTGCCTAATTTATGTGCTGCAGTCCTTGAATGGGACTCTAACCCACAATCTTCTGATGTAGAGGAGAGAGGTCTACGAATGAGGCAAGCTGACACATTAACCTATAAGTCTTAATATTTGTCCTGCTTTTTTATTTTCCTAGCTTTCTTTTCTTTCTTGATGGTTTTAACATGCTGGGTTGTGCTGCCTCTCTGATATCATTTCCATGTGAACATTCTTCATGTCTGAACCTGTACATTCAGTGTCGGGAGGCTTTTCGATCACTGGAGGCATCACAAGCCTGATTATGTCCTCCCCAAATATCCATACATGCACTTTCCTATAGGAGTCATTGGGTAATGTTCAGGGACAGGAATCTGGGGTAACCTTTCTCTCCTTGGCCCAGTAGTGTTGCGACCAATTCTGGCATCGCTGGCACTACTCCAGTTGAGATCAGCTAACTCAGCACAAACTAGGAATTGAAGCTGGAGCTTACTGGTATCTTTGGCTTAGCACCACACTGGGCCATAGATTAACACAATAAGCCATTGGGGAGCTATGCTCTACTCTTTATGTTGATTCATTACAAGTGTATGTTCTGATCACTTCAAAAGAATTGGATGTTCCCAATGGCCCCCTGTCATGACTGCTAATGTGAACAGGGATGTTAGGAACCACCATTGTTTAATCAAGCTGACTGAGCTCCATTCTAACCTATTTCAGCCCTTAGCACTTCAATAACTTCATAATCTGATCATGTAATGATAAAAGTGCTGTGATTCATACAAATGAAGTTACCATTGCTACATACCAGGATTATCAGTTAAAGGCATCTATCAGGCAAATCCCCCACCTGCCAAGACTGAGGCACACATTATTTTGCCACATGAACACATTAAAACTTAATATTGCAAGCTCTTGACTGGAAAGACATTTGCATAGTACCAGACAGTTTTGAAACAAAGGAACCAATTCCTGCCCCAATACACAGAAGAGACCTGGTCAAACCAGTTGGTCACATGACCTCCTGTTGGCCAACTAAGAGAGTTTTAAATTGGTAAAACAGAATTTGAACTCAGAAAGCTGTGTGCTCCTGGAACTGAAGCAAGAATTACCTCCTCTCCTGTCTCCATCTCTTTCCCGCGGAACTGAATCTTGTGAAAACACCTGGACCTCAAAGAGAGAAAAGTCTCCTACATGAACAAGGTTTAAGAAGAACATTGGACCCCAACAAACAGCAAGACTACCTACCATCAAGTGAGCTCGAAACACAGTAAACAAGAGACTCTTCTGATATTGCCTCAAACCCCTCTCTAGTATATTTTCCTCTTCTCTTTTCTGTCCCCTATCTGCATGTGTATATTGTGTGTTCATGGTAGTGTGGGTACATCGTATATCTGTAGGCATGAACCATATTAGAGTTTAAGCTTAATGTTTAATAAATTTCATCTTTCTCCTTTAAACCTGAGAAAACCTGGTGTGTTGGTTTCTTTGCCTTATAATTGGAAAGTTGTGAACAGGGATTCACAAAAGGGGGGAGTTCAAAACACAGTGTGTTTAAAAATAAAACCCTTTAGAATAAGACCAGGTAAAGACAACAAAAGATCCCTAGACACATTTCTCAACTGGTCGTAACAGCATCATTAATAATTATTCCTGTACAGAGATATATTCAGGTTATAAAATTATAAAAGTGTTTGATAAATGTTTAAGGAATATCCTTTCTATATAGAAACAGGTTTTTGTTGCCTGGTAAAATCTGCATCCTGCAAAGACTCAACTAGACTCACAAACAAAAGCCTATGCAATGATATAATTAGCATGGTGACATCATCATGCCATAAAATGCATGTGTGGCGACAACCTGTTTTAAACTTCAAGACAATTTCCAAAAACTCAATATAAAAAATCATGCCACAACAGACCACTTAGATGGGCCGAAGAGGAAATTTCCATATTTTTTCCCCCTAAATTGGCCTGCGTTTTTACCTGCTTTTTCACTTCTCCCGGAAGATCACATCGTTTCAGGTGGGGTGGGGACTTATATATTGTGATACAAATTTTTTTTTTATTCGTTTCATGGGTTGTGGGCATTGCTGGCAAGGCCAGCATTTGTTGCCCATCCCTAATTTTCCTTGAGAAGGTGGTGGTGAGCTGCCTTCTTGAACCGCAGCTGGTGCAGGTACACCCATAGTGCTGTTAAGGAGGGAGTTCCAGGATTTGTCCCAGCAACAGTGAAGGAATGATGATATATTTCCAAGTCAGGATGGTGTGTGGCTTGGATGGGAACTTGCAGGTGGTGGTATTCCCATGCATCTGCTGCCCTTGCTTTCTAGGTGGATGAGGTCGTGGGTTTGGAAGGTGCTATCGAAGGAGGCGTGGTGAGTTATTGCAGTGCATCCTGTATATGGTACATACTGCTGTCATTGTGCATCAGTGATGGAGGGAGTGAATGTTTAAAGTGATGGATAGGGTGCCGATCATGTGGGCTGCTTTGTCCTGGATGGTGTTAAGCTTCTTGAGTGTTGTTGGAGGTGCACTCATCCAGGCAAGTGGAGAGTACTCCATCACACTCTTGACTTGTGCCTTGTAAATGGTGGACAGGCTTTGGGAAGTCAGGAGGTGAGTTACTTGCCACAGAGCACCCAGCCTCTGACCTGCTCTTGCAGCCACAGTATTTATGTGGCTGCTCCAGTTCAGTTTCTGGTCAATGGTAAACCCCAGGATGTTGATAGTGGGCAATTAAGTGATGGTAATGCCATTGAATTTCAAGGGGAGATAGTAGATTCTCTCTTGTTGGAGATCGTCATTGTCTGGTACTTGTGTGGTGCGAATGTTTTTTGCCACTTATCAGCCCAAGCCTGAATGTTGTCCAGCTCATGCTGCATTACTACATGGACTGCTACAGTATCTAAGGAGTTGTGAATGGTACTGAACATTGTACAATCATCAGCGAGCAGCCCCACTTATGACTTTTTAATGGAGGGAAGGTCATTGATGAAGCAACTGAAAATGGTTGTGTCTAGGACACTACCCTGAGAACTCCTGCATTGATGTCCTGGGGCTGAGAAGATTGACCTCCAACAACCACAACTATCATCCTTTGTGTTAGGTATGACTCCATCGTGTGGAAAGTTTTCCCCAGATTTCCATTGACTTCAATTTTACTAGGGCTCCTTGATCCAACACTCGGTCAAATGCTGCCTTGATGTCAAGGGTAATCACTCTCACCTCCCCTCTTGTGTTCAGCTCTTTTGACCATGTTTGGGCCAAGGTTGTAATGAGGTCAGGAGCTGAGTGGCCCCAATGGAACCCAAACTGAGCATCAGTGAGCAGGTTGTTGCTGTTTAAGTGGCGCTTGATAGCACTGTCGACGATCCCTTCCATCACTTTGCTGATGACCAAGAGTAGACTGATGGGACAGTAATTGGCCAGATTGAATTTGTCCTGATTTTGTGAACAGGACATACCTGGGCAATTTTCTACATTGCCGGATAGATGCCAGTGTTGTTGTAGCTGCACTGGAACAGCTTGGCTAGAGATGCGGCTAGTTCTGGAGCACAAGTCTTCAGTACTATTGTTGGAATGTTGTCAGAGCCCTTCTCCTTTGCAGTATCCAGTGCCTTCAGCTGTTTCTTGATATCACGCGGAGTGAATCGGATTGGCTGAAAACTGGTATTTGTGATGCTGGGGACCTCAGGAGGAGACCGAGTTGGATCATCCACTCGACACTTCTGGCTGAAGATGGTTGCAAATGCTTCAGCCTTTTCTTTTGCGCTGATGTGCTGGGCTCCTCCATCATTGAGGATGGGGCTATTTCTCCGCCTCCAGTTAGTTGTTTAATTGTCCACCAGCATTCACAACTGGATGTGGCAGGGCTGCAGAGCTTTCATCTGATCCGCTGGTCGTGGGATCACTTAGCTCTGTCTATTGCCTGCTGCTTACGCAGTTTAGCATGCAAGTATTCCTGGACTGTAGCTTCACCAGGCTGACACCTCATTTTGAGGTATGCCTGGTGCTTCTCCTGGCATGCCCTCCTGCACTTTTCATTGAGCCAGGGTTGATTCTTTGCCTTGATGGTAATGGTAGAGTGGGGGATATGCTGGGTTATGAGTTTACAGATTATGATTGAATACAATGTATCGTAATTGTGTGGGAAAGGCTGGATGGACTAGAGGGTTTTTCCCTGTTTGTATGTTCGAATGTAACAGGTGAAAGTGTTGTAATTTTGTGAGGAGGCCCCAAGTATGCACCCTGAAGTGTAAGGTGGAGATGGGGCTGTATCACTATTACGATAGGAATGATTCTGCGACCTGCATTCTCATCTAGAGGCTCCATGCCAGGCACAGAACTTACCAAAATTATTCCTGTTGCACCTGCTACATAAGTTTTCTTTTAAATAATTTTGTGCTCATCCAGGTTAGGAGTATTAGTTCTGGGGAAGGGAAGGCACCCAGTGCCCCCTCAAAAATGACTTTGCTCCTCCAAATTTAGGAGTGCAATAAGAACTCAAAAAAGGAATTCCTATCCTGTCCAATCTGGTTGCAGCAAGTGAATTAGCAGCTGGAAGGAAGACTGTTGAAAGAGATAGAATTGGGAATCAAATCCTTGCGATACAAAATGAAAATAGCAACAAAATGTAGTGCATCAACAAAAATGCAGCTATAGCAATTTAGTAAGGCAAGAAAAGTGTGTATAAATTTGCAACCAATAATAGAAAATGATACTCACCTTTAAGAAACCAACTTGTGCAGGCCAGGCCATCAACTCACTGCTATGCTTGTTTCAAATGGATGAATAGCCTTACAGTTGAGGAAATGATGAATAAGCATTGCATCTGGTGTGGGACCAATTTTAATAATTTGGAATGTTTAATGGGGTATATTTAAATTTAAGTTGATGAAAACGTGTGGGAGGTATGCACCTGAATTTCTTATTACACTCCTAGGGTCGATTTTGACTGTGGGAAAAATGGATGATAGTGCGTAGTGACCCAGTTTACATCGCTCCTGCTTTTCTTTCCATTTCCATCAATCTATCAATTGTCCATGTTATTTTTAAAATGTTGCCAACAGAGTTTGAACTGGGTAATCATGCATTAAAGATACCGCACAGAGGAAAGCTGTCTGGTCGTTTACATCTGCCCCTCATTTGGGTGTAAAAGATCCCATGGCACTATTTGTTGTGGGGACGACCTTAGGAGCAGACCACCTTAAGAAGCATTAAGTGAAGATCACCAGAGGAAGTGATGACCAGGGAGTTGTGGGTGTAGCTTGACAGAGTGAGATGTGTTTAGATGTGGTTCGTGCAGTAACTGCTTGTATATATATATATGTTCCAGTTAAGGTACAATAAAGAAACATGTTTTCTTTGGCTGTTACTTGTAGTACTGTGAGTCTTACAATAGTTCACATATCAAAAGAACAAGTAATATTGCACTGTTCAAAGTAAAACAAAGCAGTTCTCCTGGTGGCCTGGACAACATTTATCTCTCAAGCAACACCACCGAAAACAGATTATCTGGTCCTTTATTTCATTGTTATCTGTGGGAGCTTGCAGTGCACAAAATGGCTACCATTTTTCCTACATTACAACAGCAACTACACTTCAAAAGTGCTTCATTGACTATGAAGCACTTTGGGATGTTCTCAGGTTATGAACAGCATGATATAAATATAGGTTTGTTTGTTCAAAATCCTTTTGTGTTTACCCTCTTTATTTTTGCTCTTCAGTGAGCATGCTGGAACTTTATATTGGGTGGGAGGCCCCACTCACCACCCAAAAAGTCAAGGGCGAGCACACCTCCACTGGGCCTGGGGAATCACGCCAGGATAATATGCTCCCCAGCCCTTAAAGACTTGGTGCTGGAATTCCGCCCCTCTGAGGCAGAAAGTCCCGCCTAATGGAACTGCCAACCAATCAACGGGCTGGCAGTTTTCAATCCCAGCAGCGTCACCGGGAGAGGTGGCCACTGCTGAGACTGCAGCCAACCCAGAGCAGGATCGTGGACGTCGGCCTGGGAAAAAGGTAAGTCTCTGGGGCCTCTCCGGGGACAATCAGCCGGGCCCCAGCGAGGCAAGGGGGGTAGGTTGGGAAGTGGGGGGTGGGGGAGTGTTGTGCAGTGGGGGCGGTTGGGTCATGGGGGGGCCCCTCCATGGAACACAGGGTGCCTGATCAGGAGGGCCCCCCCCCCCACCCCACAGCCCACAAGGAAGCTGCTAGGTTTCATTTGGCGGCCTCCTGAAGGGGCTGAGCTGCTCTCCCACTGCTGGTAAAAAACCAGTGGTGGCAAGATGAGGCCCTTAAGTGGCAGTTAATTAGTCACTTAAGGACCTTGATTGGCCTGGGGCAGGCGGGCCGTTTCTCGCCGCCACCGCCCCTCGTAAAATAGCAGCAGGGGTGGGAAGAACGGCCCCGCCTCCCATTCAATTTTACAATCCCCCGCCACCAGCCTGCTCCTGCGGGAGGTTGGGGGGAGGGTAAAATTCCAGCCTATGTGTCTTTTTGTTTTATTTTCTTATCTCAACATGATCACAAAAAAATCAGAGCAATGCTCATCTTCCGTGCTGATGTTTACATCATCCAATGAATCAGTTGAACCCAGAAGAGGCTAGGTGTGGATACTCGATGGTGATGTTTATGATGTTGCTATCATTTTGAAAAGGAACATGAACAACTTGTGCCATGTGACCTTCATGATACTTATATGAGGAAAAGTCCATAGGAACAGTAGGCCATTCAGCCCCTCAAGGCAGTTACAAGCAGAGTCTCCCAGTGGATCATTCAAACTGCTGCATCACACAGTCCCAACTTGCTGTTCTTATCGTAATACATTTTTTCAGAATTATTCTAAAATACAGCCTATCATGGGCCTGAGATTCCCCAGTGATGTTCTCATGCACTCATTCATAAGTGGAGATGGCTGTAGGTCTTTCCTGCAAGAAATTATATTGTGGATTTTAATCCTTATTTCTCATAGTGTGTATAGCACATTAGCAGTCTGAGATGATATTTCAAAATGTCTGCTACGTTTGGAAAATGGTCATTTCGACAAATAAAATATCTTTCTTGTCCAAAGGTTCAGCAGGCAGTGTGTGGTTGACAAAGACAAAAGGAATCAGTGCAGGTACTGCAGACTCAAGAAGTGCTTCAGAGCTGGGATGAGAAAGGAAGGTAAGGATATTCCTCTGTTCTGTTGCATTCACCAGTTAGGTCTATGTAAAGTTGATACTTTTCTGCTCTGGTATGTAGGATTGGACACCATACACTACAGATAGATTATTACCACCACTGTCATTCATAAAGGATTAATGTCATGACAATTAATTTTTGTCTAATATTGTTTTTAATGAGAAGGTTCCATTAAGTCTGCACCCTGCCACGTAAATCTCACATCTGGTCAATTCTTACATACATTACAGGTGTCACTGTTAATCTTTTATTGAAAAGACACAGTAAAATATTTCTGGGAACTCCAAACTTGACCATTATAGCTTAGCTACCACTTCGTTGCTCATGTGTCTTGTTGTCAAAGCTTGGTGTTACAAAAATGTGGTAACACGCCTGTACTCATCTATAAATCTGGTTGTTCTGCACAACACTGATTTGCTCAAAGTGTTTAATGAATTAATTCTGCACTGAGAAGAACTGTAGCATATACATCTGGTATTTTGCTAAGTACAGGAAAATTGGATAAATTCAAAGTCATCTTCTCTCAGTCTCTCTCACTTTCAGAAACGCACATGCAGCCTTGTAGAAATTTAACTTACACTTGCTATATTTTTATCCTGTCTACATTGGGAAATTTTTCATGTCAGTGTATTTGTATTGCCCATAATGACTTGTAAATGCTCCAAAGTTGATTTGCAGGGCTATAGAGGAAGAGCTGGGATGTGACACTAAATTGGACTGATCTATTAAAGATCAGACACAATGGGCTGAATGGCTTCCTTCTATGCTGTAAAATTCTATGATTCTATCAGCTTTTCCCAGCAAGCTTTTGTGACTGGTCACCATCTAAACACCTCAGTACCACAAACTACACACAGTAACATCCAACCACCTATTGGCAGGCGGTTCCTCTATTGAGGCTGATCATTTAGTCAGTTTCATCTTATGTGCTCAGAGCATTGCACAGTGCTAGTGACACGGCTGCCATTTAATTCTCACCTGGACATACAAATGAGAATTTGGATGGATTATATCTAATCGTAGCTTGATATGGGCCTTTGGACAGAGGTCTGACACAGTGATGGCAGGGTTTTAAAAGTCAGGCCACCATCGTCTGTGCTGAGGAACATAGTTAATTAGAGAATGACGATGATGTCAGTCCAAATTAATGGAACAGATTGGATCATGAATATTCTGATCAATCCTGTGAGTGACTGATGCTGGTTTCTAGAGTTGGGATTAAGGCTGCCAGTGAAACCCATTTAGAGGAAAATATACAACCAAAACCAGCCATGAGGGGGAAAGGTAGGACACATGAAGCCACGGTTCCCTGGATGACAAAAGAGACAGAGAGTAAGATGAAACACAAAAAGGGTGCACGCGTTAGTTGTCAGGTTGACCATACAAGTGAGAACCAGACGAAATGTAGAAAGTTCAGAGGGGAAGTCAAAAAAGAAATAAGAGAAGCAAAGAGGCATATGAATAGTAAAAAGGTAGTAAAAGGAGGAGTGGAACCGATTAGGGACAAAAAAGGTGATTTACGCAAGGAGGCAGGGGTATAGCTGAAGTACTAAATGACTACTTTTCTTCTGTCATTACCAAGGAGGAAGAGGCTGCCAAAATCATAGTGAAAGATGAGGTAGTTGAAACATTGGATGAGCTAAACATTGATAAAGAGGAGAAATTAGAAAGGCTGGTTGTACTTAAAGTTGATGAGTCACCAGGACCTGATGAGATGCATCTGAGGAAACCTAGGGAAGTAAGGGTGAAATTGCAGAGGCACTGACCATAATTTTCCAATCCTCCTTAGATACAGGGGTGGTGCCAGAGGATTGGAGAATTGCAAATGTTACACCCTTGTTCAAAAAAGAGTGTAAGGAGAAACCTAGTAACTACAGATCAGTTAGTTTAACCTTGGTGGTGGGAAATATTTTAGAAATAATAATCAGGCACAAAATTAGCATTCACTTGGACAAATGTGGACTAATTAAGGAAAGCAAGCATGGATTTGTTAAAGGTAAATACATCATGTTTAACTAACTTGACCGAGTTTTCTAATGAGATAACAGAGGTTTGATGAGGGTGATGCAGTTGACGTGGTGTACATGGACTTCCAAAAGGCATTTGATAAAGTGCCACATAACAGGCTTATCAGCAAAGTTAAAGCCCATGGAATAAAACGGACAGTGACAGCGTTGATAAAAAATTGGTTGAGTGAAAGGAAACAGAGAGTAGTGGTGAATGGTTGTTTTTTGGACTGGAGTAAGGTATATGGTGAGGATCCCTAGGGGTTGGTGTTAGGACCACTGCTTTTTTTGATCTATATTAATGACCTTGACTTGGGTGTAGATGACACAAAACTTGGAAGTATTGTGAACTGTGAGAAGGATAGTAATAGACTTCAAGAAGACATAGACATGCTGGTGAAATGGACGGACATGTGGCCGATGAAATTTAATGTAGAGAAGTATGAAGTGATACATTTTGGTAGGAAGAACATGGAGAGGCAATATAAAATAAAGAATACAATTCTTAAAGGGGTGCAGGAGCAGAGAGACCTGAGGGTATATTGGCACAAATCGTTAAAGGTGGCAAGGCGGGTTGAGAAAGAAGTTCATAAGATATATGGAACCCTGAGCTTTATAAACAGAGGCATGGAGTACAAAAGCAAGGAAGTTATGACGAACCTTTATAAAACACTGGCTAGACCTCAAATGGAGTACTGTGCCCAATTTTGGGCACCATATTTTCAGAAGAATGTGAAGGCATTAGAGAGGGTGCAGAAAAGATTCAAAGGAATGGTTCCAAGGATGAGGAAATTCAGCTATGTGGGTAGGTTGGAGAAGCTGGGGTTATTCTCTTTAGAGAAGAGAAGGTTGAGAGAAGATTTGATAGAGGTGTTCAAAATCATGAGGGGTCTGGGCAGAGTAGATAGGAAGAAACTTTTCCCATTGGCAGAAGGGTTGAGAACCAGATTGAAGGTGACTGGCAAAGAAGCAAAGGCAACATGAGGAAAATCTTTTTTATACAGCAAGTGGGGCTAGCTAAGGTGCAGTTGCAGAGAGCTGGCACAAACACGACAGCACAAATAGTCTTCTTCTGTGCTGAACCATTCTATGATTCTATAAAACAGAATAAGAAAACATAGTAAAGGAAGACCTGTTACAAAAAAGTGATTAAATTAGATTATATTAGCCAAATACCATTCTGTCCGTAAAATATATTTAAATATTTTATCATGATCTTTTGGATATTGTTAGATCTATATCATTGAATTATAGTTGCACAAACTCGATATAGTTGCCAAACAGCTGATATATTGGCATCAAGCCATATTCCATAATGCAAATCATGGGGAAAACTCTGCACTCCAGGAATGGAGCTTTGCACATTGAAGATTGTGGGAAATGCATCTTCAAATTCCCAATATGAACTTTAGGCAAGATGAAAATGTATTCCCAAGTGTTAACCTATAGAATGTAATTCTCCTCACTCCATCATTGCAGCAATCTCACAATTTAAAATGAGGCAAACACTGCACTGTTATGAAGCCATTTGCAGGCACAAAGGAGAAAGATTAAAAAAAATAAACTTTATGTAAATACATAAGAAGTTTAGCTGGTCAGCAAATAATATAATGGTTTTAGAATCACTTACTACTCTTCCCCCTGATCTCCTGGAGAGCTGGGGTAAAGTTCCAATGGGACAGTAGATTTCTGCTACCTTACCCAAGTGGTCAGTCTTCATTTGTAGGCCTAGACAAACATGGAGGACATTCCAGCCAACCCAACTAAATCTTTACATCAACAAAACACTGTGGATGCTGGAAATCTGAAATAAAAACAGGAAACAACATTTTCTATTTTTATTTCCAACTAAATCTTTACTCTTATCTGATGTCCAAACTGTCCAGGACAAATCACTGAATAACAATCAAGAGCAGAGAACCTGGCTGATTTTCTCTTCTCCGGGCCAAAGATGCTGAGGGCAATTCTAGTGTTCCTTCCCAAGGAGGGATCGAATAGCTCAGCACAGGGTATTGAACTTCAATTTTTTAGTCTGTGTAGCTTAGTGCTACGTTGAGAGGCACATTTAGCCACTAGGCCATCAGAAGATTTGCATCTCTTACTACCTTACTAACCAATCTACTGGCAACTCATTGGGGTAGATCTTGATTTTACACGATTGCATCAAACCAGTGATAGCAAGTTGACAGCCCATTTTGCATTTCTCCCAATTTTTATTTCCATTGAAGTCATCGTCTTTCTGCTTCAAAACAGTTCAAAATGCCAGTCCCTTTCTGGAGACAGATATAAGCAGAAGGTTGGCCTTTAAAACTACCAATATTAAATGTTCACAAGACTTTTTGTTTGACTTTGTAAAGCCCTGACAAGTAGATTGCGGGATTCAATATCCTTTTATAATAAAGCACTACCACTACCGATAGGCCTGACCATCATAAGATTTCAACCCAGTGACATCTTCTGGACATGCTCACCTGCACCTTCAGAGATTGTAGTATCATTGCATAGATAGCACCAATTTTTCCAGCCTTGGTTCAGGCCAGCCACACATGGGGGCGGCACAGTGGCGCAGTGGTTAGCACCGCAGCCTCACAGCTCCAGGGACCTGGGTTCGATTCTGGGTACTGTCTGTGTGGAGTTTGCAAGTTCTCCCTGTGTCTGCGTGGGTTTTCTCCGGGTGCTCTGGTTTCCTCCCACAAGCCAAAAGACTTGCAGGTTGATAGGTGAATTGGCCATTATAAATTGTCACTAGTATAGGTAGGTGGTAGGGAAATATAGGGACAGGTGGGGATGTTTGGTAGGAATATGGGATTAGTGTAGGATTAGTATAAATGGGTGGTTGATGTTCGGCACAGACTCGGTGGGCCAAAGGGCCTGTTTCAGTGCTGTATCTCTAATCTAATCTAAAAAAAAATGTCAGTGATACAATTTTTTAAATCGGCAGGCAGAAAACAAAGATGGAATAACAACTTTCAAAATAGTTTTTCTGTTTCTAGCTGTGCGTGTTGGTGTATTGCTTTAAGGGGCATATCTGAAATGCCTGTCCATCACCAGACAGGATGTGATGCACAGATGCATGTGATCCCTTAGCACTTGCTGGAAGCAGCCACGGGAACAGATATGAAAAATCACCTTCCCTAGTATTGCTATAGTTTGTATCTTCTGTAAAAGAACCCATCATTTACATTCACAAATGGTGTCCATGTGATTCACAAAACGCAACACTGCTGTGGAATCTATCCCACAGTAAATGGACAGATTCCATAGCACTAGCTGTCAACCAGCTTTGTTATTCTGAACCTATTGCATTTAACAGAAGCTTGCCACTCACCAGCTTTTTCTCTTTCACTCATTCATTCCCTTCTTATATTTGTGTTCCATCTTTGATAACTCAATGCAGGCCAATTTCCCAAAAATAGGCACTCGGCTCTTCATTAGTACCTGCAAGGGACCTAACACCTGTTGCAGGCGGCCATCCCAGATGCCTGAAAAACTCCATAACCAATTTAAGGTTGAATGATTTGCTGCCATTCTTGGATGGTGGGAGGGGTGTCAGGACAGTTGTCCAGGAGATAGGGCGTCATTGCACCCATTTTGCACCCATAAACTGGGTGCAACAAGATCCAATTTCTACTCCAACCTGTTTTGTACATCTTCTTTCTACTTGCCTAGCATAGGTAAATTTAAATAAAATGAAAGTCATCATATGTACACAACTTAGAGCCTGACATACTAAACAATTCTAGAACAGTCACAGAGAAAATAATCTTTGTGAATGCCTGGACTTGGAACAAAAAGATAGAAGGTTATAAGTAGTTATTGTGCTAAAATAATGAATACATGTTCTGCAAGTCTGGAGTTTTTGCATTTACTGAGAGCCATACAATTGCAGTATGGCCCCATCAAAAATACCAAAAATGAAAGATTTCCTGTGACTGTTAGATGCTTCTAAAGAATAAGTTTATGATTTTAATACAGTTAGTACACACAGAAAGCCTTCCTCTATTGTAAGATGCATCACTATTGTCAAATTTGTACAAGTCGTGTTATAACATTGAAATTCATTTCATTTAAACCAGTAAAAACATAGAAGATACTATAAATAAATCAAGCACACATAATATTTACTATGATTCATATTAATTGCAAGACAAAGTCTGTTCTTTCTGGCAATGGGAGCTGGTAATAACTATATCAAACAAAATGTAACAGCAGATTGCCATCTGCTGGTAAAATCATATAGCATAGTACTGCCCAGAATACTGAAGGGCTAAATATAAAAATTGCATTCATAGTAGGAAGTTTAGTCCTCCAGGAGTGTCTTGCGAACTTGTGATTTTCCCCCCATTATCTTTGGAAAAGTACAACTGGCATATAGTGAAACTAGGTGACAGCCTTGACTCAGTGAAAAGTGCTACATAAATGCCAGTATTACTTCTTGCTTCTTTCTAACTCAGAGGCAGGTGTACATGCAATTATATAAACAACCTTCATGATCCAAAGAACATTCCAAAGAGCTTTACAGCAAATGAAGTACTTTTGAAGTGTAGTCACTGCTATAATAAAGGAAACAAAGCAGCTAAATTGCACACAGCAAGGCCTCACAAACAGCAATGTGATAATGACCAGATAATCTGTTTTAATGATGTATGTTGAGGGATAAATATTGGCTAGACACTGGGGATAACTCCCCTGCTGTTCTTCAAAATAGTGCCAGGTGTGAGGGCAGATGGGGCCTTGGTTTACTGCCTCATCTGAAAGTCAGCACTTTCAACAGTGCAGCACTCCCTCTGTACTATAACGGAAGTGTTGGCCTGGATTCTGTGTTTAAGTATCTGCAGTTGGGCTTGAAGCCACAACCTTATGACACAAAGGCAAGAGTCCTATCCAGTGAACCAGAGCCAATATTCTTAAACTTTATGCCTTCAAATACCACTCTAGAAATTTAAGCACATAATTCAGGCTGACACTTCAGTGCAATACTGAGGGAATGCTGCATTCATCGAGCCAATGCCTTTTGGATGAGATTTTAAACTGAGGTTGTGGCATTATTCAAAGAAGCGCAGGGGAGTTCTCCTAGTGTCATGGCTCATATTTATCCCTCAACCAACACTACAAAGAACAGACCATCTGGTCATTACTATTTGTGGGATCTTGTATGTGAATTGGTTGCCGTGATTTCTACATTGCAACAGTGACTACAATTCAAAAGCACTTCCTTGGGGTGGGACTTCCTGAGATCATGAAGGTGTTATATAAATTCCTAACTTACTGAAAATATAAGGTTTCAGGAAGAGATGTATAATTCAAATTTTCAGCATTGGATTTAACATTTAATTTTATATTTTGCAAAGCTGTACAGAATGAAAGGGACAGAATCAGCATTCGCAGAACCAGCTATGAAGATGTTGGCTTTCTTTCTATTGCTACACTGGTACAAGCAGAAGCAATGGCTAGGCAGGTAACTTTACCAAAACAAATGAACATAGTGATGCTCAATGCTGTTTAATGAAATCATGCAACTCATTTATCCTTGAAAAATGTAATTCAGTAATTATCTTCAATAACATAATGTCTGGAAAAACAGTTGGCTGAGTGTATTTGACAAATTTAATTAGGTCACATGGTTTCAAAAATTGTGCCAATTGATGCCTAACAGTTTGTGAAAATTATTTTACCTCTAAGTCAGAAGGTTGTGGATTCAAATCCCACTCCAGAGACTTGAGCACAAATATCAAAGCTGACACTCCAGTGCAGGACTGAGGGAGTGATGCACTGTTGGAGGTGCTGTTTTTCAGATGAAACATTAAACCAAGGCTGTAAGTGCTCTCTCAGGATCCCATGGCACTATTTCACAAAAACGAACATGTGAATTATCCCTGGTGTCCTTACCAATACTTATCCCACAGTCAACATTGCTAAGAAATAAATCATTGGGTCATTATCATATTACTGCTTGTGGGACATTGCGGTGTGCAATTTGACTATTGTGTTTCCTATACTACAACAGTGACTACACTTTACAAGTGCTTCCTTGGCTGTAAATCACTGGGGCATCCTGAAGTCATGAAAGACGCTATATAAATGCAAGTCTTTCTTTTTCTTCTGAATCTTAAAATTATGTCACAACTTTCTAACTCAGTCTCACGCAACTGTTATTTTTATGATATATCTAGCTGATGGGTTGTATTTACAAGTGGTTACAATGCTGTAAAGGTTGCTGCAGCCATGGAGTTATTTAGTCACCAACAGTCTGTCTCAATGGATTGCTGAAGATGGTGATAGTTCTTCTATGGTGTGACAGGATGATGGAAGGTACAATAGTCATAATGGTGAAAGGCATGGAGTAAATCATGTCATGGGATGAGGAGTGTCACTGATGCAGAAGTTAGTTTTAGAAATTGCAATGTTCTTATCTGGGCAATGCCAACATCATTTCAATAAATTCTGTTACAATTTTGGGCAATTTCTCTTTGGCCTCGATCAGCCATTCCATAAATATGGCTAATCCCCTGTGATTTGTAATCTCTAATTTTCCAGCAACTAGCCCTTGCAGAATCTAATGACATCCAGCATTAGAAATTCTTCTACTTTCAGTTATCTTTTCATCCTCATTGCGCGTTACCTCATGCTACACTCTTCAGAAATAGTAGAATGCTAAATATGGACCTCTTATTATAAAGTGAGTAAAATACATATTCAGGATTCGATGAAAATACAAAGTGCAAAAGTAATTTAACAAAGAGCATTGAATACAAATATTAAATGAAAAGTTACGAGGACATTGCATGTAGTCCTGGATAGGCAAATTTCGCCCAAAGTCGGTTCTTTCATTCTTCATGTCAGTTGGGATTTAATTATGATATACGTAACACAAGCTTCATACTGCAGCTCACCAGGATTAAGAATGAAATGCTGATTGAAAAACCTTTTTGTTTTTAATTTGTTGCTGGGGCAGAGCCATCGTTCGCAAATAATGGCTTGTGACTAGTTTATGAGGTTGCTTTTGGATGCTTGTAGCAGGTTCATGGGCAATCAAACAATGCTTAACAGTATTAATCTTAAAAATATTAACAGCTTCCTACAGTTAATTAAATACAATATTGTACTAAAATTATGCTAAATATATTTACATAAACTACTTATACTAAATATTGTAGCTAAAAAACATTTACAACTGCAAAGCTTTTCTCCATTTATTTTAGCATATAAATACAATTGACCTCCTCCAACACCACCTCATTTAGCAAATAGGACATACTGGTACTTCCAAATGACAGACATCACCTTTGTCATATCGTAATGCCACAAGTAACTGGCTGTATTTTGATAATAACACAGTGATACTCTCCTGTATTCTCTCTGATTAGCTCCGTGTTTCTTTTTGTTCAAATAGCAGGAATTTATTAGCTACATGATAATAATTAACTTGAGTTGGTTCATAGCATAGTATTGTTATCGAGGCACCTCTTCAGTTTCTACCTACCTACCCTGCCCTAGTTTATCTGAACCTCTCAGTTCTTCCCCAACTTCTCACCCTCTCTCTCCGTACACACACTCCCTCACATAGTACAGGACAGCAGTAAAGAAATCCTTTACAAGATTGCAGCTATTAAGGACTCTTTGTCATGTATTTCAGTTAGTAAAATAACTGGTTGACAATTAACTTGGTTACAGATTTTTCCACTTATCCCTGTATGCTTTAATCTTCCAGGCTTATGTGTCTCATAAAATTTCTGTTTTGACCTGTTTCATAACAATTGTCTCTACAAAATAGTGCAAACAAAAACCACCAGTAATAATAACAAGAGGAGATGGTTGTGCAGTGGTAATGTCACTGGACTAGTGACCAGTGCAGATGTATTACTTAGGATTATTAATATCTACATTGGTCATACTATTGGTGACTATTGTGTTGCCACCTGCTGGAATTGTTCAGGAGATACTGGGCTGAATTTTATTAGCGTGCCGCAAATCACTGCGGCACGCTCTGATTTCGCCGGTCTTCCCGCGCTGATGCGCTATTGCTGAGCCCCCGCGATATTTTGCGCAGGGGCTCATTTAAATGGAGGGGGCGGAGCGACCAACCCCGATGAGGTAGAGGGGGCAGCCACTCCATCCCCGGCAATGGCATCCGGTGCCACTGTGCAGGCACCGGCGCCATTTTTAAAAGGCTTCAAGCCCTTCAGCTAATTTAAATTTTTAAAGGTGCCGCCGCCTGAAATAGAAAATAAAATTGTAGTCATACTTTCAATCCTATTTCAAACCACTACCGCCATCCCCCTCCGCATCCCATAACCTGTACCCCGGAAAACCAACTTTTTAAATGAGGACCTTTGACCCTCAATCCCTTCCCACCATCCTCACACTCAATCGGAGCGGTTTTCTCCCCTTCACACCTCCATCCAGAAATTTTCACTCCTCTCCCCTTCCCACCAGTGTCATGCCTCAAAAAGAACTCCAAATGGAGTTCTGAAGGCATGGGAGTTCTGGCCAGTGGCCAGAATATCAATGTGGGACAGCCATCGCTACTAGGTAGGTAATTATCCTTTAATTGTAATAGCATTTGCATATTACAATGAAGACTCTGTCGCTTGGCGGCAGGGGGGCTGCGCCGAGGCCTCACCACCACCAGTAAAATGCGTTGCGGCTTTCCCGGCGCAAGGGTCGTGGTGGGCCTCTCCCGAAGAATTTTCCGAGCACTCCCGTCACAACCCAGACGTTGGAGGGCTAGTAAAATTCAGCCCACTGTGTTAAACAAATTGAATTGCTTAAAGGGGCATCAGCTACAATTTGTTTTAGATCTTCAGAATCACCAATCATGCTGAAATGTATTATTGCACCAATTGTTTTAACATTATAGTAACTGAAATACTGTACATGTTTTCTTTTCACCCCCAAAGGATTTCTGAATATCATTCCATTCAGACAGTGCCATTTAAATGCCTGCATTCTTGAGTTCTAATTTTGTTCTATTTCAATCTTGAAATAAAAATCTCCCCTGCCACTTAAAATTCGCCAATGACCTGACCTAGTTAACTCTCCTGATGGTGGAGAAATGCCTTATTATTCTTGATACTTCACCTCAGTAACCAGGCTGAAATCATGAACTCACCAAGGATATTAGGGGTATAAAACTGTGTCATGCCACTTTCATACATGACAAATCAAAACGAAACAAATCTGGTTATCACAACTCCCCAAGTGCCTGTATATCACTCCATTTAATTGAATAATGTTCTCTATTGGTAGATGTCTGCTTTAAATCCTGTGCATCATGCTGATATTGCAATGAAGAAGATAGCAACCATCGATGATGTCAGCGAATCCATGAAGCAGCAGCTGCTTGCGTTGGTAGAATGGGCAAAATCTATCCCGGCATTCTGTGAATTGCTACTGGATGACCAGGTCAGTGAAAAGCACAGGAAACAGAAAGCAAATTGCTCTTGTAAAAAATTCACAGATACGTTATTTTTGTATTACTCTGTGTTGTGTGTTGAGCTGATGTTGTTGCACTATAATTTCCCTGTTCATTTTTGATATTTGACAATCACAGTCCATTCATCACAGGCCTGAAGTAAGAAAGGATTATCCAGGAGCCAGATAGTACAAGATATTTTGTATGAGTTCTTTTAAGCAATGCATTTGAAATATTTTAAATTATGTGTGCATTGACTCAACATAATAAAGATGATTGCTGTTAGACATTCTGATAGCATGCTGTGGGGTTGCAGCAAGTACTTCATCAGTTGATACCAATTTAGAGACATTGGGCTGGATTTTATGAGCCCGCTGTCGATCTTGGTGGCAATCACAAAAATGGCGGGCCGCACACCAGAGAGCCCCCGCGATCTTAAGCGTGGTGGCTCATTTAAAGAGCCGGGGTGATCCGCGCCCTCCCCCACCCCGGGTGGGCTGTCCGTTGCTGGAAATGGCGTCAGCTGCCTGTGCGCAGGCACTGGCACCATTTTTAAAGAGCAGCCAACCCTGCCGGCATATTTAACTTTTTTAAAAAAGATCCTTCCAAAAGTAAATAAATAGATTTCTTATGCTGCCCCCCAATTACAATAAGTATTTGCCCCTCCCCAATAAAACACTTGCTTTTTACATCTGCTCTTCCCCTCAAACCGCACAAGGTTTAATGTTTCAGCTCTTCCCACCATCCCCTACACTCATTATGCCTATTTGACCCCGTTTGCACAACCCCGCACCCCCCCCGCACTGATAAAATTACCTCCTCTCCCCCTCCCCACCAGTCTCACGCCTCGTTTCCTTGGATGGAGATCTGAAGGCGCGGGAGCGCCGACCACCACGCCAAAGATCGCGACAGGCCCTCAAGATCTCAGGTAAGTGTGTTTAAATATATTAACTTTATTGATTTGAATATGTTACATACGAACATACGTACGAACATACAAACATACGAATTAGGAGCAGGAGTAGGCCACTCGACGCCTCGAGACTGCTCCGCCATTCAATAGGTTCATGGCTGAACTGATTACTCCACATTTCCACCTATTCCCGATCACCTTCCCCCGTTGCCCAGTGGTGGGGGGGGCTGCCATAGAGCCTCGCCACCGCCAGGAGGATCGGGCCAGGCCCTGCCAATGTCGAGGTCCATAGCAGGCCTCATCCGGAGCCATTTTCAGGCTCTCCACCACCATCCCCCCCCACCCCTGCCATGGATCCCGACATCGAAGGCGTCTTAAAATCCAGCCCAATGTACGTTGTGTAGAAGGCAGCAGGATGTTACAAAGGAAGATAGGGAAATTAAGCGAGTAGGCAAAACTGACAGATGGAGTTAATGTGAGATAATCCACTTTGGATCCTGGATAGACAAATCAAAATATGTTCTGAATGGCAGACGCGAGTCTGGAAACTGTGCTGGAGAAACTAGGTTTGGGTGTCCAGTTACATAAATCAATAAAAGTTAGTGCACAAGTACAAAATGTAATCAAGGAGTCTAATGCAATGCTGGCATTTAGCACAAGGCGGCTGGAATACAAATGGGACGAAGTGATGCTTCGGTTTTACAGAGCCTTGATCAGAACCCATTCAATTTTGTACACTGCACCTCAGGAGGGATATATTGACCATGGAGGGGATAAAGCATAGATTCATCAAAATGCTACCAGAGCTTAAAGGATTAAAATATGAAGACAGGTTGCATAAACTTGGCTTGTATTTTCTTGAGTTTAGATGGTTAAGGGATAATCTTAAAATTGTTTAGATTTAATGATTTATTCCAAAATGATTTAATAGAGTAGATACAGGGAAATTATTTCTTCTGGTGGTGAAATCTAGAATAAGGGGCACAATCTTAAAATAGAGCTAGGATATTTAAACGTGAAATCAGGAAGCAATTTTTCATGCAAAGGATAATGGAAATCATGAATTCCCTCCCCAACAGACTGTGAATGCTGGATCAATTGAATTTGTCAAAACTGAGATTAACATATTTTTATTAGGTAAGGGTATCAAAGGATATAAAGCAATGGTGAATAAATTGAGGTACAGCTCAGCCACAATCTAATCAGATGTCAGAATAGGCTCATGGCGCTGAATGGCATATTCATAATCCTATGATCTTATCACTGTCTGTCTCCCTCCATAGGTTGCATTGCTTAGAGCTCATGCAGGGGAGCACTTGCTGCTGGGTCTGGCCAGACGTTCAATTCCTTACAAAGACATTCTCTTGCTGGGTAAGAACTGTCTTCTTTAATGTAGTGAGTGGCATAACAGTGTTCAAATTGTTTTGATTTGCTGTTTGCTATCAATGTAAGACCACCCAATTAGGGCAAATCCTCCTCATGACCTGCAAATCTCAAAAAAAAAAGTTAAATGATCATTTAATTCAACTGTAGTTTCCGGCTGCTGTCCCATATATACCTTTATTAATTTATCTGTGATATGGCTAGACCTCATTCAAGCACTCAAAAACTGGAGACATATCCCAGACAATGTGTGTCCCATTAGGTTTATGATACTCATTTCGACGCCCTCATCCCATGAAAGAATAAAAAATCTAACAGAATTGACTTTTTTTTTGCAAGTTGCGATGGATCGCAGTTAGCATCTGTTGTACTTTAATTACACATGATTAATGTTGGCCTTTTAATTGGAAGTCTCATGTCACTATCCTGGATAGTGCCTTTGTATATTTTTTACTCCATGATTTTCATTTTACCATTAATTCCAATGTTGTTTCCAGGCATTGTGATGAGATGCTTTATCTATCGACCATTCATGAAAGAATGAGTTCGTAGAACAATTATACTGTTTGACCATTTGTAAAGAATCACGACTTTCAGAGAGTGAGAGAGGACAGTGTGTAAATAGGGCACAAACTCACATCGCACTCTAATCAGGGAAAGCAGAGATCCTCCTTGAACATACAAGCATACCTCTACTCACTGAGCTTTAATGCCCTGTGTATTTTTTCCTTCGGCTGTTATCTAACACAATAAGTTGAAAGTTCAATGCTAAAGATGGTTCAGCTGATGGCCTGAAACATTTTAAATTTTAGCTTTTCACGCAATTAAGCTGTGGATTGTTTGCTTGCTGACAATGTTTTCTCTTTCCATCTGCATTACACCTGAATTCAAGGTTATATATAAGCAGAAGCACTGTAACTTGCTAATTCACAAGTCTTCCCTGAGTATCTTAACGATTGGCCAGAGACACTCCACACATTGTTCAAGATTCCAAGAGTCTGTGTGCATTTGTCCATGATGATCTAACCCTGGATTTTAAGGCTTTCAGAAATGGGCCAACATTTCAGTTGGTGGGAATGAAGGAGCATGGGACATGCAAAAATGCATGCTTGGTTTTCAAACTGTAAACATAGAGTCAATGTCACAGAGCCAAAGTCTTTCATCTATTTCTACATAAGGCACTTCAAGGACTTGTTGATGATCATTGTCCTTGAATAAACTCGAGAAGAGATGAAGGTGCTGTGGTACATTCTGCAAAGAGGCCTAGAAGGGTTTGGTGAGAGAGAAAAAGAAAAACATTCTGGTGTTACTAATGTTCTCCTTGAGAATTTTAATTATAGACTCATCACAATGCTAAACAATATTTTAAACACACAACACTCCTGATGGTGCAAAATAAAACAAAATGCAGCTATGTAATCCACATGCTGTTTTATCTAGACTTTTCGAGATATATGCTGTGAAAAATGGAGACAGTATTTTATATGTCGGCAATAAGCCTATATTTTTAAAAAGTACATTTGCTTAATATATTGTTCTATACGGAAGAATATAAATTCCAGAGGGATTACCTTGAAGTCATCACTACTTTACATATGTAACCATAAGCCACAATGGTTTATCAATGCTATTTTAAACCCTGGCATTACTGCCTGCTTGTTGCGCTTACATTTCCCTTTGTAATTAATAATACTTCCTAACATTTCCAGAACAATGGAAAGATTATTAAGTTTGATGTTAAATTAGAATATTTCCTTATATTAATATAGCCTATATTTTGAGTTTTTAATGATGTTCATGGATTTTTGAAGATGTTCAACTGCATCAGTTTTGTGAACTGGAGGTACAACTCTGACAAAATTCATTCTTTTTCAACAGGAAATGATTTCATCATTCCCAGGCACTGCCCAGATTTAGAGATTATGCGTGTTGCAAACAGGATCCTGGATGAGCTGGTGAAGCCATTACTTGACCTCCAGATAGATGAAAATGAATTTGCTTGCCTCAAAGCCGTGGTATTCTTTGATCCAGGTGAGTGTCTTTGTTGATTAGAGTACAGTTTGTTCAGATATCAAAACAGCTCAATGCCCGTGAAAGGTTGAAACTTAAAATACTGATGGTGAAAGTTCCAGATTCCACAGAGAAGCAAATGAAAAATGAGGGGAATAGGAGTAAGAAGGCCAGTCGGACAGAATTTTCTTTCAATTAAACAATCTAAGGCTCAAGAAACAATTTGTATCTAGCAATCCTGTGACAATGAGTCCTTTACATTTGAAGATGGTCATGCACAATGCATCTACTTGTGCTCACTATTTCTGAAGAGAGAACAGACAGAAGGGCATGGTGAGAAAGCTGGTAGGTAAGGTTGATTTATGAAAAGTAGAGGGTTTATTAGGCCTATGGTCATTTTTATTCCTAAAAGTTCCAGCAATATAATGATTGTTGATTTATTGCCTCATGATCTACAATATTTAACAAGCTGTAATATGAAGTGCAATCATGTTATGTGGACAGGCACAGAATTAATGGTATAACATTTTAAAAATGAACTAAATGGGCACTCTAGAAAATTATATTGTATGTTAATGGGATTGATGATTATGCACAAATGCATGTACTTGTGCTCATTATTTTTGGATTGTCACCACTTCCCATTTTCAGACCTCCCTGCACCAAAAATCATTCCCAACCCAAGAGGGTTAAACATGGATTTCCCTGCATATGTTGCGTATGTTTAGGAATTCACTAAATTGGGTTAGATTAATTGACCCTTTGACTATTCACCCTCTGGATTGTGCTTGGTACCTGCCCCTGATAGTATGGAGATAAACTCAGAATGTGAACAATGAAACTGCGAGAGCTTGTGTAGATGGAGGCCCTCACAAGCAGTCACCTGAGGTCATCCATGGGCCCCATCAGCTAAGCAAGTCATTCAGTTCAATGGAATGGATCTTTGTTTGTTCCAAATTTCCAGTGCAAAGCTCTGTACTGGAAATATCATGCAGGGGCAAATTTAGCTGTTCCGACAATTGGACATTCTGGAGCCCCTGCACACAGCAAGCAGGGGGGAGGACTGTACACCTGTAGCAAGTCAGCATGATTTTCTACTTTATTTAAGTTAATGGATGGAAAGCCAGGCTGGGTCCCTTGCAGGCATTCAATCTCCCCACCCAATTTTCATCTATTCACTCTACAAGCTGCAATACACCCTGCTGTCTGAACGCAAAAATATGCCTTACTGTCACCAGTAAATTTAAATCAGATATTCAAAATGAATTGCTTCATGCAAAAATATGCATAATCATCAATCAATCTAGAATCATCTGCCAGGCACAGTAATGGAGATATAAAGTTTAGGTTCATACTGCAGCTGAACTCTAGGCTAAGAGAATTAATGTAGTGGAAAGATGAACCTAGTGGGACAATTGACTTTTTCTGATCTTTGATTATGAATCTCATCTGATTTAATTTTGTTTGTATCAACACATTTTGTTTTTTTCCATTAAAGGGTGCAGATACCTCTAACATGCTGTTTTATTCAGAAACGTTAACTTACTGTGACTTTTCTGTTATAGATTGCAGAGGTGTAAGTGATTCGGCAAAAATCAAAAACATGCGATTCCAAGTGCAGGTCAACCTGGAGGATTATATCAATGATCGGCAGTATGACTCACGTGGACGATTCGGCGATATTCTACTGCTTCTTCCATCGCTGCAGAGCATCACGTGGCAGATGATTGAGCAGATTCAGTTTGCCAGACTCTTTGGGATGGCAAGAATTGATAATCTTTTGCAGGAAATGCTCCTGGGAGGTGCGAAACAGGTTTTCTTTTCAGTTACACACTTTTAGCTAGAGGGGTTACAGTGCCACCTAGTGGTTGTGACTCATGTTTAAAGGGTTTACATAGGGAATTTCCATTATAACTGATTGGATAGGCCTTTTTTATGTTATATGTTGATATAAAAAGTATGACCAACATTTGTGACAACAGGAAGTTATGGACAGGAAATGGGTCCATGCACAAGAGCTTTAGCCATATCACTATCTATTATATTACAAAGAGATTAATGGAGTCCAGATGCCTTGACACATTACACTTTTCACTTCTGAGACCTAGCTTTAAATCTGACCTGGACTGATGGAATGAGAGCTTCCTCTGTCTTCAAAGGTTTTATAATGGAAAGGTGCTTACACAGACAAATAAATGTATATATCATTTTAATTCCACTAATATTCTTTTAAGAGAAACACAGTTCAAAATTACAATTTTTAAAGATTACTGGTGGCTTGAAATAGATATTTACTAGTGTTATGATCCCCATGGAGACCACCAACAAACAAAAAGTATCAAATCCACCAACTGACTCCAATTTAGGAAACCAAACCAAATGGGCAAGATTTCACTTTTATAAGTTTTACTTTAACACTCAAACCAAAATTAACATAAATTAAACATGAAGCTACAGACAGATCATGGTCAATATATATTACAAATTATACTTTAACTGTCAAGTACCACAGAGATCAGTCTCACTGCGCAGTCCACCCAGCATATATGGCAACAATTACAGTCACACAGTTCTTCACAATTCTGAAGTTCCTCAGGTAGACTTTCAGCTCCTTTCTTCAAGGATTTAGCTGCTGTTCTTCATCTGAACTCCACAAGTGCGGTCTTCACCACGAGGGGCATTTCTTCAGAACCTCCTTAGCTCTGCTTACGACAGTCTTAATGGCATAGATTTATCAGTCTTCCCTTTATCCGAGTCCTTCAGTGACAAACTGTGCACTGTATGGCCAGGTTTGGTTAGTTGGCTACTTTAAGTGACAGAAACAGTTCTTGGATTCAGTCTTCACCTTTTTCTGCTTGCCACGTCTGCCTAGTCTGGGGAGGACTCTGTCTCTTTTATCTGGTTCTAACCAGTGTCAGTCCCGAAACCTCAAATTGTTTTTCCAGCTTCTGTTTCAATTTTGGGGCTGGATTTTATGGGCACCCCTGAGGTGGTGGGGGGCACAGAGAGTCGTGGTGGGGGTCGGGGGGGCAGAGGGCCAGTCGCCTCCCTCTTGCCCAGCGATCTTACCCGGGCCAGGATAGATCAATGACTGCCTTTCCACCCAGTAGCCAACTAAGGCCCTTAAGTGGCCCATTAGTGTTCAATTAAGGGCCTCTTCCTGCAGCTACTGGGATCTTACCAGTGGCGGGGGGTGCCTTGCTGTGCGGGGAGGACGCTTTGCAACATGAGATGCCCTCACTGCAAGTTTGGGGGTGGGTATCCCTCCTCCGTGGGCGATCTGTGGCCCATGGAGGAACCCCATCAGGAACCAATTTACCCTCCAGGAGCCCCTTTACCCTCCAGGAGCCCCCTTTCCCCTGGACTGCATGACCAACCCCCAAACCCCCTCAACGGGGCCTTCCAGACTGGTCCTGGTGACTCGGTCTCACTTATCTGATGTCCAGGATTCCAGTGCTGGGCCTGTGTCCAAGGCCTCTGCAGTACCGTCAGTGGCCACCGCTCCTGGTGGCACTGCCAATACTGCTGAGCTGCCCGCCCTCTGATTGGCCAGCAGCTCTTCGCGGTGGGATCCCTGCCTTTAAAGGGACAGGGATCCCCGCTCATGAAATTTAAATTTAAAAAGACTGGAGCATCGATCTGGGAGGCACAAAAAGGCAGAGGCAGGCTTTCCCCATGCTGGAAGCCCTGCCTCTAACACAAAACCCCAGACTTGGTTTCCATTTCTGTTTCAGTTCTGGTTCCTGTTTCAATTCTAGTTTCCCTCTCAGTTAGGATCTAAAACAAAACAAGCTTAGCAACCAGAAATTCCATCACACTGGATTCTGTTAAATGTAACCCACATTTCTGGGGGAAATCATAGCCACCGATTGCTGTACAAGATGAGGATGAATTTTGATCAAACACCATCTGTTAGATATAATTGAAATAAAATTATAATCAGAACAGCTTGGAACATTTCTCTAAAAATGGATATGATTTTATGAGATCTTTGTGAGATCTTAAAGATGACTTCACTGATAATGTTGTAAAATGTATTTCAAGTCCCTTTAAACAAATTTCACACCTAATATTAACACACTTCTCAGTGCAATTAACTGATCTTTCATATATAATTATTTTGGTCACACTATATAGGGCAAAGTATCAAAGCAAAAGTGAAAAATAATTCCTATACAACAGGATAATCTGTGAATAAGTGGTATATATCTTCCACATAGATACAGCATTGTACGGTTCCAAAACTCAAAATGAAAATAAGCAAAGCAGAAATTCAGGAACAAAATAAGATCCTCTGAATTAAATTATATGATAGAGGTTACTTTCACTTATTCATACAAGTTGAATATCTAAACAGACAAAGTTATATGTATTTTTAAAAAAAAATTGATTTGTAGCCTAAACCTAATTATTTTTGTGTGTGTTATATAGTGCTATCAAAATTATGTTATATAAAGTGCTGGGAATGATTCCTAATTACCAGTCTTCGCTAAGTTCTAGCTTGTAACAGCATTTGTTGCCTTGCTTATTTAGCAAGTGAATATTGAAGCAGGATTCCTATCATAAAGGTTAAAGTCAGACTTCTTATTAACATTGTGAAATAAACAACATCTGCTGCATTCACCAGAACATGAATTCTCAGCACACACTTACTGCAAACGCAAGTAACGATGACAGTTTTGGTATTTTTGTTTGAGTGAATCCAATAGCTGTACAATGTGAAGGTTTGGCAAATTGGGAGACAAAGTAAAACTTCTGTTTTAATTTGAAAGGTATATATCTGTAATATATTAACAATCTTATGTCTGCATGCACTCCCTGCCTACAAAACCTTACTTTCTGTCATTGGGTCAAAAACCGGGAACTCCCTCCCTAACAGCACTGTGGGTGTAGCTACACCATGTAGACTGCAGCGTTCAAGAAGTCAGCTCACCACCAGCTTCTCAAGGGAAATTAGGGATGAGCAACGAATGCTGGCTTTGCCAGTGATGCCTAAGTTCCATGAATGAATTTTAAAAATATACAATCAGGAAGATGGCATGTCAACATTTATAATGAAAACTGCCTATGTAAACTTGTCACATTGTAATTACATCTTCTCATCAGTGGTGGTGCTGCCACACCCCAGTTTTGCAACTCCTAGCCTTTCTGGCTATATGGTCCAACCAATACTATTTCTTTGATTCCCATATAGTTGCATGTTTTGTAATTTGACTATTATTTAATCATATGAAATCAAAGTGTTATCTAAAGTACCAGCCTAGGCTCAGTGGTAGTACTTTTACCTCTGAAGTAATGGGTTGTGGGTTCAAACCCCATTTTAGAGCACATATTCTAGATAAGGCTTTATTGTAGTACTAAAAGAGTTGTCTTTTGGACAAGGTGTTAAGGTAGGGCCAGTTTACCAAGTTTATGGCAAATTTACAATGGCAGTTTTCATTATAAATTTGCCTTTTGTGGATGTAAAAGATACTAAGGTACTATTCTGAAAAGAGTTGTTCCGGTGTCCTAGCCAACATTTATCCCTGAAACAAAACCGCCAGAAAACAGAATAACTGGTCATTCATCTCATTCCTGTTTGTGGCATCGTGCTGTGTGCAAATTGGCAATTATGTTTGCCCACACAACAATAGTGACTACACTACAAATGTAACTCATTGCTGTAGAGTGCTTTGAAATATTCTGGGAATGTCAAAGCTACTATATAAATGCCTGCTCTTTCTTTCAAAATAAGGACAGAATGTATGACTTTAAAATGGGGACTGAATTGTGTCTGTGTTTTCTGGTCCAATTATCCCCCACTTTGCTTGAAGATGACACTTGGTCTCAACTCCCAAGAGTTGCAGAGAAGATCAAGTAATGTTATTTTTTCATTGTTTGAAACTGTGAACGTATTTAAAAGAGAGCCAGCTTAGAATTGAGACTTTTTATTGGTCTAACTTATTATTATGTTCGGGCATGCAAGTTTTCAAGTAAGTGATTCAGTTTACTAATTTACTAATTCTAGGTAAAAATACATGTAACATTTATTTTATGATTTAAATTTTCTTACCTTAAGCCAATGTTGGGCCTCTTGAATTTGCCATTCACAACGTCGTCAATAAAACACTAGCATTAGGAACTAAATGGATTTACTTATGTACAAGACGTGCACATTTAGAAATTAAAATGACAACTGATGTTTGTACATCTATAAGGTTAGGGAAAAGATTTTGCTTTATAGTTTTCCAGACACCTGGTTGGCCACTTACTATCCTCCACAGCTGATCACATTATCTCAATGCAATTGTTTTCAGATATTTTTATTTATAGCTGTTCAGATGGTCGAATCAATCCATCAGATTGCTACATGTGTTTCTTTGCATCACACCTAATGTGTCTGTGCATGGTGCTAAGTCTGCACGACGAAAGTAAAAACAAATCTTCCGCTTCTCAACACAGGCATCCTTAAACTTGACAAGCACAAATTCATCACCCAACAATCTATTTGTACATGTAAAGCATTGTAAAGAAGATTATGTCCATTTGGTTAATCCATACTTACATTAATCAATCCAAGAACTTGTAGTAGATGTAAAGAGCTGAGCAATGTAGGCACATAAGAAGAATAACATCAGTGCAGTGACATTAAGCCACTATCCTACCTCCTTATTGGATAGATATAGAAAGATGTTGTTCGAAGAGACATTCTATAGTCACTCTTGTCCCGAGCTTAGAGCTTCCTAATTCAAGGCAAAGAGAAAGCTCAGGCAGACAAATTTACTTGGTTTGAATCCAGGTTTATTGGAAAGTAATTCCAATTTGGATTCATCTGAAAAAATTTAAAATTATACAATCTACTCGGCCATGCTGTTGAGGCATTTTCTGAGATCATGCTTCAGGATATGACAGAAGTGCTGGTCATAGTTTTCTGATGCATATGACCAGCAACTGCTTGTAGCACAAACTTGGAAACTTGCCTCTAAAATCTGATTTTTCCCTGCAATAAGCTGATTCATTTTGATATAAATAAAGATATGAGCAACGGTTGTGTTAAACAGTGGCTGAAGTTATTCCAAGTCGTTTATGCGACCATATCTTTCAGATCCCAGAGATACTATTGGGGTATATATCAGATTTTGGAATCCTTCTCCTTATGTTTATTGCCTTCGCCTCTCTTTTCTCTTTTTTTTTTCCAAATTCTTCTCTCCTCACTGACCAGTGTAGTTCCTTTGATACTAGCCACTTTCTGATACCTCACCAAATTGATGCCGACACATTTTCAGCAAGCTAATCAGCTATGGAGGATATTACAGCCCAGTTAGATCCAATATCCACCTGACATCCACTCTCGCTCACTTTCCAACAGGTGCTTCCAGGGAGCAATAAATCCTGCCCAATTTTTCCTCTTTCCCATCCCCGGTCTACTCAATCCAATTGTTGCGTTCCTTCAGCGACCATAGCTGTGATCAAACTAACTCAATATGGACTGGAGATCCAACCTAAGGTATTTCTGACCTGTATGATTCAGTTACACACACTCTTTTAACAAGTTTTCCATCATCTATTGAAACTGGTCCACTCTGGTAAGCTCAAGCACTGTGTCTACGTTCAGGGCTATAGACGTATTATTTGTTTTTCTTAAATTTGTCATTTTAAAATAAAGTAAAACAAATGTGGTCACCATACTGATGTCTTAGGAACAACCACCTAATAGTGACTTTTATTGTGTCCCATTATGTTACCTAAGTCTATATTCTAGCTTAGCTTCTTTCCGTAATGAAAATTTCACTATGCAATCTTCATCTCATCACAGGATCCACAACCGAGGTAACACAGTACCCGCATTCTGGACATTCTGGTTTAGTTCACAATTCTTTAGGTGGCCATGCAGTGATACCAGCTGGTATGTCCTCAGCAATCCATCATGCTCAAATCTGTAAGTTTCCTAATCAGAGTTTGGCTGAAACTACACTTTACAAAAAACTGCTTTTAAAGTCATATTTTTTTAAAGTACCTAAAGCTCTTTCCTGTAGCAATAGTGCATATTTTGAATGCTATTGTAGTCCAGTTTTATTGAAAATTAGGGGCAGATATTTTTAATATGTTTATGTGTGCGGCAAATGATACCATCTCAGGGAATCAAAGGTTTTCAATACTGGAACACTTTTTTGAGTTTGCAGGAAATTTTCTTAGTTAAATTATACTAGAGCAAGTAGTCAACTGTTTCGTAGGTTTCAAGGTTTAAGAAAGCCCTGTAACTTGAAAATTTCCATTTTTCTTGCAGCATCACCAGAGACTCCACTTTCATCCCCATCTTCTGGATCTGGAAATGAGGAATATAAACAGCATCCTGTTGCCCAAATCCAAACTGCCTCTGCATGTATGCTGCCTCAAACCATCATTCCCAAGCAGGAAATATTGTAAAATAATTATATATTTCCACTATGTCTCTGTGCAAAAAAAACTTACTGCAAACACTTCTGCAAAACACGACTGCCATTTAATATGTCAAAGTGAAATAGAAATGTGTGTTTTGAGCTGTCATATATTGTGGTTGTGAACAGAATGATCAAGAGTCAGGCATTAATATTACTTTGTATCAGTAATATGTATAGAAGTCAAAAGTATGCAACAAAATTGAATAGGTTCACTATTCTTCTTGAATTTCCTCTGTACTTGCCCCTAAAGAAACATGCAATCTGGGCGCAAACCAATTATGTGGCATCAAAAATCACAAAAGTTTGGGTGTGATTTATGCTCAGACCGACAATGGGCCCAAATCTCCTCAATTGTTATGGCTGTCATTTGATCTCTCCACTTGAATGCATTTCTGTCCATAAAACTGGCTCTGTCCCCAAGTTAAAGAGCCTCATATAGGAGTTTTCTATATTTGCATTTGCCAAGAGGCTCTCTCAAAATTACGACTAGATTTTTAAGCACAGCAGGAAACTAATTTTCCTCAAGTTTTATTACAGTTGTTTGAGCATTTTTTTAAAAACTCACTGAGATCTGCTTTGTATTTTTTGTTTCTCTTGATATATTTTTATGGCATGCCACATTAAAAACTGACACACTTCCCCAATTGCAGGTTCCTGAACATGTATGCCTAATGTGCATGAATGATGCTTAAATTAGTTGAAACTTTAATTTTTCATACATGGAAGGAATCAATAGTTTGAGTTCTGCACTTTCCTTGGGCCCTGATTGTTTACGCCGATTGATGCCCATTTTTATAATCGGGCGTCTTTTAATGGGATCAGCAGGAAATTTGATTGTAACTTGGCATCGGCAGAATGGGCGTCTTTTCCAGTCTAACTTCTGGATTGTGTCCATGGAATAAATTCCAGGCCATTATACTGTACAGTTTAGGAAATCTAAAAATTTAGGTTTTCTATCATTTGTTTAGAGAAAGTTTTGTGTATCATGTCACTGACATTGCCTGTTTGCCCAACTGTGTTTGTCTCTGACTCAGTAGGTTGAAGGCAGTGCAACATAAATAGTTGCACAGCATTTCTGGCAATTTTAAATATCATCAATAATATATTTCAGTGATTTGCTAATTACAATGAAAATCAAAAAAGCATTTTGTACATAAATCATGTATCATCCAGTGATATAGCACTGTATTACAGAGTTAACAATTTCATTAAGGACTTCCTTGGGCTGTCTAGATGGGTCAGCAACTTAAGGATGTGAGTAACATACTCATATACACCAGGAGCACCTTGTGATCAAATCGCCTTGCTTCACTCACTGATAAGGCTCACAGGTGAAAAATGTCAGGCAATTCATTGCAGAATGAAGAGTGTTTGTGGAACTGTACCTCAGCAAGAAGTCAGAGCTTCCAGGAAGAAGTACAGAGAAAAGATGACAGCAAAAGGAGAAAGAGAAATAATACAGGAAAAACAAGGAGGAAAAGTCCTCCCTGATTCATAAATTGAATTGCCTAGTTAAAAGGCAGCCTTCACAGAAGAGCCAATTTTGTGTTGCTCCGAAAGAGAGGGAATATGACATACGCAGATCCTGCTATTTTCCAGAAAGCAACTGTAATTTATTTCTCAATAAATTTGCAGTCATTTTATCACAATCTTTTAGTGTGGATATTATCAGCAACAAAGAATGCCTTGTGTTAGGCACAGAAATATCTGTCATCAAGCAAAAAAATATACACCCCAGATTGAATTTGAGATCGTAATCTCATGTTAGGTTTCTAACAACATCATACACTGTGCTCTCACAGTTCATAACATCTAAAATCTTAGATACGATTAGTATCTTGGATTCATTCTGTTATTCTCTACTTAAGTTACAGTCTCACTTCCCCAGATATTGCTATAAAAACAAAGTATAAAATATTGCAAGGGTTACAATGGGAAATATATTTGATATAAACTTTTTAGTTAGATCTTTAGCTAAACCTAAGAGAAAGAAATTAAAAACAACCAGTCTAATATATTACATAGGCGAGGAGCTATCTTTATCAAGTATACATTACTCTTGTTGCATAACACTGTTATAGCACTGTCGTTGTACCAACACCCAAGGACTGCAGAGGTTCAAAAAGGTAGCCCACTGCCCCCCTCTCAAGGATAATTAGGGATGCGTGTTACGACTGAGGCAGGTGCAATGTATCGTCAATTCAGTCCCATCACTCCACAGGTCGCAGCATATTATTAAAGATTTTCCACCCAACCGGAAAACAGCCAAATTAAACACGCTAGTAACCCTCGGAATAAAACATACCAAACCAGGTATCTTTAGACAACAACAAATTAACTATTTATTTTAAAAAATCTAAATCTTAAACTCTATTACGATAAACCTATGTCTAAAGCCCTTATAACTTCTTATTTTAACCTAACTCCCCCATACACATACACTCAAAAATCATAGTTAAAACAATGTTTTAAAAATGAGCTGTTTCTTAAGAATGAATAAATTAATAAGTCTTTATGGGTTACGTTCCTGATGGATGAGATATTCTAATGTGAAAATAATCAAATGCTACTCAAAATCTCCACACGGATTTGATGGAATAGTCTGTTCTTATTCAAAACACTTCAGCTGCAGCAGGCATTAAACAGTTCTTTCAACGATGAGCACAGCAATAGGGCAACTTGAATTTTAAAACTGACAGTCTTTCAGTTGAAACTTTACTCCAGCAATACAAATGGTCTCTTCAAAAAAAGAGCTTTTTTCCTCCTTGGGCAACGAACTTGGCCTGTAGCTCCTTGTAGAATTTCTGCTGACAAATAGACAGCTCTTCTCTTCAGTAGTATGCTTTTCTAGAGAGTCTCTCAGAACTGGTTCAGACCGATATTTACACAGTTAAGTGGAAACATTATATCATGTGACCTTTCTCTCTCCTGCTGTCACCTAGGTAATAAAATGCAGAGGGCACACTGTGCCTCAGAAATCCAAAACTTCTCTCCCTGTCTTAAAGGTAC
This sequence comes from Heterodontus francisci, assembly GCF_036365525.1. NCBI lineage: Eukaryota > Metazoa > Chordata > Chondrichthyes > Heterodontiformes > Heterodontidae > Heterodontus > Heterodontus francisci. Next base: position 22,453,345 of record NC_090387.1, on the reverse strand, counting down.
ACTGTTTTCAAACACAGTCTTAAAGGCAGATGTTTTAATCTGAGGAGAAAATAAATAAGCTTCCATGATACCTCCGCCCTTGGTGAAAAGAAACACCATTCTAAAAATGCGTTTCATTAAAATGTAAAAGAAAAAATAGAAATTGGGAAAAAACACTCTAACATTTTCCACATTCATGCCCTCATTCACGCTATTGATAATTTACAGCATTTTCTTTGTACCATCGCCATCCATATAACTTAACATGGTTAAATTCATTTCAACTTGTCGGCATTAACATTGTTATTCCCCGAAATATGTACAATTTTCAAATGATACGGCTGTAAAAACAAACTCCATCTAAATATTATAGCATTTCAGTTTTTAAATTTTTCCACAAATGTTAATGGGTTATGGCCAGTGTATATTAGTGTTTCTTTATAGTCTTGGTGGACAAATACTTTGAAATGAGCCAGCAAAAGTCCTAATGTTTCTTTTTCCACAGTGGAATACATTTTTTGATGGCAATTTAGTTTTCTTGAAAAGTACCCTACTGGCTTCTCTATGCCTGATTCATCAACCTACAATAGGACTGCACCAACCCCCTCAGGTCGTTAACATTGATCGCTATTTTAAAGGGTTTAGCAAAATTTGGAGCAGCCAAAACTGGCTCATTAGTTAAGATTTCCTTTAGCTTTTCAAAAGCTGCCTGGCAATTGTAAGAGGCTCTGTTCCCGTACCCCCTTACTATGGTTCTTGGATTTTAGGACTTACAAGAACAAAATTGCACATGAGACAGGATTTGGTTTAACCATGAATTGTTGTTTTATTGAATCCCTAATAATATCCCTAATACAGACATATGGTTAGTTGAAACAGAAATAAAACAAAACTGTTCTCGGTACAAAACCTTCTGCAGTAACTTAAAATTGACACCCCAATTCCCAGCTGAACCCTTCAACGATTCGACTACGGTCCCCAGTTATCCAAGCAAAGTCACTACTCTTGGCTCTTCACTTCCCAATTACCCAAAACAAAGTCACTACGACTTGGTTCAAACTCACAAATTTCAAGCAAATACACTACGCTTTTGTCTCAAAATCCTCAGACCAAGATCACTACGATTTGGCTGAAACACTTACAAATATGGGCAGAACACTGTGCTTTGTCCCAAACCCTCAGACCAATATCACTACAAATTGGCTGAACCACAAATACGGGCAAAACAATACGCTTTGTCCTAAAGCCTCAGACCAATATCACTATGAATTGGCTGAACCAAATACGGGCAAAAACACTACGCTTTTGTCCCAACGCTCAGAACAAAATCATTACAATTTGGCCGAAATACCTACAATCCCCATGGCTGGTCCATCCGACGTTGATTATAGGTCCCGAGTCAAAATGGCCAATCTTGACCCTCCTTCCTGACTGCAGCCCAGTCAATCCGATGTGGTTGCTTTTCATAATAAAATGACTCAGGACATCTGAGACATATGTTCTATTGTTCATGCTGTGCTGTGTCCAGCAGGTAAACATCCTTTAGTTTATTTCACGCGTAGCCCAGACAAATATGATTAATTCATACTGGATGCAACAATACAGTTCTTCCATGGCAGAAATAACTCAAACAAAATCTTCAAACTCTGATATAAAAGCAAAATACTGCGGATGCTGGAAATCTGAACCAAAAACAAGAAATGCTGGATTCACTCACCAGGTCTGGCAGCATCTGTGGAAAGAGAAGCAGAGTTAACGTTTCGGGTCAGTGACCCTTCTTCGGAACAAATTCTCCTGATGTTTTGAGGCAGTACAGTAACAGCGCCTGGCTCCGAAGTTGATGGAAGGTGTGAATGTCTCACACCTCTCCTTGAGATGTTATAATGGCCAGATTCCAGTACTATTGTCTATGAAGGTAGCCTTATTATTATATCAAAGGCATCCCCCTTGCACTATTGTGCAGGGTAATCAGTCTCTAAATTGCATTAGCCAATGGCAAAGTGATGGCTTTTCCTCTGGTATCAATGTTTGATGAGCCACAGTCTTTTTACTAGATGTCCAAATTAACCATTTTCTGCCCAGCCTGTGCTGCTGGCTGCAGTTTGGCTTTTTGTATTGTACCTTGTTTCTACTTCAGGTACTATGAGAGAATTGGAATACAGTTTATTTTTATCTAAAGATCTTAATGAATCCAAACATGAGGTCATAGCATGTCTCCGGGTCTGAATTTTAAAGTCCATAAATTTTGCCACATCCCACACATTTATCTGACCATACTACTTTGTGTTTCCTTTTTTGTAGCAAATCAGTTAATGGAACAGCCACAGCACGAAAGTTTTGTACAAATTTCCTGTAAAAACCCCATATCCCTAAAAACCTCATTATTTCTCGTTTAGATTTAGGGATAGGGAACTCGACTAAGGCTTGTACCTTCGCCGTTTTTGGCAATACCTGTCCTTGCCCCACTATGTGTCCGAGGTAAGTTCCTCTTGCTTTTCCGAATTTGCTTTTTGCCAGATTTATCACTAAGTCCACTGCTTGTCGTTTTTTAAACAGAATTTTTAGCTGATTTAAGTGTTAACTGTACAATAGTACATCATTGGGATACACTACACAGTTGGGAACACTGGCTACCACCTGATTCATTAATCTTTGAAAAGTGGCTGGGGCATTTTTTAGCAGGAATGTCATTACCCGACACTAGTAAAGATCGTCAGGTGTTACAAAAGCTGATATCTCTTTGGCTCGAGAAGTCAAATGAACTTGCCAGTATCCCTTTAACAAGTTGATCTTGGTAAGAAAACTAGCACTGCCCACTCTGCCGATCCAGCCTTCTAAATGTGAAATTGGGTCGGAGTCTGCCTTTGTTACCGCATTGACTTTTCTATAGTCTATACAAAACCGGGTTGATCCATCAGGTTTAGGTACTAGAACTATTGGTGAACTCCAGCTGCTTTAACTGAGTTCAATCAAATTGTTTTCCAGCATGTATTGGATCTCTGCTGTTACCTGGGCATGTTTGTCTGGACTTAAGCAGTAAGGATGTTGTTTTAAAGCAACGGTTCCCCCTATATCCTCATCATGTGTGGCTAAGGTTGTACATCCCGGCTTATCCCTACAGACTCTTTTAAATGTTTTGAAAAGCCTGGTTATGTCTTGACGTTGTTTTGCCTCTAAGTGCAAAAGCATGCTGTTCAATTTTCCTAGCCATTAAGTTTTCACTAATCTGAAAGTTGGAGGTTCAATCTGAGTATTGCCTAGGCTTCCTTCTGCCTCATCCTCACTATCCTTTTCCTTCTCAGCAGTCCCGATTACCTGACATACCTGAACTGGCTTATCCTCCTCCCTGCAGTAATATTGTTTGAGCATATTGATGTGACACAACCAGTTCGTCTTCTCCTGATCAGGGGTGTCAATCAAGTAATCTACATTACCCACTCTTTTGATCACTCTATATGGGCCACTGAACCATGCTTTTAATGGTTCTCCCTGTAACGGTAACAACATCAATATTTCATAATAATAAAAGCAAAATACTGCAGATGCTGGAAATCTGAAACACAAACAAGAAATGCTGGAAATACTCAGCAGGTCTGGCAGCATCTGTGGAGAAAGAAGCAGAGTTAACATTTCAGGTCCGTGACCCTTCATCAGAACTGGCAGATATTAGAAATGTAAAAGGTTTTAAGCAATAAAGTGGGGGTGGGGCAAGAGATAACAAAAAAGAAGGTGTTGATAGGACAAGGTCGCAGAGAATAACTGACCAGAAGGTCAGGGAGCAAAGGCAAACGGCATGTTAATGGTCAGCTGAAAGACAAAGCATTAGTACAGAGAGGATGTTAATGGACAGAAAACTGAGCAGCCTGGCCCCAAGCAAAAACATTAAAAAAGTGGGTAGGCACAGAAGAAACAAACTAAACAAACTAAAATAAAACAAACACATAAAAAAGAGCTAAAAATAAAAATAAAAAGGGGGGCCCATCATGTTCTGAAATTATTGAATTCAATGTTCAGTCTGGCAGGCTGCAGCATGCCTAATCGGTAAATGAGATGCTGTTCCTCGAGTTTGCGTTGATGTTCAAAGAACAAAGAACAGTACAGCACAGGAACAGGCCATTCAGCCCTCCAAGCCTGCGCCGATCTTGATGCCCGCCTAAACTAACACCTTCTGAACTTCCGGGGCACATATCCCTCTATTCCATTCCTATTCATATATTTGTCAAGATGTCTCTTAAAAGTCGCTATCGTATCTGTTTCCACCACCTCCCCTGGCAGCAAGTTGCAGGCACTCACCACCCTCTGTGTAAAAAACTTGCCTCGCACATCCCCTCTAAACTTTGCCCCTCGCAACTTAAACCTATGTCCCCTAGTAACTGACTCTTCAACCCTGGGAAAAAGCTTCTGACTATCCACTCTGTCTATGCCGCTCATAACTTTGTAAACCTCTATCATGTCGCCCCTCCACCTCCGTCGTTCCAGTGAAAACAATCCGAGTTTTTCCAACTTCTCCTCATAGCTAATGCCCTCCAGGCAAGGCAACATCCTGGTAAACCTCCTCTGTACCCTCTCCAAAGTCTCCACGTCCTTCTGGTAGTGTGGCGACCAGAATTGCACGCAATATTCTAAGTGTGGCCTAACTAAGGTTCTGTACAGCTGCAACATGACTTGCCAATTTTTATACTCTATGCCCCAACCGATGAAGGCAAGCATGCCGTATGCCTTCTTGACTACCTTATCCACCTGCGTTGCCACTTTCAGTGACCTGTGGACCTGTACGCCCAGATCTCTCTGCCTGTCAATACTCCTAAGGGTACTGCCATTTACTGTATACCTCCCACCTGCATTAGACCTTCCAAAATGCATTACCTCACATTTGTCCAGATTAAACTCCATCTGCCATTTCTCCGCCCAAGTCTCCAACCGATCTATATCCTGCTGTATCCTCTGACAATCCTCAGCATTATCGCAACTCCACCAACTTTTGTGTCATCCGCAAACTTACTAATCAGACCAGCTACATTTTCCTCCAAATCATTTATATATACTACAAACAGCAAAGGTCCCAGCACTGATCCCTGCAGAACACCACTAGTCACATCCCTCCATTCAGAAAAACACCCATCCACTGTTACCCTCTGTCTTCTATGACTGAGCCAGTTCTGTATCCATCTTGCCAGCTCACCTCTGATCCCGTGTGACTTCACCTTTTGCACCAGTCTGCCATGCGGGACCTGTCAAAGGCTTTACTAAGTCCATATAGACAACATCCACCGCCCTTCCCTCATCAATCATCTTCGTCACTTCCTCAAAAAAACTCAATCAAATTAGTAAGACACGACTTCCCCTTCACAAAAACCATGCTGCCTCTCGCTAATAAGTTCGTTTGTTTCCAAATGGGAGTAAATCCTGTCCCGATTAATCCTCTCTAGTAGTTTCCCTACCACTGACGTAAGGCTCACCGGCCTATAATTTCCTGGATTATCCTTACCACCCTTTTTAAACAAAGGAACAACATTGGTTATTCTCCAGTCCTCTGGGACCTCACCTGTAGCCAATGAGGATGCAAAGATTTCTGTCAAGGCCCCAGCAATTTCTTCCCTTGCCTCCCTCAATATTCTGGGGTAGATCCCATCAGGCCCTGGGGACTTATCTACCTGAATGCTTTGCAAGACACCCAACACCTCCTCCTTTTTGATAATGAGTTGTCTGAGACTATCTGCACTCCCTTCCCGAGGCTCATCATGCACCAAGTCGTTCTCCTTGGTGAATACTGATGCAAAGTACTCATTTAGCACCTCACCCATTTCCTCTGGCTCCACGCATAGATTCCCATCTCTGTCCTAGAGTGGGCTAACCCTTTCCCTGGTTACCCTCTTGCTCATTATATATGTATAAAAAGCCTTGGGATTTTCCTCAATCCTGTTTGCCAATGACTTTTCATGACCCCTTTTGGCCCTCCTGACTCCTTGCTTAAGTTCCTTCCTACTGTCTTTATATTCCTCAAGTGCTTCATCTGTTCCTAGCCTTCCAGCCCTTACAAATGCTTCCTTTTTCTTTTTGACTAGGCTCACAATATCCCGTGTTATCCAAGGTTCCCGAAACTTGCCAAACTTGTCTTTCTTCCTCACAGGAACATGCTGGTCCTGGATTCTAATCAACTGACGTTTGAAAGACTCCCACATGTCAGATGTTGATTTACCCTCAAACAGCCGCCCCCAATCTAAATTCTTCAGTTCCTGCCTAATATTGTTATAATTAGCCTTCCCCCAATTTAGCACCTTCACCCGAGGACTACTCTTATCCTTATCCACAAGTACCTTAAAACTTATGGAATTATGGTCACTGTTCCCGAACTGCTCCCCCACTGAAACTTTGACCACCTGGGCGGGCTCATTCCCCAATACCAGGTCCAGAATGGCCCCATCCCTAGTTGGACTATCTACATACTGTTTCCAGAAGCCCTCCTGGATGCTCCTCACAAATTCTGCCCCATCCAAGCCCCTAGCACTATGTGAGTCCCAGTCAATATAGGGGAAGTTAAAATCACCCACCACTACAACCCTGTTACCTTTACATCTTTCCAAAATCTGTCCACATATCTGCTCCTCTACCTCCCGCTGGCTGTTGGGAGGCCTGTAGAAAACCCCCAACATCGTGACTGCACCCTTCCTATTCCTGAGCTCCACCCATATTGCCTCACTGCATGACCTCTCTGAGGTGTCCTCCCGCAGTACAGCTGTGATATTCTCCTTAACCAGTAATGCAACTCCCCCACCCCTTTTACATCCCCCTCTATCCCGCCTGAAGCTTCTAAAGCCTGAAACAAATTAGCTGCCAATCCTGCCCTTCCCTCAACCAAGTCTCTGTAATAGCAACAACATCATATTTCCAAGTACTAATCCAAGCTCTAAGTTCATCTGCCTTACCTGTTATACTTCTCGCATTGAAACAAATGCACTTCAGACCACCAGTCCTGCTGTGCTCAGCAACATCTCCCTGCCTGCTCTTCCTCTTCGTCCTCCTGGTCTTATTTACTATGTCCTCCTCATTTACTTCACTTGCTGTCCTACTGCTGTGGTTCCCACCCCCCTGCCACACTGGTTTAAACCCTCCCGAGTGACGCTAGCAAACCTTGCAGCCAGGATATTAGTGCCCTTCCAGTTTAGATGCAACCCGTCCTTCTTGTACAGGTCCCATCTGTCCCTGAAGAGAGCCCAATGGTCCAGATATCTGAAACCCTCCCTTCTACACCAGCTGCTCAGCCACGTGTTTAGCTGCACTATCTTCCTATTTCTAGCCTCACTGGCACGTGGAACAGGGAGTAATCCAGAGATTACAACCCTAGAGGTCCTGTTTTTTAACTTACTACCTAACTCCCTAAACTCCCCCTGCAGGACCTCATCACTCTTCCTGCCTATGTCATTGGTACCGATGTATACCACAACCTCTGGCTGTTCACCCTCCCCCTTCAGAATGCCCTCTGTCCGTTCAGAGACATCCTTGACCCTGGCACCAGGAAGGCAACATACCTTCCTGGAGTCTCTTTCATGTCCACAGAAGCGCCTATCTGTGCCCCTGACTATAGAGTCCCCTATAACTATTGCTCTTCTGCGCTTTGTCCCTCCCTACTGAACAACAGTGCCAGCCGTGGTGCCACTGCTCTGGCTGCTGCTGTTTTTCCCTGATAGGCCATCCCCCCCAACAGTATCCAAAACGGTATACTTGTCAGAGAGGGGGATAGCCACAGGGGATTCCTGCACTGACTGCCTGCCCCTTCTAGCGGTCACCCATCTATCTTCCTGCACCTTGGGTGTAACCACTTCTCTAAAACTCCTGTCTATTACGCTGTCTGCCACCTGCATGCTCCTAAGTGCATCCAGTTGCCGCTCCAACCGATCCATGCGGTCTGTGAGGAGCTGCAACTGGGTACACTTCCTGCAGATGTAGTCGCCCGGAATGCTGGAAGCGTCACGGACCTCCCACATCTCACAGGTGAGGCACTTCACCCCTCTAACTGACATTTCTATCACTAATTAGTTAATTGATATAAAATAAATAAATACTTATTAAATCCTTACTAAATTATGATACACTTCACTATGTGGTCCCTCGTGCTAGATTTCTACTATAAATATTAAATGCTGTCTAAATACAGTAATCTCCTCCCTCTGGTTTAGTTACTCTACTTATTAATTAGTTAATTAGTGTTTTAATCAATTTTTATCAGTTTTATTTTCAAATTCGGTACAGATTCCCTACCAGCCAATCAGGTCACAGCTTTCCTGTGACGTCACTTTTTCAGTTTTTTTTCCCACCCGAGGTAACTTACTCTGTAACTCACCGCTCTGGAACTCTGCCCTCCAAGTCTGCTCCGAGAATCCCCGAGGTAAGTTTTTTTATATAATCACCGCTCTGGAACTCTGCCCTCCGGGTCTGCTCCGAGAATCCCCGAGGTAAGTTTTTTATACTCGCCGCTCTGGAACTCCGCCCTCCGAGTCTGCTGGAACACTGCAGCAATCCCAGGACAGAGATGTGAGCATGAGAGCAGGGGGGAGTGTTGAAATGGCCAGCAACCGGAAGCACAGGGTCCTGCTTGCGGACTGAGTGGAGGTGTTCCGCAAAGCGGTCACCCTGTCTGCGTTTGGTTTCACCAATGTCGAGGAGACCACGTTGTGAGCAGCGAATAGAGTATACTAAATTGGAAGAAGTACGAGTAAATCACTGCTTCATTTGAAAGGAGTGTTTGGGGCCTCGGACAGTGAGGAATGAGGAGGTAAATGGGCAGGTATTACACCTCCTGCGATTGCAGGGGAAGATGCCATGGGGAGGGAACGAGGTGGTGGAGGTAATGGAGGAGTGGACCAGGGTGTCATGGAGGGAATGATCCCTTCAGAATGCTGACAGGGGAAGGGAGGGGAAGATGCATTTGGTAGGTGCATCACGCTGGAGGTGACGGAAATGGCGGAGGATGATCCTTTGGATCTGGAGGCTGTTGGGGTGGAAAGTGAGGACAGAAGTAACCAGAAGCAAAGTTGATAACGTTTTCCAGTTCCGGGTGGGAACAGGAAACGGCACCAATACAGTCATCAATGTACCGGAAAAAGAGTTGGGGGAGGGGGCTTGAGTAGGACTAGAATAAGGAATGTTCAACCTATCCCACAAAAAGACAGGCATAACTAGGACCCATGCGGGTACCCAAAGCAACATCTTTTACTTGAAGGAAGTGAGTGGAGTTGAAGGAGAAGTTGTTCAATGTGAGAACAAGTTCAGCCAGGTTGAGGAGGGTGGTGGTGGATGGGGGACTGGTTGGGCCTCTGTTCAAGGAAGAAGTGGAGAGCCCTCAAACCGTCCTGCTGGGGGATGGAGGTGTCGAGAGATTGGACATCCATAGTGAAGAGGAGGCGGTACTTCATATCCTGGTTGAGAATTATGGGTTTTTGCATTCTTGTCTGCCCATTTTTTCATATTGGCTTGGGATGCTTTAAGGTGTTCCTGAGCCACACTGCAAGCTTTCGTGAGCTTTTCCCGGAACACAGATACATAGTTCAGTATCGAAGTTTCATTCTTTTGTTCCAAGAATCCATCTTTTATGAGTTTTAGAGGGCCTCTTACTTCATGTCCGTAAAACAGTGTGAAGGGCACAGAGGCCACAAAATTCTTGAACTGCATTCAAGAGAACTTTTTTAGCCAGCACGTAACAAGCCCAATGAGAGGGATGCAATTCTAGATTTAGTCTTGGGCAAGTGGATGAAGTAGCAGTGGGTGACCATTTTGGAGATAGTGACCATAATATAGTCAAATTTAGCATTATAATGGGAAAGGACAAAGATAGAACAGGAGTAAAAGTTCTAAATTGGGGGAAGGCAAATTTTACGAAGCTGAGAGGTAATCTGGCAAAAGTGGACTGGATACAGTTACTTGAAGGAAAACCAGTGGCAAACCAGTGGGAGGCATTCAAAAGTGAGATTCTACGGGCACAGTGTAGACACGTCCCCACAAAGGAAAAGGGTGTAACGGCCAAATCGAGAGCCCGCAGTTATCTAGAAGCCTACAGGGTCAGATAAAGCAGAAAAATAAAACTTATGACAGTCACAAAAAAACTAAGATTTTAGAAAGTCTCGAGGAGTATAAAAAGTGCAGGGATGAAGTAAAAAAGGAAATTAGGAAAGCAAAGGGAGGACATGAAAAAATATTGGCAGGTAAAATCAAGGAAAACCCAAAGATGATTTATCAGTACATTAAGAGAAAGAGGATAACAGGGAAAAGGTAGGGCCTATCAGATATGTACAAGGCAACTTATGCATAGATGAAGAAGATGTGGGCAGTGTTCTTAATGAGTACTTTGTCTCTGTCTTCACGAAGGAGAGGGATGATGCAGACATTGTAGTTAAAGAGGAGTGTGAAATATTAGATACGATAAGCATAATGAGAGAGGAAGTACTAGAGGGTCTGACATCCTTGAAAGTGGATAAATCACCACAGCTTGTTGGATTATATCCCAGGCTGTTAAAGGAAGCCAGGGAGGAAATAGCAGATGCTCTGAGGTTCATTTTCAAATCCTCACTAGATACCGGTGAGGTACCAGAGGATTGGAGGTCTATGAATGTTGTGCCATTGTTTAAACAGGGTGCAAGGGACAGGCCAAATAATTATAGGCCAGTCAGTCTGACCTCTGTGGTGGGCAAATTGTTAGAATCAATTCTGAGAGATAGGATAAACTGTCACTTAGAAAGATATGGAGTAATCAGGGATAGTCAGCACGGATTTGTTCAGGGAAGGTCGTGTCTCACTAACCTAACTGAATTTTTTGAGTAAGTAACAAGGATGATTGATGAGGGCAGTGCAGTGGATATTGCCTACATGTATTTTAGTAAGGCATTTGACAGGGTCCCACATGGCAGATTGGTCAGAAAAGTAAAAGCTGATGGGATTCAGGGGAATGTGGCGAGTTGGATTCAAAATTGGCTCAGTAACAGGAACCAAAGGATAATGGTCAACGGATGTTTTTGTAAATGGACAGTAGTTTCCAGTGGTGTTCCACAGGGCTCAGTGTTGGGTGCCTTGCTGTTTGTGGTATATATTAATGATGTGAACTTAAATGTGGGATGCATGATTGGGAAATTTGCAGTTGACACAAAAATTGGCCATGTAGTTGATAGTGAAAAGGATAGCTGTAGACTCCAGAATGATATCAATGGTTTGGTTGAGTGGGCAGAAAAGTGGCAAATGGAACTCAATCTAGAGAAGTGTGTGGTGATGCATTTGGGGAGGGCAAACAAAGCAAGGGAATACACCATAGATGGGAGGATATTGAGAGGGGTTGAGGAAGTGAGAGACATGTCCACAGGTCTCTGATGGTGACAGGACTGTTGATAATTACGAGCAAGGTGGACAATGGGGACCCAGTGGATGTGGTGTACCTAGATTTCCAAAAGGCCTTCGACAAGGTGCCGCACAAGAGGCTGCTGCATAAGATAAGGATGCATGGCGTTAGGGGTAAAGTATTAGCGTGGATAGAGGATTGGTTGACTAACTGGAAGCAGAGAGTGGGGATAAAGGAGTGCTATTCTGCTTGGCAATCAGTCACTAGTGGTGTGCCTCAGGGATCGGTGTTGGGACCGCAATTATTTACAATTTACATAGATGATTTGGAGTTGGGGACCACGTGTAGGGTGTCAAAGTTTGCAGATGACACTAAGATGAGTGGCAGAGCAAAGTGTGCAGATGACTGTGAAACTTTGCAGAGGAACATAGATACATTGAGTGAGTGGGCAAAGGTCTGGCAGATGGAATACAATGTTAATAAATGTGAAGTCATTCATTTCGGTAGGAGTAACAATAAAAAGGATTATTACTTGAATGGTAAAAAGTTGCAGCATGCTGCTATGCAGAGGGACCTAGGTGTCCTTGTGCATGAATCGCAGAAGGTTGGTCTGCAGGTAGAGCAAGTAATTAGGAAGGCAAATGGAATTTTGTCCTTCATTGCTAAAGGGATTGAGTTTAAAAGCAGAGAGGTTATGTTGCAGCTGTATAAGGTACTGGTGAGGCCGCACCTGGAGTACTGTGTGCAGTTTTGGTCTCCTTACTTGAGAAAGGATATACTGGCACTGGAGAGGGTGCAGAGGAGGTTCACTAGGTTGATTCCGGAGTTGAGGGGGTTGTCTTATGAGGAGAGACTGAGTAGATTGGGATTATATTCATTGGAATTCAGAAAAATGAGGGGGGATCTTATAGAAACATATAAAATCATTAAGGGAATAGATAAGATACAAGTAGAGAGGATGTTTCCACTGGCAGGTGAAGCTAGAACAAGAGGGCATAGCCTCAAGATTAGAGGGAGCAGATTTAGGACTGAATTAAGAAGGAACTTCTTCACCCAGAGGGTTGTTTATCTATGGAATTCCTTGCCCAGTGAAGTAGCTGACGCTTCTTCAGTAAACGTCTTTAAAGCTAAGGTAGATATCTTTTTGAACAATAAAGGAATTAAGGGATACGGTGGGAGAGCGGATAAGTGGATCTGAGTCCACGAAAAGATCAGCCATGATCTTATTGAATGGCGGAGCAGGCTCGAGGGGCCGGACGGCCTACTCCTGCTCCTAGTTCTTATAATAAAAAAAAAACTTATAATAATAAAGTGGTTAAGAAGACATATGGAATGTTTTCCTTTATTGGCCGAGGTATTGAATACAAAAGCAGGGATGTAATGCTGGAACTATATAAAACGCTGGTTCGGACACAGCTGGGGTTTTGCGTACAGTTCTGGTCACCACATTACAGGAAGGACATAATTGCTCAGGAGAGAGTACAAAGGAGATGTGCAAGAATGTTGCCAGGGTTTGAAAATTGCAGCTATGTGGAAAGATTGGATAGGCTAGTTATTTTTTCTTTTTTTCTTTTTTATTTGGTTATTTTATTTTAGGTCTTTTTTATTTGGTTATTTTATTTTAGGTTTTTTAGTGTGTTTAGTTTGTTTCTACTGTGCCTACCCACTGTTTCTGTTTTTTAAAATTTTTTTAAATGTTTGTGCTTGGAGTGCTTTGTGCTTTACAGACTATCCACACCCTCTCTGTACTAACGCTTTGTCTTTCAGCACACCATTAACATACCGTTTGCCTTCGCTCCATAACCTTTTGGTCAGTTATTCTCTGTGACTTTGTCCTATCAACACCTTCTCTTTTGTTATCTCTTGCCCCACACCACCAGCAACCCCCACCCCCCTTTTACTTGCATAAAATCTTTACATTTCTAATGTTTGTCAGTTCTGAAAAAGGGTCACTGACCTGAAACGTTAACTCTGCTTCTCTCTCCACAGATGCTGCCAGACCTGCTGAGTATTTCCAGCATTTCTTGTTTTTATTTCAGATTTTCAACATCTGCAGTATTTTGCTTTTATTATATTGGATAGGTTAGGGTTGTTTTCCTTAGAACAGAGGAGGTTGAGGTGTACAAAATTATGAGGGGCCTAGACAGAGTAGACAGGAAGGACCTGTTTCCCCTAGCAAGAGGTCAATTACCAGGGGGCCACAGATTTAAGGTGATTGGTAGAAGGATTAGAGGGGATATGAGGAAAACCTTTGCACCCAGAGGGTGGTGGGTGTCTGGAATTCTCTGCCTGGATCGGTGGAGAATCCCTCAACTCATTTAAAACATACCTGGACCTGCACCTGAAGTGCTGTAACCTGCAAGGCTATGGACCAGGTGCTGGAAGGTGGGATTAGATTGGGCAAAGAGATTTTTCAGCTGGTGTAAACACGATGGGCTGAATGGCCTCTTTCTGTGCTGTAACTTTTCTATGGGTCTATGGGACGTGAAGAGGAAAATAAGACTGGCAAAGAGAGAATATGAGAATAGGATGGAAGTCAACATAAAAGGGAACCCAAAGATCTTTTACTGGCATGTAAATAGGAAGCAAGTAGTAAGAAATGGAGTGGGGTCTTTTGGAGACAGAGAGGGTAATGTATGCCTAGATGCACAGGGCAAGGCTAATATACTTAATGAGTACTTCGTATCAGTGTTCACTAAGGAAACGGAATCTGACAAAGTATCAGTAGAAACCGAGAGAGTAGCGGCAATGGATTGGATAGAAATTGAGAGGGGAAGGTACGAAAAATGCTATCTATGCTTAGGGTAGATAAGTCACCTGGTCTGCATGGCTTGCATCCCAGGTTGCTAAAGGAAGGGATGGAGATAACGGAAGGGCTTGCCATAATCTTCCAATCTTCCCTGGATACTGGGAGATGCCAGAGGATTGGAGAGTGGCAAATGTGACACCCTTATTCAAGAAAAGGTGTAAGGACAGTCCTAGCAACTACAGGCCCATTAGATTAACATCAGTGGTGGGTAAGGTTTTAGAAATAATAATCAGGGAAAATATCAATGGACACGTAGAGAGGTTCACGTTAATTAAGGATAGCCAGCATGGATTTGTATAAGACAGATTATACTTAACTAATCTAATTGCATTTTTTGATGAAGTAACAGAGGAGGTTGATGAAGGTAATGCGATAGGTGTTGTTTATATGGATTTGAAGAAAGCATTTGAAAAGGTACCACAAAAAAGTTTGGTTAACAAAATTGAGGCTCATGGAATAGAAAGGTCAGTGTCCAATTGGATAAAAAGAATTGGCTTAAGGACAGAAAACAGCGAGTCATGGTAAATGGTTGTTTTTCAGACTGGAGTATGGTAGACAGTGGTGTTCCCCAATGGTCATTGCTGGGAACATTACGTTTTTTGCTATATATAAATGACTTGGATCTTGGAATACAGAGTAAAATCTCAAAATTTGCTGATAACACCAAACTTGGAAGTGTGGCAAACAGCAACAGGACATATATAGGCATGGATAGGTTAGCAGAGTGGGCAGACAGGTAGCAGATGGAATTTAATAATGGCAAGTGTGCGGTGATGCCTTTTGGCAGAAGGAATAGGGAAAGGTAATATATACTTAATGGCACAGTTCTGAAGAGTGTGTGGGACCTGGGGATGTATGTGCATAGATCTTTGAAGGTGACAGAACATATTGAGAGAGTGGTTACTAAAGTGTGTGGGATCTTGGGCTTTATAAATAGAGGCATTGAGTGCAAAAGCAGGGAAGTTAGGCTGAACCTTTATAAAGCTCCGGTTCAGCTTCAATTGGAGTATCGCGCCCAGCTCTGGTCACTGCACTTCAGGAAGGATGTAAGGGTCCTTGAGAGGATGCAGAGGAGATTTACCAGAATGATTGCAGGGATGGAGGATTTTAGTTACAAGGTTAAGTTGGAAAAGCTGGAGTTGATCTCCTTAGAACAAAGGAGTTTGAGGAGAGATTTAATAGATGTATATGAGATTATGATAGGCTTAAATAAGTTAGACAAGGAAAAGCTGCTCCTATTAACAAATGGTACGAGAACTAGGGAACACAGATTGAAAATTTTGGGCAAAAGATGCAAGGGGAATATGAGGAAGCACTTTTTTACGCAGCAGCTGGTAATGACCTGGAGCCCACTGTCCACAAGGGTGGCAGAAGTGAAGATGCTCAATGATTTCAAGAGGAAGTTGGATGGTCACCTGAGAGAAATAGACTTGCAGGGCTATGGAGATCGAGCCAGGGAGTGGGACTGACTGCATAGCTCTTTGGAGAGCTGTCATGGGCTCAATGGGCTGAATGGACTCCTTCTGGGGTGAAAATGACTCTATGGCCGGAGTTTTACCTGCACAAAACAGGTGTCCTCCGAGGCGGCTGAGGCAAAAAATAGCGGGCGATGATTTCGGGTTGGGTACCCAACATCATGACGCGCAATCCCCATTTTACGTAGGTCGGACGGCGGGCGTGATCGAGGCGCTGTTCGCCACCCACTTTGCAGCAATTAAAGGTCAATTGAGGTCATCTAAAATCCAATTGACAGCCATTTTATGTCGGCTGTCACATTTTACATCTGTCAAACAAGTTGAAATGGGAGTTGGGAACTCGGCAGCTTTAAAAGAGTGGCAACCAGTGTATCTGTGAAGGAGTTGGGGGTACTGGTTTTTTCATTGCTCTGTGATAGATTTGTGCTCTGTTTTGAAGTTTGGGGTTGTATTTGCTGGTTCACCAGGATTCACCTGAGTGTCAGGAATTCCTGGTCAGGCCACAGCAGCACTGAGTTATTCAGTCTAGGGTGGGGAGTTGTAAGTGCCTGTCCCTACAGCAGGCTGCTAATACCTGTCCTCATAACATCTCTGGGACACTGCAGCTATGGGAATCGTTCACTCTGGAGGAGGCTGATCTATGCAGGAAGCCTACACCACAAGGAGGGACAGAAGGACAACTGGCCAGGGAAATCAACAACCTGCTGGCCAGGTGCAACCTGGTAATGGGGGAGGGGCAGAAGGTCACAGAGTGTGCTGGGTGCAACCACCTGTGAGGAGACGAGCCTACCCAGAAGGCGGGTCTACTGCCTGCGTTTGAGCTTCCTGCAAATGTCAGAGCGCCAGTGCCAAAGAAGACTGCACCTGTCCCAAAATACTGTCACATCTCTGTGTGAGGTGCTGGCAGCGGAGGTTGCTTCCAACTGCATGGGTGGTCATCCAATCCCAGTCACACTGAAGCTAACAGTCGCTCTAAACCTCTTCGCATCAGACTCCTTCCAGACTTCATCAGGAGACGTGTGCGATGTCTCACAATCATCAGTGCATCACTGCATTAAGGTGGTAACTGATAACATATTCAGGCTTGTCAGCCAGTTCATCAAGTTCCAGATAGACTCTGCCAGTCAGGCCGAGAGAGCCAGAGGCTTCAGCGCCATCACTGGGTTCCCCATGGTCCAAGGCGTAATTGACTGCACACATATGGCCATTAAAGCACCTACAGGTCAGTCAGGGGCATTCATTAATCAAAAAGGGTTTCACTCAATGAATGTGCAACTTGTCTGTGACCACCGTAACGGTATATTACAGGTGTGTGCTCGTTATCCTGGACACAGTCACGACACATTCATTCTCCGGAACTCCCAGGTGCCAGCACGATTCAGGTCTCCTGAAT